>NW_019525124.1:0-1429 GCF_002814215.2 Seriola lalandi dorsalis | reverse complement strand
ACACACACACACACACACACACACACACACACACACACATTGTGGCCTTGGAGGAAATGAGCGTGAGAGGCAGATCGCTATGTCTTGTCCTCTGGTCTGGGACAGGTTGGATCTTTCCCCAAATCCCACCTGGGTCGTTCACTGTGGCCAGTCAGGGAAAAAATCTCTCATGGTTTTAGAGACTGAAGCTCAATGTGACGCCTCCCAAATACAATCTTCTCTAATCTCCAGGGAAATAGACGGTTGATGTACAAAGCTGACAATGTGCACTGAGCACTTTATTAGTAACACCATACTAATACTGGGTCGCTCCTCCCTTTGCTTTCGAAACAGTCCCAGTTCTTCTTGACATGGAAACCACAGGATGTTGGAAACATTCGTCTGAGATACTCACCTGTTTTACTTTCCCTCATCAGCCCACAGCACATAATCCTGTCTTCTCTCCACAGTCAAGTGCTTCGAGTTCTCCGTGGACTTGTCATCCCACCAGTTATCTGTTCTGATTCCTGTTACTGGTGCTTCTGTTCCTGCTGGTTGAACCCGCCTGCATGTCGCTTGTATCACCGTGACCGGTGGTGTATCTAAAAATGTGTCTCTCCTGCTGGTTGTGATGGGAGATTATGATTCGAGCCACAAGGCAATGTTCCCTCAATCCCTTTGCCTTTATGAACAAATAAATTTACAGAGATTGACCTGGACTCAGTATCCTGGAATAATCTGGACATCTGTACAACCGCCAGTGACTACTACTAAATTGTATCATGTCATGACAAGAAAGGTTTCCTGTTGTTCGTATGTCATAATAACATGAAGACATCTTGTTATAACACTAAACGCTTCACGTTATAACAAAACACTGATCCCTTTTTCTTTTTCTGGCGTGGCAGCAATATGCTTCTGTATTTTCAGGCACATTGTAGAATAACAGCATTGAATAACAGCAATGGCACGTTTCCTGTCAGAGCCTATGTATAATGCCACTCACGGAAGAGGAAGTATTCACAAGAAAGCACTTGAGACACATGTTCACATACAGAGCTACAGCGCCTGCACAGGACTAAAGCGGATACGCCGACATTTAATACACAGCCTTGTAAATAACGTCCCATTGATGTGTGACTCCTCAGTCAGTCGTCTTCTCGGGGTGTGAAGCCGAGCACATATTTAACCCTGCAGTGGTAAATGTTGGCATCGAGTCAAGCGGAAGTGAGGAGAAGAAAAGGCTGCCTGCTGAATTATTGAAAGCACGGGGGACATTTCAAGAACAAAAGAGCCCCTTTAGATAAATGTCACCCCGATCTGCCTCCCTTGAGAGGATGTTGTTCAGTCAGCCTACCCACAATGCACCTAGATGCACACAAGCACATACAGATACACTCGGATTATTGAACGTATAGAGATTCATACCCGCTGCTTACTGTAGATAAAA
>NW_019525123.1:4711281-4723803 GCF_002814215.2 Seriola lalandi dorsalis | reverse complement strand
AATGTTCAGAGTCAACATATTATTCAAATTAATGACAATCTACATTTATTAATTGTAGCAAAGGCACCAGGACCTGGTTGGGGTGGATGGCACAAACTACTATCAAAACAGAGACAGGGGTTTACATCTAAAGTTCTTTTAGTGCTTTGGTTAAAGTTAGGGAATGATTGTGGTTATGGTTATTAGTAAACAAACATGTTGTGTCTGAAGTCACTGTTAAGTTTTTCTTTATTAAATCAGATACTTTTTGAAACTTAACCAACTGCTGTGAGTGCCTAAACCTAACCATAAAAAAAATTGATAATACTGTATTTGCTGTAAATGTATTCTGTACTGCAGGATCAGATATTTTAGCAAAAAAATGAATACATTAACTCCACATTTCACTGAAATGTTCATTATCAACACATTTGCAACTTGCCAAATACGTCAAATAAAGCCTCATTACATTTATAGAATATACAGATCACAACTATGTTTTCTACAAAATATGTTTGCTGTTACAGATTAGTTATATAGAAACACTATTTACATATCCACACCACCATGTGAATGACTTCTTTGGCCTATAAACTGCTTGTGATCTAAGGACAAGCTTACATGTAATGTGGTCACTGAGTATATAAGCACAAGAATATTTTTCCCTCCTAAATGCTATGGACTAACACTGTCTCTTTTACTGGCTTGGCTGTTGTTTTAGAGTTAGTTAGGCCAAATTAATACCATTAGAGCTCTTTATTTAAACACTCATTATGTTGTTTAAACCATCTATAGCACATTTGCTTGGGAAGCAACCCTCCATTTATTACAAATATATACTAGGACATCTTTCCTCATCATTCCCACTTTTATAAATCCACTTGACAGGCTTTTGTCACAATTTACAGGCCCACAAAGTTTCCTTTTTTTACTCTCTCTCCTGCTCTCTCTCTTTCTCTGAGGATTTAGATGGTGTCATCTAATGGGTTTTACAGTTTTTAAAGAGATTATACTTTGGGATTACTACCTGAGCGGGAATGGGCTTGGAAAAGTTCAGCAATGCCTTTGATGTCCAGAGTGTAAACACAACCTAAGGCTACCTTGCAAGCAGGTACCACTGTTTTGTTATTCAGAGCCATGGCCCTTAATTGTGGTGGTCGAGACAAAAGAGGTAAGGTAACATTTTTCTAAAAAGCGACAGGGGAGGGGCTCAGCAAATTGTCAAGAAAGGCCATGGTTTTGCATAATTGTGTAAACAAGGAACAGAGATTCCACACTGAGGTCAATTAAGCACATGACAGGTCATGTGTTCCTATGAAACTTTTGTGAATTTTAGAATGTTTTGGGGACATTTGTTTTTAAAAGGCCTGTGGAAGTTTTACACATATATATATATATATAGATAGATATATATATATATACACACACACACACACACACACACACACACACATATATAAAAATAAATTCATAAAAAAATTAAAATATATATATACATATATATGTATATATGTATATAGATATAAGATATAAACATATATTATGTGTACAGTTGCCATTATCAGGTATCAAGGGCAATAATTCCTTTAAGAGAAGAATTACAAAGAAACCTCATGCGGGTAGTCAGTATAGTGTTTAAATCATCCAAAACAAGCTATCTTGGGGACTCATTACTTCTTCCGTAAAAGAGTCAGGCAGTGTTCAATGCTCTGTTTCTCTGCAATATTTAAACCTACAGCTCCACTGAGCCTAAGTGCAGAGATGGGGTTCTCTGTTGGTGTTATGGACATGCAAATGGGCTTTAATGTGTCCACAAGGCCCTCTAAAGGCAAATACCTCCACACTCACTCACAGAGATGAGCTTTCTTCTGGTGCAGGCAGGACTAAGCTCTGCTCTGCTTCATAACTGGTGTGCTTGAGAATTAAAGTTCATGGGTAACAGTTAATGTTTATTAATTATTATGATACATTTGCATGAGATCAACAAATGTATAGTGGACATGTGGTTGTTGCTATTTAATGTTGGTGCTATAATAATTATACAATTTTTAAGGTTTATAAAATGTTATTTAAAAGAATAAATAATTTTAAAGTATTTTTATTGAAAAATTGCTGTATCTCCCTCTTGCACACACACCACTATGTATGACACAGGATACTGAACAGTTCCCTAAATCTTGTCACCAATATCCACTTTTCCCTCTTGACAGATATAAATGTGCTATTGAAAATGTGTCACACCACAGACAGAAGACAAGCAGATACAGACAAAGACATGGAAAAGAGTAAAGGACAGAGGAGAGACAAGAAAAACAATATGTTGTGACAGTTATAGTCCCCATTACCTTTTATTCTGAATCACTATCCTGCCCTGTCAACAAAAAAAAAGGCAAATCAATATTGTCATTCACAACTTCAGATTAAACTCTCCTTGCTTTTACTGCCTCCATGTTCTCTTTTAGGCTATTCAGTGTGCCGTAACTGTGACAAACGCATCTCAATCGATTGTTGGTGAGATCAACGAATTAACAAGTGGAATGTTTTTTTTCTTTCTCCCTCTCTTTGTTTTTTCCTCCAAAATGGGCAAGGAGTGAAGCAATGGAGCAAAACACATAAAAAGACAGCAGTCATCAACAAACACAATAAAACCCTGATCTAGAAACTACTTTCTGAGGCGAGGGAGTATTGCTGTGCAAATGTTTTTGCAATTTAGAGTCAGTTGCCACAAACCACTAAATGCCCTTAAACAGTACTGTGCAGTTAAGGTTTTCAACAGAAAAGTAGTTCCAGTGCTTTATGTGGGGCCAGACATGAGACTCAATGGGGGGAAAAAAAGATGTGGGGTAAAAAGCAAACACAAAGTAAGTATTGAAAATATCCTCCTAGATTCATGCCAGACATTCGTTTGTATTGACAATGTGGTTTTAATAGACCCTCATTGTTCCTCACGGCATCTGCAGAGATGTAAACAAAAGTCAGTGGTGTCTCTTTGCCACATGGACTATCCACATGTGTTTCCATAACAGATCAAGTGCACTGGCATCCCCGAGTTCTTTCCTAAATCCTCAGTAATGCTGATACAAAGACACAGCTTGCAACAGGATGGAGAGGCACACTTGATTTGGTCCAGAATTTGTGTGTGTGTGTGCGTGTGTGTGTTGAGGGGTGAGGGGTTGAGTAGGTAGGTATGCTGTCAACAAAAAAAAATGGCAAAGTTGATGATGGAGGGTGGAGGTGCGCAACTCAGCACTAGCCCAGTTCAGGAAAGTCTCGACAGTTATGTAGTGGATGAGACAGTCCTAAACGGTTCTAGCTTGACATAAAACATTTTTAGACATTGCTTATACCTGAAGGTAACAGGTTTCTGTCCTATCTACAGTCTCTAACAGGAGTGATGCGCCCTCTGTCAAGCAATAATCATGCGTGGCAGATCTGCTGGTTACATTTTACAACAGGATGGAGAGGCACACTTGGCACGCACATGATTTGGTCCAGAATTTGTGTGTGTGTGTGTGTGTGTGTGTGTGTGTGGTGCGTGCGTGCGTGCGTGCGTGCGTGCGTGCGTGTGTCTGTCTCTGTGTCATTTACATTTTGTGTAACCAACACCAGACTGACTGCCGACGGATTCACAAAAATAGGCCCCAATGTCTCCAGATCCAGTCTGCATCTACATGTCTTAGTGAAGTGTTTAGTCGCTGAATAGAGACAGCAGCTTTGGAAGAGTCTTGCATGTGGTTTAGAGGATAATTCCTGTTCTTTTGTGCTGCAGTTATCTGACTTTTTCATCCGAGCAGGGTCAGAGAGCTAAAACTAGAGGTAAAACTAGATTGCAGGTAGGGCCATGAAGACATGAATAAAATGCAGCTGGAGCTGATACTAAATGACAAAGAGTCAAAGGTGTAATTGCAGCACATTTCAGTTTAGTTTTGGCTCATTGGTCTTGTTTGCTAATACCAGGAGTTTTTCATCTAAATATTTTTAAGGTGATTTGACCAGAAGTTATGCAACATACCTGATGCCTTTATTTTATTAATGTTGGTGATGAACCATCCGACTAAAAGTACAAAAACAGGATTCATCTTTAAATAGTTTACCAGGCAGAGACATGTATGTGTGTGTATTCATGTGTGATTACTTACATGTGCGTTCATGGGACAGTATAAGCATGCGTCTATATTATTTTGTTTATGTGAGACTATACGGTTAATTATTGCATGTATGTATGTACAGTATGCTCATGGATATGACTTAAGGTGTGTGTACATTAGGGTTATACACAGTAAGACTCTCAGAGATCATTTAGCTGTTAATTTCTCCTCTTCCAGTGTGAGGAGCAGGGGTCACACATCAAAGCAGCCAGTGAGGAAGAATGACAAAGGTCTCCGTCTTAAGAGCCTGCCTGAGCCTGCTCCCCTGGATTTAAACACTTAGCAGGGGATAAACAAAAAGCTCTGGATTTTATGTCCCTAAAACACAATCAGACCCACATACACACCTTTATATACACACAACAAGTTGTACATTCTTAACTGCTTGTGCAGAATGTGCACACGTAAACACATGCACGAGTGTGGTTTGCAAAAACAGCCTGAACCCAATTTCAAACATACCTATAAAAGATTAAAATTCTAGTCTACTTTGTATTGTCAGCAGTAAATAAATTTTGTATATATAAACTGCAAAGCGAAGACTTTTTAAATTTCATAGCAATAACCTGATGAGAGTATAGTGTGGTTAGGGTTAGGGTTAGTGTGGTATAGTGTGGTTTCATGCAAGTAACCCACTGTCACATGTTTGTTTTTCTAAGCCGTCAGGCTCTCCTGCAGTCCTCAGTGATGCAAAGTGTCATCATGAAACTTTAACATGAATTATATTGTTTTATTTGTTTTTGCTTGATAAAAAAATTTGCATAGAGAGACAGACAAACACATTAAAATACAGTATGTAATGTAAGATGGTGTAACCCAGCAATATGTGATGCATCGTGTTATGCATGCAGGAAGCATTACTGATAACATGACAGAGAGATACTGCACACACACACCAACAGGTATGCTCTTGGGGGCAAGCATGCATGCACCAGTTTTAATGTCCAAAGTCCAAATGACACAGGAAATTATACAGATTAATACACACATACACACACACACACACACACACACACACACACAACAAGGTGCGTCCTCTATGCGGTGGTGTTAAAGTAGCCAGGTATTTATTTTCCTGCTTGGCTTATCAGATTTCAGCTTAGCTCCCCTAAGGTGCCGTAACACAAAAAGATAGATAGCCATCTAGGCATGACCTCACACACACACACACACACACACACACTCTCGCACAGTAGATAGATGACAATTCAGGCATGATGTCAGGCATCATCAGTGATTATCTACCTAAAGTAGCTGTGATTGAAGAAATTCATAAACAGAATAAGTTAAATGGTTTTCTCAAAGGATTTAATTTTAAAGTTGCTGCTAAAAATGTAGACATGTGCCTGTTCTTTAATGAAGTCTGAAAGTTTCAGTATGTTTCGTGATAAACCAAGATGTACTGTAAAAATGGTTGTGCAGCCTGTCAGCCTGCATGACTTTTGTCACCTTGTTATCAGCAATCTTGAAAAATCTCTACAGCAAAACAAGTTTGAGAAAATGAGATTAGTCATTTTGAATTATTTAGTCTGTCTGCATATTTTTGTATATGTTAGGGTATCTGTGTGTTGACTCACTTACTCACCATTACACTGGATGTTTTTCTGTTTTGTTTCTTTTTTCTGTGGGAGGATGTCCATGCTAAGATGCCTCCTTGCATTTTTCCCATGCTTTCTGGGCTTCCCAGTCCCTGTCACGGTTTTAAGAAGAAATGTATGTAAATCCTGATAATTTAGCAGTTTGCATGGCAGTTATTCATGCTGTTGTTGCTGAGCCAGGTTAGCCTGGCTTCACCTGGCTTATAGCATCTGATGTCACATCAGCTCTGTCTCTGGGCCTTGAGGCCACAAGACCATTTATTTAACTCTATCATTTTAAGGCATCTTCTCTTTACCATCACTAGAAGATAGATAGGAGATTCAGGAAAAGAAAAAAAAGGAGAATACCAGACTGAGGGAAAGAGAAAGAGAGACAGAGAGAAATTAAAAAATATAATAGAGGGATGAGGCACACCTTCAAATCCCAAATTCTGTCCTCTTCCTGTCCTCTCCTGAGTTTTCTTCTTTGATATCGTTTTAGTTTTTTCAGAAACAGGATTTTTTTCTTTTACCAGAACGTGGTTCAGACATACAACACACTGAGATAATAATATGATGATGACTTTTGTGGGGGTGAAAGGTCAAATAATGCAGATGACAGCTTGGACTTTGAAGTTCTGCAGCAGGTAGCCCTCGGCATTCCCCTCTTTCCCCATCCCTCCTCAGGCTCTCTGTCTCCCCCCTTTCTCTGTCAGTCTGTCTTTTTCTTTCTCTCTCAACACACATTTCTCCCCCTTTCTGTGTTTCTCTCTGAATATCTGCTCATCCTGTTCAAGTGATTAGTATGGCTTGTATTTCTTTACACTGACAGGTGAAAACAAGTCTCAGATTTGTCCCACTAAAAAAATATTTTATTTAATTTTTAATGTAATAATTGTGCTGGTACCTCTTCCAAAATGAAACTTATTGATAAATGCTTTGTATAGTGCCTTTTTTCGTTTTGTTTTGTTTGTTAAACCCTACCCACCCAGGGCTCTTTTACAGTGCCACAGAGCTTGACATTCATACATTTCTGTTCATTCACAAATGCTGCCTTGTCAAGGTGTGCCATGATTCAAGCATGTACTACAACCTGTCAAATTTTAGCAACAGAAAACAACATTATTTCTGGAGAGTGAGAAGCATGAAACAGTTAATGATACATATAATTAACAGCTATAGTTTAGTGACACTGGAACACTGGAAGAACTTCTTTGCCTCAGGGATTGCACTAAGATGTGTGTGCAGCCCCCCACAGTCAGTCCAAGGAAGTCCAAAGCATGTATGCACATGCACGCACTTATCACACACGTTTATACATATGCACAAATGTCCATTTACACACACACACACACACACACACACACACACACACACACTCATGCATACACACGAACATATTTCGAGAAATTTGTCATACAGACTCACTCTCAAATCTACACATTCTCTCAAAGTCTCACACTGACACACAAAAGTTTTCAGATCCCTTCCTTTGCCTCATTTCTACAGTGTCCCTAGAGTGCCAGGACTGCACCGCACCATGTCATCTAAAGCGCAGACATTTGTACCTGTTACTCCTTCACTCTTATGAGAAGCTGTGATGTTACCACTTCTACTGTTTTCATGGGTATGTGAGAGAGAAAAAAGAGTTACACGGAAGGGCTGTGGATAGAAAAGGGGAGGATGGCAGACGATGAGTGCAGAAACAGGGAGACAGAGAAAAGTGGAAAAGGACTAATAGACCAGCGAGTAGGGTCTAAACATGACTCCTCACTTTTTGATGGAGAAAAACCTTTTAAATTGTTGAAAAAAGTATAAAGCACTGTAACAAAATCTAAAATTTATAATGAAAATAAGGGTTTAATCAAAACAGTTAAATAAATAAAGGATACATGTACCTGTATGGTTTTGTTTCTTTCGTCCTGAACTTCCAACAATTTACCACCTTCAAAATGTACTTTTTTACAATTGGCAACCACTTACTGAGCTAATATTATGCACCTCCACATTGCAAGTCTTTTTATTTCCCAACCCCATATGACCAACATCATACTGTGAGACTTAGTTTTGATGTATCTGGTATTATTATAATGAAAGATCTCTGAGTTTAATTTTTCATTTGGTCATATAGATACAGATGTAATTGACCCTCAGGGTGATATTTTGCAGTGGTCTTTTGGGGGTCACTGGAGGAAGACATGCATTACCCCCTGGCGATCTTTGTGTTCACCAAAGATGAGCTGTTTGTTTATGAAAGGGTTTTCACAAATTGTAAGACCAAAGTTATGCGAAAATGTTTGGTTGCACTCAAAATCAAAGATTTATTCTGCCATCATCAACTGTATGAATACCAACATGACATTGTTCCTTTTTGTTTGTTTGTTTTTATTAAATTTACAAAATGGGCATATGGTGGAAACACAAAACATCAAATATTTTTATGGAAAACCCAGAAAGTTTCCCATTCTATACCATCCAAATGTTACACCAGCTTGCTTGACCCGTCACTGAGGTGAATGCATCTCTCTCTCCCATTCATTTGTTTCAAATTGCCTTCACATTGGACCCACTAATGGGTCCTCTCTCTCTGTCTTCCTCTCTCTCTCTCTCTCTCTCTCTCACTCTCTCTCCCTCTCTTTCTCTCTCTCTCTCTCTCTCTCTCTCTGTCTCACTCTTTCTCTTTCTCTATCTCTCTCTCTCTCTCTCTCTCTCTCTCTCTCTCTCACTCTCTCACTCTCTCTCCTCAAGCTGTGCTCTCACTAATGGACAGATGGCATCCCATTGTTTACTGAGCCAAGGTACAATGCCTTATCGGCCATAGCAGCGGAAACTGGGCTAGCGTTTCTGCTTGACCCAGCTTAAATCTGCCACCAAAAAAAGGAGGAGGGGAAGGAGGGCGGGAAGAAAAGGGAGGGAGGAAGGGTAGAAGAGTGGCAATATGATTTCTGGCCCTCTGTTTTCACCTCTTTGACCCTGGATAGTGTGTGCATTTCTGTGTGTGCATGTGCGTGTGTGTGTGTGTTGTGATGGTCAAACCCTCCCCCTCTATTCCCGTCCTCACCTCCCAGTAATCGAGTGATCTGTGACAGCCCCCATCATATATACTCACACAAATACAAACATACACACACAAACACACACACACACAAGCCTTGGGGCAAGAGGTGATTTTGTGACAATTGGGATGCAATCAGCTCAGAGCCAATCAGTAATGAGGGTTAATCAGTTGATCGATCAGAGAAGAGGGGCTCTGTGACTGCAGCCCTATGACTTCAATATGTTGTGTGTTGGAGTAAGTAGGAGAAGTTATCTATTGGCGATTCTGTTCAAAAATGACAATGACATATTGGTGACAGTGTAAATATGTGAATATAAAACTGAGATGATAAGAAACCAATGAAGGGATGCTCATATGTCACAATGTTGATATAAAAAACATTTTAAAAAAAGATATACAAATGTCATTGCTAAAGTGAGATAGGAATTCAGATCCAAAACAAAAAATATCTCATTTTCATTTTCAAGCTACAGCCAGATTAACAATATCAGGGTGTAAAAGATAAGTGATATGCACATTAGCTCAAAGCCTGCAAGAACCAGAGGGTTTCAGGTTCAAACTGATAATCACAGAGATCTGTAATGTTTTGCTTTGTTTTTTCATTGGAGTTTCTCCAGGCTGTTTTTTGTGTGTACAGCCACAGCACTTGACAATGCTCATGCTAACTATTAATTCTTTGTATTTTTAAACAAAATGTTGTGGCTGCTCCTTAAAAGTAAACATGTTGTACATTTTCCTTGCAATGACCTCATATGCTTCAGGTATTCAAAACAGGAAATGCAAGAAAAGCAAACTAGAGACCATCTTGTGATGGGACCACACCAACCACAATGCCCATCAACATGATCACACCAACTATGTTGACATTCAATGTTGTTATGACTATATTATTACATGAGCACTCAGTAGTTATTACCACATTATTACATGATACTCAGTAGTTATTACTGAATTATTACACCAGTACTCAGTTATTATTACTATATTAATACATGAGTACTCATTCATCCTTGCTACATTATTACTTAGTACTCATTTGTTATTACTACATTATTACTTGAGTACTCAGTTGTTATTACCACATTAATACATGACTGCTCAGTAGTCCTTGCTACATTATTACTTAAGCACTCAGTATTCCTTACTACATTTTTACTTGAGTACTCAGTTGTTATTACTACATTATCGCATGAGTACTCAGTACTCATGGGTCAGACAACACCCATCACCCTCAATTTTGATGTCAAATACACACCTGTAAAGTTTCATGAATGTATCTTGCATGGTTATGATGTTATGGTGGTGACAAAATCCGTCCTCAGACATATAAACACCTGCCGAAGTAAAACTCAGAGCCTCCTCTGTGGCAGTTCCCGTTGCAGAAGGTGTCTCCAGTATCACATTTTGCCATGAAGACACACACAGACTTACAAGGTGATACAATACCAGCCTAACCCCGACTTGTAACAATAAACAATTTAAAATGTAAAGAAGTTATGTACAGTTAATTGGACTTTTTTTTTTTTTACTTTAGATAGAAGTAATAAAAATCATTTTTTACAAATCAGGCTTAAGGCAAAATTGGGACACATTTTACCTGAACTTCAAGAAATCAGATTGACTGTCTGATCTGTTCTAGTGTAGTCCACCCCCAAAAGAGCATCTTACCACTACCACTGAGGGCCCCTGTTCAGCCCATCAAACCCCCACCTTCTAACCCCTGAGGGCTAAAGACCTGGGGAACTTTTAATTATCCGCAGTCCAGCTCTTTTTTCCACATGGCCACTGAATGGTCAACAGGCTTTTTACTACTTACTGAGGCATCAGTGCCTGAATAATAATAGAAAACAATGTCAGCATGCAGGGAGACGTGTCTAAGGGGAGCCTATAGGCTGAGAGAGAGATAGACAGAAAGAGAGAGATAGGGGTATCATTAGATAAGCCTGTCAGTTAATTAGCCCTGCTTCAGGAGGAGGGGACCCCCCTCCTGATGTCAAGAATGGCCATCAGGCGTTATCCGTGGTCGCCTATTTTTTATGGTCCTTTGCAGACTCCACTGACGAGGTTGTTAAGCAGCATGGAAGGCATATGGTTATGTTGTTACATAGGTGGGACTACATTTGTTGCACTCTAGCTAGCTTAGATCCCCTTCAGTGATGGAGGTCTTTGGCCTCTTCAGGTTAACTGTGTGGGATGTCCTGATAGCTGATGTTACAGGATTCCCAAGATTTATAATACATTAGAACATTTTCCCAAAGACAACTGCCAGCAGCAGTGTTGTGGGAGATGTTGAATATATCAAGATTTATTTGGATTGGATTTGCTCTTATTTAAAGAGTGACTTTAAATACCAAAAATATATTTTCCCACTTATTCCTGGTGATATCAAGCCATCCAGATAGTTTATGTTTTTATTTGGCAAGGTTTTCAGATCCTCGTAGACAATGGCAGTTGTGCTAGAATATATGGGTCTAACTAATCTGACAATGTGGTCTTATCCTGTGTCACAACAATATTTTTTTCTGGAAAGAGATGCTTCAAGTGTACCGTTTCGATACTATCAAAGTATCAAAAACCATTATCAAAAACTGTTTCTAGTATCAAAAAAACAAATATAAGTCACCTCCCTTGAATTGGAGTGGTCTGGAAGAGATCTCACAAACGTGCCAAGTCACAAATATAGCATTATTCATTTAGTATTTATACACTGTTGCTCATAAAGTTGGAATAAAATATTTTTTACCTCTTTCCATGAAATGATTGTGACAATGTGATTTATTTCATTTCACCTGGGTAATTGGGAAACATAATGTAATCATTTCACCTGGTCAAAAGTGATTACTGATGCATTTAAATAGGAATAAACAGAGGATTGTGTCTGAAAACAAAATTATTCCAACTTTATGGGCAACAGTGTATTATTGCATACATTGGCTTTTGTGCATTCAGTTCATAATAGTCCTCTTTCTTACAATTAATCACAAAAACACTTTTGTTTTGCCTGCAGCAAATTCAGGGAGACACACAACATAAGCAATAGCCTATATATCAAACACAACTTCTTTCTTTCTTTCTTTCTTTTCTTTCTTTCTTTCTTTCTTTCTTGCCAATTTCCCCTTTTAAATGCAACAATCCTTCATTTTTCAAGTTTTTCTTTCTATCAGTCCTCATACTCTCTTTCACTCTTTCCCTCTATATAACCTCCTATCACCCCTGTACAGTTTCCCCTTTTTCTTTAAGCTTTACAGGTTCGCCCCTCACCACCACCTTCTCCTTTGTTCATTCAACCAGTCCCTCCTCCATTCTTACCCCAAACCCTCTCTCATTTTCTTTGCCATTCCTCCTCTCTCTCTCTTGCAGTGGTGGCTGGGCAAGCTGAGCCCTGGGGCTAGAGAAGCAGCACCCAGATCTGTTCTGTGTCGTGTGACTAGTTATTTTTATCTCAAGTCACTTTCTAAGTCCAAACAGCTCTTCTCCATCCCTTTCTCCTTGCTCTCTCTCTCTCTTAATTTTATTTTATTTTCTTCCTCTCATTACATTTTGATATTTTTTCTCATCTTTGAACGGGGTCCTTCTTTTCTCACTGCACTGTATTAACTTTTACTCAATATATTTACTTAAAAAATGACTAGGCAGTATGTGTGTGCATGTGTGTGTGTGTGCGTGCGTGTGTGCGTGCGTGTGTGCGTGTGTGTGTGTGTGTGTGTGTGTGTGTGTGTGTGTGTGTGTGTGTGATGATCCAACCTACACGCATAAACAC
>NW_019525123.1:4672547-4710631 GCF_002814215.2 Seriola lalandi dorsalis | reverse complement strand
CCATGTTCCACTTTTGCACTCCATTAGAGCTTTGAAGGAAGAAACTAAACAAGAAGCATTTGGTATTACGTGTCAAACCATAACTTTTCACTTTCATTAATCTGTGACTAATCTCGGAAAATGTATGTAACAAGCAAACATTGACCTACTTCAGCTCAGAAGAATGTACATACAAAATATTAGTGAGTATTAATAGGATTTAAACATGCAGAACAGTGGCCTGCTCTCTTTATCAAAACTGTTCATTCTTGCTGTCTCTTGCTTTATGAGCAATCAGCTGTTATTTTCAGATGCTGGCCCCTAACTGATAAGTGTGGGAAAGGAGCATGTGGTTCTCCACACCAGTCCTCCAGCCTTAGCCGACAATGGTCTGCTTTGTCCATCTCACTTCCCTCCTGCCCTTTCCTGGGCACTACATAGGGTTAGCATTGTGCTTAATAAAGTTACAGTGGCACTAGGACGTCTGACATCCCTGGGTAGCAAAAGTCAGTACATCAGAGGTTAACAAACTGGGACAAAAGACCTCAACTGCCACTTTTCTACAGTTAGAGTAGGACTATGACCAAAACTACTTAGTGAGATTATGGCAAGCCATTAAATCAAATTATCATTTGAAAACCTAGCTGTAAGGTGAATTTCTGATGTATTAAAACTAAAGGACATTCTGTCTGGAGGGCCCATCATTGACGCAGCTAATGAGTTAGACCTGGCCAAACTAAGCTAATGATTCACTTGGGCTTTCTTATGACCTTACAGCCCTCAGGTGCCTTGTGTCACATCTTTTAAGGGTGGGGGTTGAGGGGGTAAGGCCCTGCAGAAATGCTAGCAGAATCCTTGTTTTTTGACCATGGAATGTGGGGAAGGTTGATATAACTAAAATGGATAAAAGAATTCAAATGCTAACAAGAACTAAGCATTACTGAATTGGTTGCCAACCAGTTGTTTCATTGCTAGTCTCAAAATAGGATAACAGAATGAAGGGCAGTGAGGTGTGGAGCATTGATACTGATGGATAGGATGGGGGTTTCAAAATCAACCTGTACTAATGCAAAATAATTTTGTTATCAGTATTGCCTTAACATTATAGACAACCTTAATAAATGAATAATTATTCTCAGTTTATTTACCTAAATACTGCTTACTGAACTTGCGTAACATTAACAGATGTTATCCAGCTACTCACATCAGAATTACAGCAATTCCTATGAAATTATAGGCTGAGATTTTTTTTCTTTCTTTCTCTAAATTGCTCCTGAAAACTCTCTTTTGCCCATGGCTACTGTTGCCTTTGTGGCTCATACTTACTGCTCATTACTGGCAAAGTATTCTTACATCTACCACCTTAAGACATAGTTTGTTTGCTATCCATACAGCTATCTTGCTCATGTCACAGCCAGCACATAGCCAGCTCTTGACTGATGGCATGCTCTCTTTCCCCAGAGCTGCTGGGTCCCCTGGTAAGCCAACCCAACCCCCCACCCCTTCGCAACGCTCCCTGAGGGTGTCACCACCAAAGTGTGTGTATGAAAGTGTGTGAATGTGTGTGTGTCCTGTATCTCCCCTGTGCAGGTATCAAACTGTGACAGCTCACTCCACAGGTAATAGTCAGGTGGCTGAAAGGAGGACCCCCTTGGGAAGATCCCAGTCCACCAAACCCAAAGGGACAGAGAGAGAGAGAGAGCGAGAGAGAGAGAGGTTAAAAGATAAACTAGAGGAGGGAGGTGGATAGGTCAACCAGTGAGGGGTTTCAGAGCCGAGGTGAGGGTTCCCCTGTGACTAACCAGGCTATATCCCCACTGACACACAAACGTTGTGTGTGTGGATGTAAATGTCTATACAAACTGATTGCTGGTGCTGGGCACTGAGACTTAATGCTTATGAATGCTAGGCCACATGTGTCTGCTAATGGTAAGGAGGTCAAGATCTGACAAGTACATGATAAATGGCCACTTGATCCTCTATTTCCCACTTCCACTTGGGCTGTATGAAGCTCTGCGGCTGGGTGGCTAGGACTAGTTATTGCAAGATGTAGGACACACAGGCATTTCTAATTCTCTGATGACATATTGTATTAAAAAGAATATTAATTTCCACATTTCCTATAAAGTTGTATCGACAATATTATGGAAGTCTGACAGACACAGTTCAACCTCTCCGGAAGGTTCTAATCGGAGTGCACTCCAGTTATTTATGCATTCCAGTTTGGTCTCTTGAGTCCCATCATATTTTGCAGCCAAGAGGAACTGTAATCAAGACAAATTTGCATGTCTGCATGCGTGTACCAAAGCTCACATTTGACTTGTAAGACTGATAAGTTTCAGAGATCAATATTTTGATTATTACTGTCAATTCTTTTCAATAAATGTCTATTGTAAAATGAAGTTACATACAGAAAAAAGGATAAGGTAAATCACCACTGAGTATCTCTATTACTCCACGGAACAATAAATCTCTTTCATAGCCCACAATTACAGATTGCCAGACAAGATCACTATTGTACAATTGATTGCTCTCAGTTACAATGTTATGTCTGATTGCAATGCTTTTAAGATTCCTACTTTCTACACTTTCTGTACATGGAACATATGGCATGGTTATGGTATGGTATGTTATGGTATTGTATGGTATGGTATGGTAAAACTATGGTTAAGGTTAGCAAATCAAAACTTTGTTAAGGGTAGGTAGAGATTGTGTTTATGTTTAAATGCGTGATGTGCTACAGGCTTATCCACCACCTTGACCTCCACACCTTTGTGCCCTGTTACAAATGGGAAAAGCTACTTCCTGCATTGGCACTGAACTTTTCCACTGAATTAAATCATTAGTTGGGGAATCGTCCAAAATTGATATTCTTCCCAATATAATGTGATGTCCAGACATTTGTTTTAGAGATGTAAGACTTGAAGCAGTAAAAATAATAACTATGAAGAGGACAGTATGAGTAGCAATAACAGACATCTCTCTATATAATGTAATAATTATAGAGAGATACTTAATTGGTCTGTGTAGGGCAAAGGATTCTTTGTGACTTAGAGGCTTAAACCCTAAAGGGTAATCTCTCCATGAACATCCTCTTGCCTAATAACCTATCCATACATTCTTAGGAGACTTAAAGACACTCATGAAATAAGGCTTGTCTTCCCTGATACCAGACAGGTGGCTGTACTCGAACTGAAGAGCATTATAGCAGGTGTTGCGGGATCTTTAATAGTTTCCATGTGTCTGAACATGCCTTGGCCTTCACTGACAGTAAGTAAGTGTGCATTCAGAGGACACATCAAGGTGGATTTGCACATGTGTTCTTCAAAACTTTTTTATCTTTCCACCCAGATGAAAGAAAGTATTCAATTCTATTATTTTCCTCCATCCAACCGTACAATTTGAATCAGACAGTTTACTTGTTCATGGAAATATTCCTACTCATGTGACTGAAAGACCTCCCCAAACTTGCGCTATGTTACCAACAAACCCCATTAAGAAAACTCTTGGACAAGGCAACACAAACAAGATTCTCACTCTCTTGACTCTTCTTGTCAGGGCTGCCCTTTATCACCCTCTCCAGTTTTTATGAAGGGTGGCCTATCTTTGGAGTATCATTTGACATCATGTACACATTCCTCCTACCAGATGCTCCCTTGTGATATGCTGTGTGTGTTCCCCCTTGCTATGTGACTCAATGGGCTGCTTTCTTCCTCTGTAGCCTCCCCCGTCTATCCACACACAAACATATAGACCATGTCAGCCACAAAGTCTATTCAACTGATGGAGACTGCTGGCTGCGGGGGGAAAAAAACCCACCACATGATAGCGGGTCCAGCCTCTCACAGAAAACCACCTTTTCTGTCCAAGGGGGAAACAGACAATGCTTTGTAGACCATATAGAGGGAGTCTACCGCTTCTATTAAAGGCACTGACACCCAGCTGCTTAAGCACGTCAGCCAAACTATGAACCATTGTTACATACATGCCTGCTTTAGTCACATCCCTTCCTTGATTGTCCCCCAATGATGATCAATGGCCATGCCCTGCTGGAGTGGCTGAGGGGTCTGTGGCACCCCACAGGTCTCCCTACTGGGCCCACTCTTCTTGTGACTGATTGCCTGTCAATCTACACCCTCTCCGCACCCGTGGCCTGGAAGAGGTAGTTGTCTTGTCCCCTCAGTTGAGCCCTAACAGCAGGTCATAGTCACCTTGTCACTGATTAGTGGCTTTGTCAGACAATATAGAAACAACAAGCTGCATTTTTTTCTCCACAGTAAGGTACAGTTTGTATTGGCTGAGTCTGCAAAAGATAGGTGAACCAGTCCTGTCTCATCCTGTCTGCATTTTACGACCGCCTTTAAAAGCTAATGTCTGTGATCTCATCTGTTTGGTGCAATTAAATTCTTCCTTTAGTGGTATTTCGAGGAGGCTGCAGCTAACACGTCCATCAGAAGATGAGCTGCATAAGAGACATGCTCAGTTAGACCGCATGGTCATAAAGGTTATATTAATGGTTTATGTAGCCCACTGCAGAATTGTTAATGGCAAATGGCATTTACTGGGTGCTGCAAAGGAAGGCCATTCAATCCACTGTATGGTTTATCTATCATGTCAAGCGCTCAATAAAAAGCCCTCACTAATATCAAAGAAGACTCAACACAAAGGCTCTACCCCAGGGCTAGGTTTAAACCTTCGCTTCTGTTTTATGTAACAAAATGAGTAGTTTATACATTCAGAATCCGTCTGAAATTAATCAAATTTAATTCCTCTTTGCGCCATGCCTAAGTACATGCACACACACACACACACACATGCACACACACACACACACACACACACACACACACACACACAGACAAACACACACCATGGTATGTCTGAATATGTACACACAAGGCAACAAAGCGATCCGCAAAACACAGTGAAACAAACCTTAGTAAAAGAATTTCAGGGGTTGTTTCAGATCTGGCTCTGTGAAATAGCTCATGCCTGAATCAGCGACTCATTCCATGTGCCTATTTGATTGTTTAGTGTCCCTTTATCTGTGATGATGTCATCAAAACACAGTCCCCCACACCAGAGCAGCACTTCACTGGTTTTACAGTTAAGCAATCCCCACGATGCTGGCTGAATGCTGGAGAGGATAATGATAATGATGATGGAGGTTATCGTGGAGTAATTACTGTGCATGGAGGATTCCACGCAGTGTGAATGAGTAAAACACCCAAGTGCGAGAGATTGAAAGAGGGAATGAGGGAGAAACATTGAAGGATGGGTGGGGATGGGAGTGGGGGGTATCTCTAAATGTGTCGCTTGATTGAAGTGTGTAAGGTTCTGAGCTAATTACATCCAGAACCGCAGCCTAGGAACAGATGCCATACTTGTGCATCAATAAATGCTTATAAGTAACTTATTTAGGGCTGCCTGCCATGCAAGGAAATGGCATGACTTAAAGCACAAGTGCCTGGGGGCTATTCCCCAGCTCTTTGTCTTGTCATCCTGCATCTTTTAAATCTATTCACCGCTTCAAAGCAACACAGGCAGACAGCAGGGCAGGCATTAAAAAAAAGAGAAGAGGAAGAAAAAAAAGATACAAATATTCACACTTTGCAGACAGTATTATGTTTGTCATTTGGGTTGTCTGGCATCAAAGAAATGCTGTCTTCTCTTAGATTTGTGAGTGGTAAAGGAGTGGTGAGAGTGTAGCTTTTAAGGCCAAGCTCCTGTTTGATGAAATGCAGCTGTTCTTTAAAGTTTTAAGATAAATATGTTTTGACTTGAGTGTAGAGAGATACATTAGCTTGACAAGTCACTGCTATGTTTTATTTAGCTTTCCATATAATAAACAGTATTAGGCCTACATGCCTGAAAGTTGAGTGTTGTCAAAAAATTAAAGGTATCTTCCTGCTTTATGATTTTGTTTGGTGTGAACACAATATAAGTTTTTGTTGTTGTTGTTTTTCTGCTGGAGCATATGTTGGCATGCCATTATCTTACTGACTGCTGTGAGTGGCAGATTCAAACAGACAGGTTGATTACCTTGACAATTCTACAGTAGAGTGCACATAGAACAGAATTTAATCAAAGCCAGACCATAGCGTTCTGCAAAGATAACAGGCAATTAATGTTGCCACAGCCATGGAGATTGAATATTCAGTACATGTATTTGATTGACACAGTTCATTTCTGCATCATTTGAATTGTTTGAGGTTAATCCTTAGAATAGCATTTGAGTTATTAGCACAGTGCTGAATGTAGGATGTTTTTGTTCTCTGAATTTATCAGTCATAGCTCTGTCACCTCTTGTGTTGTCTGTTCTCTTGTCCCCAAACATTTTCAGCTGATACCATATGCAAATCAGGCAGAAAGAAAATCAGTGCCTGCATGCCATGGTGCTCACGCTCTCGTAACTTTTTGTGCATGAGTGTGCACCCCTGGACACAAGTGTGTGTGAGCATGTCGAGGAGTATGCTAGTGATCCTTGCCCCATTCACAAAGCTATTTAAAGTAGCAAAGCTGGAAAATCAACTGTGTGTAACATTAAGGACCCCTGCACATTCCCAAGGATTAGCATACAGAGAGACGAGCTTCTTCACTCATTACTGTCTCTGCTACATGATGTAAGAGGGCGAAAGTCCCTGGGAAGTCTGGTTGGTTTCGATGAACCTGCATGACTGACCAGTGCTGGAAACACTGCAGTGCTTAACACAAAAATGCAAATGCAGGAGAGGAGCAAGCATTTCCCCTCAATTATTTGCTCTGTCTTTGTGAATGCAAGAAGCTGTTTAGCAATTGATGATTGTCCCAAAGAATAATCAGACAGTTCTGCATTTTTCATGAGATTAATTCATGGCTTTCTAATGTGTGTTTTGTAGCCTCAAATTGCATACAATCCATGCCATATTAACATATTTGAAATATGTATGATCTTTAAGGAATATACCGTTAGAAGCAGGCTCTGCACCCTGTGTTTAACCATGTTAAGCGGAATGCAAATGTCTTACTTTGTTTGGTAATATTTCGTATAACAACCATAGAAATAAGTTTGCAATGGAATTCTCACATAGGCCTGTCTGTTCATGTCCATCATTGGCAGATCATATTCATAACAAGATCCACTGCCAAAATCTGCATGCACACACACACACACACACACACACACACACACACCATAAAAAATCACTTCCTTTAAAAAGCTGAAGCTGATGCATATCTATTTGCACACATGTCGTCTCCTATATGGACAAACAAGGAGGTGGAAGATGTAAGGAAGGTGGAGAGGTGGTAGTGGTAGAAGCCACAAAACATGGCTAACTTTTCCATGACATCACTCATCTGGTATTAACAGTATTAACACATCATCCTGTTCTGTTCTCCTCTCCAGTGCCACCCAAATGAGAGGAATATAGCAGAGAGACTATGCACGTTGCCGTTTTATAGAGGTTCCAAGTGGCCTGCTGCCAGAACCTCTGCTTTGCATTTCCTCCCAGGGCTAATTTATCACATCCTTTTCTCACTCATTCTTCTCAAGGGGTGCAAGTTTTCCTGGGTTAGACCACTGCACCCTAATGTGCTAGTGTCCAGTGGGACACAGCGCTGCCTTAATTTTTATGCAGTTTTTTAAATTTTTTTATAAAGATATCTAATCTAACCTCATATACCACTTCAGAGTAAAAGCTGGACTTTGATAGTTTAATCTGCAATGTTTGTTTATGGGACATCAATTTTATGTTTAATTAACTCAGAACATGTGTATGAAAGTCATTCACAGTAGTAAATAATAAATACAGGATATATAGTCTAGAGCAACAGCATCTGTATTTTCATTAACACTCTATTAAGTTGAATGAATGAAATGAAACAACAGTGTATAAAAACGTTTAAGTTGTGAGACTTGAGGCATCGTTAGTACCAAAGCAGCTGGAACGTACTTTCTCACAGTGCAGAATGAGTCTTTAAAACCAAGAACAGTATGCAATGAATATGAAAAAAAAACTGTTATCCAGGGTGTCTGATTTCACCTCCAGGGCAGGAGGTGGGGGTGAGCAGCTCTGTGGAGAGGTACCATGTTTTAATGCCTTAAGAATTACTGCTCACTACTTGTCGACTTGTTTGGGCAGTGAACAAATACTCACATTGGCATACTGTATATACCTCCCTAGCCCCACCTCTCCCTTACATCCACAGCTGCAACCACCACCCCGATTGTTTTGATCTAATTTCCTTTTTTTTTCTCTTCCTTTACCTTTCCTGCTGAAATTGATTTCTGCTTGTTTGGTTTGGCAGTAATAAGATCAACAGTAGGATCATGTTTCAATGGCATACTACCTTGAACCCCAGGCAAATGATTTGTCCAAACTTAATAATGGAAATACTTAGGATGTATTGGGAGATGTAAACAGTAGTTGTAATAAAACAGTGCCAGAAGGTAAAGGCTCCTTTAAGTTGCAACGCCTTTCCACTTATGTTGGCCTTACACACCTCAGGCTCTCCCCAAACACTACAAATAAAAACATATCCCCATTCAGCCTGTCGAAAAGTCACCCAATAAAAGCTATTTAATTGGAGTGCGGTCTGTGGCGTGGCATGTCTAGCCCAAGTTTGACCGCCAATGACAAAACTGTCAACAGAAGATTAAACAATCAATGCTTCACTTCACGACAATTACTTTAAGCCTGTCACATATACATATAGACATTGTTTAAGTCCCCACTTTGTACTTTCTATAACGCTACAATGCTCTTTTTCCTCCAAGTTGAATTAACACAAAAATCCCACAATTTTCCTATTTGCCTCCACTGTTACAACTTCAGCACATATTTTTCTTTGATAGGAGCAATAAGGAAACAAAGTAACCCTCACTATTAGCATTGTTTGTTACTCTCAATCTCCTTTATCCTCTTTGTAAACTGTTTTAACCATATATATATATTACTACTATGCATGCAAGCACAGATAGACACAAATAGACAGAGCAAAACTGTTCTCTCTTTTCTCAGTGAATGCTGGCCAACAAGTCTATCAGTCAGCAAGACTGGATATGCTGTCATCTTAAGACCCGTCCTAAGACCTACATAGACTCAACAGTAAAACCTCAGCAATTAGCTGAAGTTGCTAAGGTAGCAGTTTCAGGTTATATTTAGCTCTTCAAAAGATATATATTGTATGTTGTGTATTGTGTGTCAGTTTCTAATTAAACCTTTCCAGAGTTTTGTTTACAGGCCATCTCCTCACACCTTGTATGCATTGGCCCACTTACATTCCTCAAAGTGAATTAGATTAGTTTCACTCCACGGAGGATGGATGAGTTACTCCCTGTCTTCTGCCCTGACCTGAAAATGTATCCATTCAGGAAATGCTTCACATCCTCACCCCCCTTTCCCACAGATTTGTCCTCCATGTTTGCAAAAATTGATACCTTGATAAAACCTTCTATGTCTAAAACTACCTTATCAGGTGAAGAATGCAGACATTTCTCTTATATATTGTCTGTAAACTGTGCTTTTTACACTTATATTATTCATTATCATCTGACTGAAATTGACTGTTTAGTATGAGCCAACTCTGCTGTACTCAGTTACTAGAGTCACTCGAACATATTTAATTGTATTTTAACTTAAAATACAGCTACTCCTTTAATCTTGAAGTCAATCCTCTATGCAGAGTGTAAGCAGATTTGATTGAGCAGGGTTCAGGGCCCAGAATGTTTGTGCAGCTGCACTCTGTGGCACTATTTACCCAAAATCGACAGATTCATGGCGTATTTAGGCCTGTATCGTACCCAGTGTTGTCTACCACATGAAGTCCTTGTGACCAGGCCACAGAATCAAGATAAAACCTTTATGCCTGCTAAGAGTTCTTAATAAGCTTTCTCGCACAAACACACAAATTGTTCCACTCAAGAGAAGCACAAATTCAAACACATACACATTGAAAATGCAAAGTGCGAATTGAAATGCACATTTAAAGACTTAAACACGTGTGGATATAGAATGAAAACAAGAACATACACGAAAATCCACGCTCGTACATACTGTACTGTAAGTGCAAACAGCAAACAGGCTCAGTCACAAATCTATTCTCCCAAAAGTTCTCCTTTTTAAAACTCTCCCTCCACATAAGAAGACTCCATTGGTCCAGAGGCTAAAAGAATCTCCTGTCTGTCCAAATCCAATTTATTATCAGGACTCTTTTATTGTCTTGTTTCTTGCCACAAGTGAATTGGTAAATCTGTCATGAATAATAACACGAGAGAAAGAAGCAGCAGAGAACACTTGGTGGCTTTGTTGGTGGCATAACTGCTAAGATGATGATTGTGAGCCTGACATGTTTATACTTAAATCAATTTGCACTCTTGCAATTTAGGCAGTATCATGCCTTTTATGATTTTCATGGAAGTTTTCAATGTTCTTGCTCCACTAATTCCTCTGCCTCTGTGGTAAAGAACCAATACAAAGAGGCTTAGTCATAACAAGGCAAATATTCATAATTCAACTGCAAAGGAGCCAGTGTTTCTTCTCAGAATCTTTTTTTTCTCTAACTTGGGTAAATATGAAAGAAAGTATAAACCATGTGATTTGAAGCTGCCATCCACCAAGCTGTTTAATTTGTTTAACCTTTGCTCAGGAATAGAAATGGAAACTCTGAATGTTGGTGGAAATAAACAGCAGGACTTGTGTCAGCATGGGGGCGGACTCGTAAAACACCTGTTTGCAGGATGGGGGCCTGAAAGCCGGAGCTGTTAATAGCCAACCATAAATCGCTCACTCCATTGTTCTGTCACCAGATTGCATTTTTCTGTGGGATTCATGAGGTAAAAAAAATTTTGTTAAAAAATTATGCACCCACCCTACCTCAACAACCCCCTCCCCTCCTTGTCCACCCACTCCACTAACATTTTAAAGGCATCAATTCGAAACCAAACTTCTGAGCTTTGATCCTACAGAAACATGCAAACCCCCTTCTCAATTTCAACTTCTTTGCAAGTAATTTGGTTCTGTTCATATAATCTACATTAAAAGCGTTTCCGAAATTTGAATTAAAAATGCTGTCTTCTTTTGCAGTGCACAATTTTACTATACTGTTAATAAGTCACAGCCATTTAACAAACTATTTTTGGTGGGACGCTGATATTGAGATTAATGTTTGCACAGTGAAAACAGTAATTTATCTGAATTTAGCTGCTATTGGCCTTCTGTGAGGGTCTGAAAAGGCCAGCTGAGAGGGGTATTTTTCCTAATCAGCCCTTTGACAACAAACACAAGCTGTCTGGATCAAAGAAAGCATTGAAGGTGTGTGAATGTGTGCACAGAGCAGCACTCACTTCTATGTATATATATCACCTGGAAAGCCTGAGTAAATCCCCCACCCCTTTTATTTTTAAAATAGACCTATGGATGTCTTAGGCATCTCACTGATACACCACAAACAAAGGAGGAGGCAGAGAAATTGTGGGGAGGGGTTAAAAAAAAAAGAGCAGTCGCTACAGACAAGCCTGGACGAGACGGGAGGGAGACCTCTGGCCTTCCACCAGTCGTCGTGCAGAGTCTCCTCAGACGAGGGGATCAGCTCACTCTAACAAGCTGCACAAAGACAGGAGGAGCAGTGGGAGGAGAGCTGAACACCTGAGATCAGATCTGTTGATCACTTGCCTGAAGTATGGGGTCATCTCTGCGTTCATTCATTCTCCCTTTAAAGAGCTGTTCCTCTATTGTGGGGGAAAAACTTCAAGGGGTTAAAGAAAAAAGAGAAAGTGATACATTGTGCCTCTCATTTCAGATAGGAATAATTGTTTTTGTTTTAAATACTATGATGTAGCTCATAAACTAGAAACATCAAGTATACTTAATAGGTTGTTATTCTACTGCTGTTTTTCATTTTTAAACAATTCCCAGTTCATTTAAATGTTAATTCTATTAATTATGAATCAGATTTTGAAGGGCTAGAGGAGAAGAGTTTGAGTACACCATGAGTCCTGCTCAATGAAGAATGCTAAGTATGGAGTATTAACACTTCAGTTTCAAATGGTAGACAGAAGGAGTAAAACACAAAAAAAACAAGGGCCACACCAGCTTTTCTACATTCTCTGTCTAGTTAATGTTGGGAGGCTCTAATAAAAAGCCACCATGTGCCAATTGAGTGCCTACAATTAGCAGATTAGAGTGATAAAGAGGTTGCATGGCTGCAAGGCACGGGCGCCTCCCTAGGCCCTCAGGCTTCCACAATGGGCAGGAGCAGGAGGAGGGTGTGGGCTGAACTACTGATGAAGAGCCCAGATAATCTCTTTCTCCCTCCTTCTCTCCCTGTCTCTCTTTCCTTTCTCCCACAGCCCTCCCCTCTCACTGCTCCTCCCCTCTCCCCACCACCACCACCACCCAATCCCTCGCACTCCGTGCCCTGGAGCACCTTTTACAAATACCTGCTCAATATTCTAGTTGGGGGTGCAAGAGTAGTAGTGGTGGTTGGGGGGGGGGGGGCATGTGGTGTGTCTGCAGACGGGAGATACAACACACAAAAAAGCTGCATGAAACAAAAAGCAGAACATCTGCTAAAGCGATTGCAGGGTAAATATGTTTGACAATTATTGTTTACAGTGACAGTGGTAACAGTTTCAACACCCAAATCAAAACCCCACCATTTCTCTATTTGCAGTGAAACAGATGGGCCTACAGCGATCCATTAGCAACCTGTCAAAAGCTTCATTCTCAACTTACTTTTATGCCTTTGCTTCTTTGCAGTGTGACAGAGGAGAGGCGCTATTTGGGTATCATGATTGTTATCTATTTGCCCAACATAAATCAGATACATACCAGTTACTGTGTGTATTATTTTTTTGTCTTACTCTTTCTTTACTTTCGTTCTCCTGCCAGTGTTTACTGTTCAAGGAGAGCTGCTTGAATCCACATTTGTTTGTCCCTCTTCACATATTATTGTATTATTGATGGCAATACAATCTACGTTGCACTTGAAAGAACCTGAAAAAGGGATAACGATTTTTCACTGGTTGCTGTTTTTGTTTGTTTGCCTCCGCAATGAAACCTAATACATTTGGGGCATTTATTATTTGCGCGAGTGAGATTGTTCAACAATACAAATTATTAACAAGTTGCATCCATTATCATGCTCTCTGTATTATCACACTACTTTGAGAGATGAACACAAGCTGTTATGAGAAAGGATGCAAAGCACAGACTTTGATGTGAGGATCCTAATTAAATCAACTGACAATCTTAAAATAAGTGCAACATGAGACCTTTTCTTGCATTTTTGTTTTGTTTTACACAAGGCATCTAGCATTAAGTATAATACAGAATCAAAATAAGACCACAAGCTGTAGAAAGAAAAGGAAAGTCTCATCTGCCTAGTAACAGAATTTAGAAGCGTGTGTGCGTCTGTGTGTTTGTGTGTGTGCGCGTGCATGCGTGCAAGCGCTCATGTCAGCATGCATGTGTCTGTCACTGTCTGCCCATTACTGTGAGGGTACATCAACAAAGACTGAGGCGTTATCTACCGCTACCCTGTCACCATCCTTCCCTAGCACTGTACAGCTCTAAATATGCTCAATCAAATAATGTGTTAGGAATAATTAACCTCAGAGCCCCATTGGTTCTAATTGGCACCTATTACAGGGCTGTATGATTCCTTGACAAACACTGAGAAGAGAGAGCGAACGACAGCAATGGTGGGCGCAGGTTTGATTGGTAAGCAAAGTGCGGGAGCGATGCATACCGGGGGTAACCAACATTTAATTATCAATGAGGTTTTCGCAACACTTTAGAGAAGCCCCGGGCATTGTTTCCTTCAGTAATAGTAATGGGCTCTTTTTAATGGAACTTGTGTTAAACATGGTGCTGCCACTGCAAAGCTTTGGCGTTCAGCCCTTAGTTGTGGCTGCTTTAATTTGGGTGACTACTGAAAGACGACAGAGCTCATTTGGGTGACACACTTTGAAAGTGTGTACCAAGGCCATGGAAGGAGATAAAGAGGATGCCCATACTGAATTCACATAGGCTGCATTTACATTTTCTCATTTGCATCAGCTTTGCAACTTCTTCAGGACAAGGGTTAAGAAAATAATTAATCCATTCAGGTTGCATTTAAAAGGTTGCAAATCATCTGCAAGTTAACTCTGCTTTTCGTGGCATGGAAGAAAATTCCATATTCTGGGCTGTATGCAGAGTACTATACAGTAGAATTGCTGTATAACTACTTCCAAATGTTAATCTTTTAGCAGTGGAACCATGCTGTTTTAAATGACTTGTGGTTGAATGTCACTCTAATTTCAAACTCCATCCACTGTCACCACAATCATTAATGTGGTTTCCTCAACAAGTCCTCCAACAAAATAGACCATAATCAGTAGGTCATTTATTCCTACCCTTGGAAAGGACCCATAGGAGTGTGTTAGTGACAGGCCTACTGGACTTTGTTGTCATGGTAACAATAATGAACATATGTTTAAGGTTGTGGAACAGTCCCGAACCAGTTTGGTTTGGTTTAGGCACAAAAACAATTTGGCTAGGTTTAGTGTGGATTAATATGAGAAGCCTACGTCCTTTAGGTTAGAGGACCTTTGTCACCTTGGTTACACTAATAAACATATGGTTACCGGTGCACAGTCATGAATAAATGATCACATGAGAAACAAACAGTGACAAGACAAGACTTGAATTTTTCCTCCTAAAAAAATTGTTCCTCCTAAATTGAACTTTGTCACTCTGGGTACTACATCACCTAACTTCCTCCATCATAATTAGACTACTACAGCTGTTAGAAGTAGCCTAACAATAAAATGAAACTATAGGTTGTATTAAGCTACTTGCGCAGGCGAACTATGGGATCGATTTTTACAGGACACTCTCGGTTTCCCAGTTCACAATAGCAAGTTTACATAGCCTACATTAGTCAACTATAACTGACCACACAATCAAATGTTAGACCGATTTTACAAATAGTTCCACAATGTTGAGAACATTAGACAGCAGTCAGCCAAACATCCAGCTAAAGTGTAGCTGGTAATTCGAGTAATAAGAGACATTAAGCAATATAGGTGGATGAACACAAGTAGTTTGTGTTTTGAATGATTTCATTTACCGAGCAAATGAGGAGTGAATGATGAATGAACGGATGATCTGGTACCTTTTCATCTTTACTAATAATAGCTAGGTAGAAAAAATTATTTAATTCATTGTACACTGTGCTACTGGAAGCTACCTTTAAGGTGGAATGTGGAATGTTTCCTTGCATGTTACTCAATGCATGAGTTAACGTTGTGAATAAATCAATATACCTTAAGTGTCAAAATGACATTCCATTTGTTTTTATTGGCTCTCTCTCTCTTGACATGATACTAAAGTGATGATTGGATATTGTATATGAATTTCAAACAGATTCTGCAAACTGCAGCACACTTTGAAATTTGTATAAGATTTCACTTGATTTCTCCACCAACCAAACTTCCCTCTATTCTATATTTGACCCATTTGTTTACCCTTTAAAAATGCTTATTTCTTCTTTTCTCTTGAATTTGTGTTTTATAAACATTTTGACAGGTCATGGACGGGTTGTCATGAGGGCTCAACATGTTATCAGATTTTGCACTTTGAACATTGCCAGTACAAATTTAATTGACATCCTCTGTTGTCGTCAATTATTGCAGTGTATTTATGTCTCTTTTTTCTTCACATTCATCATACACTTTGTGAAGACAGCCTCATATGTTATTTGTAATGAAGGAGAAGGGGGTTTATTGTGAAGGGCAGAGGATGTTCAAATCGACTTTTTTGTCATTCTTTCTGTTTTCTACTACCAATTAACAGTACACACGCACACACACACACACACACACACACACACACACACACACACACACACACAGCTAATTGGTTTGTTTAATTAAAATCAATAGCAGTTTGTTTGAACTAAATATGAAAACCATGAGAAAACATAGGAAGCCACAGTCTGCACCAAATGTCACTGTCATATGTGTCATTGCCATTACCTACACTGACAAAAACAAAGCAACCACCACTTATAACCAAAGGTGTCATCAATTATTGCTTACACCTGGAAATACTGTCTTTCTGTATTTAAGAACATTACAAACATGGTATATGTGAGTCTGATTTTGGAAGTGGGTGTTGTTGGACGGCTGAGATACTGACGGGCTTTGGCCTTCATCCGAGGCCTAAGGCTTGATCCTCCTCTTCTAGTAGCACTTGCACTGGGACCAACACTGGGCCAGAGGGGCTCGGGGCAGAGCCAAGCCCAAATCTGACCCAGTTTTCAGGGGTCCCTGATAGCAGGCGGCTGGGAGTCACAGGGTAACCCTCCATCATCACCAACTACTGTAATCTGGCCTAGCATGTGCCAATCAAGCTGAACACAATGACAAGCTCATGATGACATGGCCATCGCGCTCTATCCTCTTTGCTGCCTCGACATCTCAGAAGCAACAAAACATCCCAGTGATTATGGCATTTCAGTGTCAACTGGCATGTTGAGTTTGGCCAGAACCATGAGACTGACAATGGGGAGACAACATGTTTGTGAGCTTTGCAAAGTTTATTGAGAAAGGTTGGGTGTTTTTGACACACAAGTCTTCAGTAGCATTAAATAAAATTTGTTTGTGGAAGCAAACAATCAGAATACATTTACGTCCATGAAGCTTCCAAAAGCCATGAACCATAAGTGAATTATATAGACACCTTTTGTTTTCAAAAAATATGATCCCACATAAAAAGTAAATACACAAGACAACTTAAATGCAAACTTGGCAGAAAATGCATTTCTTATGAATATACTACTATTTTTCTATAATTCTATTTTCCTCCATTTTGAAAATGGTCTTTTCCATTTTCCAGCTGTTAAGAGGGAATCCTTTTTCTGGACACTCATATGTAAGCATACTGGAAAAGAGAGAGAGAGATACTAAGTGAAGCAGAGGAAGAGAGAGAGAGCAGCACATCTGACAATCCACTGGCATGAAAGTGAGCCCCTCAAGCTAACAAATTCAGAGAGAAAATTACAGTTTTGCGCATTTGTGTCAATATGCATGTCAAAAGGTAATTGGGAAATTGTTCTGCAATGTCAAGTCCTGTTGGCAATGGTTAGCCTGTGGTAAGATCAAAACCATTTCTTCACAGGCTCTGAGAGGCCAGACCAAGCTCTGTAACTCTCTCAACCACACAAGTCTCTCCTTTAAGCTAATAATGTGGCTGTTTATCATAAAGCTAATGCGTTATTATCAGCTGGACACTGAATCGGCTGAAAATGACAGAAAAACTTTATTGTACTTCTGCCCTGTCTTTGTGACATCATGGGAGGGCGTAAGAATACCATACTAGTTTTAAGAACATTTTGCATGTCATGTCTTAGTATTTTCCTCTTTAGGGTTAAGGTTTGGGATTAGTTAGTGGAGAAATAAAAGTGCATAGTGATAACACATGAAATAGGTTAGGAAATTCTGCATCTTATTCATACACCAGGTATGGTACCGGTTACCATATACCAGGTTGATACATTTTTTATGTTCATGAGAGCAATTAACAGGTTGAAACAATCACAGTAACAAAAACAGTACATTTATTAGAGTTCGAGTGGTGCACATTTCATGAATCCATAAATATAATTTGAGGTGTATTATTCTCTGTTTTATTATTTTAATTTCAGCTTGTGTATTATGCTAACCATGACTGAAATGTTTTACCCTGTTTGGCAAAGTATTTACCTAATAGCTCAAAATAATTGAATGAAATATAACCAAACATATGTTTCTGTCAATATTTAAATAAAAGAAATAGGATTGTCTTCATGTCATACACTAACACCACCATGAGAATACAGCAACAGAAATAGTTGTGTATAACCTACAATTGAATGTTATTTTAACACTCACAATGCAGATTTATTATATGTTCATAAAAACATTATCCTCAAAAACTACTGGCCAGTCTGCCTTAAGGAGCTGCTAAGTTCCATTAGTTTCAGGAAAGATTTTTACTTTTTCAAAAATAGTCTAAATGCTGTTCTGCAGGGTTTTTGTTATCTGTAAAATTCTAGACTAAACTATAAAATCTAGTAATTCTTTAGCATGACAGAAAGTAGAAAGATGCTGAATACAGGCAGAAGAAATACCACTCAGCATTAGAAAAATCAATACATCAAATCTATTAAAAGCAAATGAAAACCAAATGTGACTTTTATAAACTTCAAATTTCATTACGTTTAATTCCAAACAGTAGCTATATTTTTTATTTCTTCACGTCATTCGTTTTCATACTATACAGAGAACAGCCTCTATAACCTCCTGGTAGGTGTTAAATTCAGACATGTGATTTCAGAAGTGTTGGCTTGAACCTGACCTTTGTCACATGTCACAGACCCCCACCCCACCCCACCCCTTTCCATCTCTCACTGTCACTCCTCACTGTATACTGTTAAAAAAGAAATGGCAATCAATAATGTGAGAGAGGTTACAGCTTAATCATTAAATTCAATAAGACAAAAAATATGTTATTTGTATTAATTAATTAAAATTTATCTTTTTTCTTATTTTATGATAATGATGATGATGATGATGGGCACTATAGGGTTATGAATGAAAGCCTTGATAATATATATGTTCTCAACATGCATACAACTGGATTCACTTTATTCTCTCCATTTAGAGTGTACAATTATTTTTTTTACACTGTGTCCATGTTTTATCAAAATAACTATTTTCTATACCCAAAGAACCAACACCAAAAACATTTCCAAAATATGAATAATGGTATTTGTGCGATTTTAGCATCAAGCTTTCAGAACTTGAAATAAATAAATATAGTCAGTGCAGAGTGTTTTCTCCTTATGGATGAAGTTACAACTGGCTGACCTGAGGGCAGAAGCAAACTCAAATGGACAGAATGGACCCTCTCATCTGGCATTACAGTTTAAGGTCCCTTAAATGCTTCAGGGGTAAGAGGTCAATATAATTTGTCCCATTTCTTAATGAATTTCAGCGATACATTTACAGTTTTTTGGAAGAAAAATATACTTCCTCTTGCCATCAGAGCCCTTAGTTAAGCCATTAACTTATAGCGTTTTATTCGTATTTGACATTGGCTGTTATTATTATGACCGTTATTATTATTATTATTATTATTATTATTATTGTTGTTGTTGTTGTTGTTGTTGTTGTTGTTGTTATTGTTATTGTTATTATTATTATTGTTTTATACCGTGAAAAAATATTTAGTTATTCGACTTAATGATAAATAAATAAATCTCCAACAAAATGTGCAGTAACTCGTAGAAATACAGAGAAACGGAAAGAAAAGGAGAAAGGGAAAAGAGAGGGATGGAGGAAGAGAGACAGAGGCGGGGGTTGGTAACCAGTCGCTAAGGGCCAAGCCAGTGAGTTGATTAGGTTCGGGGGAGAGAGAGAAGCTGCTGCGGCTTTCTTTGCGCACAGAGTATAAGTCCTTTATCATGGGGAGGCACCGGCGTGGCCCCGAGCTATTGCTGGCCTGAAGCAAAGTACCAGGGAGAAGGAAAAAAAGAGAGAGAAAAAAAGAAAGGAGAGGGGAGGTCTATCATCAAACTTCATAATAACGCTTGGGGTTTACCACAGCTGCGCAGTGACCCTTTTATTTTCCTGTGATGGAACAGATAGCTCACTATGAAATAGTGTGAAATTATCATGTCTATTAATTCAGTCAGACATCCACGGCTCTCCGCTGCTACCCCCCTATCCCCACCCCTCTCTCTGTCTTATTCCATCCGTTATCCGTGGAAATATGTGATTTCCTAGCAAATTCCCCATTTTACTAGAGTGATCTTTCATCGTTGAAAATAAGGCAAAGGGTGACATAGGGTGTTAAAGTGTACAGGACATAACATAGGCCGGAGTGCGCCTTAATTTACTTTATGCACTTGCAGGAGGAACCGTGTATTTCTCTAAAGTCATTACAGGAAAACAGATATTTTTTTGTTCCTTTATCGAATCACTTTTTGTCGCCTATTGAATAGAACTGCAAAACTTAGCACAGTGGGACAGGTGGATACGGGCTGTTTGTCCACCTGCTGTTATGCACCAACACAACATTTCTCCCCAAATAATTTCCCCAAATTTTAATATTCCATAAAATTAAAATTCACAAGTTTGGAATGTATTCTTTAAAAAATGCAATATTACCAGAAACGTAATCTTCAATAGCTTATTTGAAAAATTGATAATACTGATAATAATTATAATAATAATAATGATGATAATAATAATAATAATAATAATAATAATAATAATAATAACAATAATAACAATAATAACAATAATAACAATAATAATTGCTTACTTTAAACTGGTCCAAAAACTGCTTGAATTTTTAAGCAATATCTGTGGAGCTCATGTCATTTGTCACTTAATTTTTGTCATTTTCTAACATGTTACAGACATTTCTCTACAGTATTCATATTAACTTACAATCAGCCATGTCAGCTTTCTGGTTGGATGACAAAGCTGATTTTCCCTTCTTGACTGAATACGGCTTGGTTCTTGGAATCTGTGAAAAAAATGTCTGAAATACAGGGGGACTGACAAAAGGCAACCAAACGTCATTTTCATGTATAGTCATTGCTCACGCGACCGTTTTGCCAATAAAGGCGGCCAACTTGCTGCACTGTCAAGATTAAAGAATATGGTGCCCCAAATATGATGACCTGACAGCAACAACAACAAGAGGGGGAAATAAAAAAAACATTTTAAGGGATGTGGCTCTGTGCATATGAAGCGTGGGGGTCTGGTTTGATAAAAGGTCTGGGGTTTGATACAGAGAGGAAGAGAGAGAGAGTTGATTGAAATGGCGTGTGTCTGGCTGACGGGAGCCAGTGAGGGACAAAGCCCCTGCGAAGCCACGGCCACTCGAGCAATTATTCCTCCACGCTGCATTTGGATTAGTGCAATGGAAAGAAGCATATGTTTGGCCCGGGGCGACACTCCCCCCCTGGCTGACTGCAGAGGATGCAGGGAGAAGCAGAGAGAGAGAGGCAGAGAGAGAGAGAATGACTAAATCTGGAATATAAACTGCATTAACCGAGTGGAGAAACAATAACACAATTTTAATCCTCTCTTTTTTTCATATATTTGGAGATACACAAGCCCATGAAATTGTCAGACCTCAGTGCTTGATAGGTGACTGGTGGACAACAATGATTCCTGATAACACTCAAACATTGTTTATTGTTTATAAACGCAAAAAAATAAACTATAAAAATAACATAAAAACGTATTTTGACTTTAACTTGTATACAGGCTGTGTATAAGTGTGTGTTTGTGTGTGTGTGTGTGTGTGTGTGTGTGTGTGTGTGTGTGTGCGTGCGTGCGCGTGCGTGCGTGTGTGTGTGTGTGTGTGTGTGTTTGTGTGTGGCGCATGTGACGTGTTCTCCCGTGCAGATGTTGCTAAAGACTAATCAAAAACCTCTCATTTTTGTGAATGAACCATATTGCGGTCGAATTATCGAGCTCCAGTGCCTATCAGGAGTCCCTTTGTTTATTCAAAGTGACTTAATGTGTTCTAATCGATTACCTAATGTCTCAAGTAATCAAGGGCGATTTGGTGGAGTCATTGACCTCTCTTGGCTTCTGAGCTCTGGCTCGTAGAGTGGGCAAGGGGGCCCATAGAGGGGGTCAGCGCCAGGCAAGGGGCCAAAGCTCCAAATGACGGCTGATGTCAGAGTTGAGGACAATTAGCCATTTTGAGCTTCATTGCAAACTTTAAAGTAACATAATTTGATTGCACCAATAACCGTATCAAATGTCGTTTAGTGGAACCTCGTGTCTTGTCCAAGCCGCTTATTATTAAACCAGCAGATTGAAATTAGTAAAAGTATGGAAGTAGCTCAGATTGACAGCACTGCGTTTGAAGAAAACTCTGTCGATAAAGTGGCCATCTGTTTCCTATCACCTAGGACTTTGTCTCATCTAGTATTTCTAGAACATCAACATGTTTAGTCCATCAAATCTTTTATCAAAACATCTCCGCGCCATTAATAAGGTAAAACTTTCCAGCATTGTGTGGACACTAATCGGCTGCAAAGGTCGAGATTTTTTTCTTTTTCCAAAGTGCTGCGTAATAACTGATCACTTTCAAATAGTCACTCCAGTCTCCGTCACACACACATTCCAATTTTAAATGTTAGAAGCACAGCTGGGTTTAAATCAAATCAAATTCCACTCATATTAATATAACATATGTAGTAATGCAGAGAAAAAAATCTGGGCCTTGTGGGTCGGTGCCCTATATCTTTCCATGCAGGCAAGCAGCTCCAAAGCATTGCCTCAAAGCATTACAGTGCAGACTGTTGTAGTGATGGTGCTACATGGTAATTAGGCCATGCAGACACTCCTTTCACCAAGCAGTGATCTCAGCAGCATCAACTAAATACTCCCTGACCACAAACATGACTGCTAGCGTGTAATGTGGATGGGGCACAATTGTACAGAACTGATGAGCGCGGCGTTAATGTGCAGCTGGTTGTAGATAAAAAGTTGCGTTATAGGCTATGACCGACAGACACTGTTCAGTAGAAAGCGACTAGCATGAAAAATAAATATGTTTGGAGTAGGCCATTAGCACACAAACATTAATTTATCCTTTAAAGTAATTCACAAAAACACAGAGCATCTAATTTATTTAAATTAAATTATTTGATGCAGCAGCTTTGGATTTAAAGTAAGATGGTGTGCGCATACATAGCTTTGTCCACAGAGATGGTGTAACTGTGTCTGTCTGTGCTTGTCCTTTGATTACATATCTGCAACAGAGAGCCAGCCCACTGAACCTGTCTTTACCAGCAGAAAACATACGCCATTAAATAAAGATATAAAATAGATAGAAAGAAAACTCCACCATCTGCCTGCAAAAGACGCTTAATCAGACGGTATCGCTTTAACCCCTTGTATACATTTTATTTCCTATATTCTCCAGAATATTTGATAACAGGCCTCACACCTATTAATTACTATATGGAAACCAGATGTAATTGGTTTAGTTGAGAGAAGCAGCAGTTATGGATTGAATTAACCAAATTCAGCTGGGTATTTCTGACTGCTCTTCAAATTTCAGACCTTGTTTTTTTTTCTTTTCTTTTTTTTCTTTTTTTCTGGCAAATGACTTTCGCCGTGAGGCATTCTGGGAAACTAGCTGTACCTGTTTAAGATCAAATTAGGGTAAAAATACAATTTTGTATTAAAAGTGTATGCAAATTATAGGCTAGTATCGGTGCAAACAAATGACAGACAATGGGATTTGGAGTTTCTTTAACACAATTCTATTACACATAGAGACACAATTATAGGCCTTGGGATGCTCCTCATCTTATACTAATAATACGCACAAATATCCACCATTGTTAGAGATACCACTATTTCTAATGCGTTCGTTTCACCCTCAAAAACCTGTTTTCATTCAACCAAACCCCGATAAATTTATTAAATAACATTAGCATTAATGACACACGTGAGGGGCTTCCCTTTTCCGCTAATACCAATGAATGCTGTTTTAATACGATTGTTTTCCCTTAAAGTGACTATTTATGATATTCCCCCCTCACATCCACCACAGCAGGAGCAGCCGGGTAGTCTCTCCCCTTTATGAGTGAGCTATTGTGCCTGAGGACAGGATCCCACACACAATCTGAGGACTGAGCCAACAAAAACAGGGCCTGACAGACAATGCTTCGCTTCACCTGCTCCAGCACTCTGCATCGCAATTATGCCAAGGACATGTACAGTTAGGTTTCATTCACCCTCCTGCAAAACAACTGCCTCAGAATTAAACCAGGGCCCGAAAATCATGCAGATGATAAATATGGGTGAGGACACTGGAGAGAGAGAGAGACGGGGGGTGATTTCGCCCAGTGCTCTATCTCCCACTGTTACAGTATTTTAAAGTGCATGGTTACCAGAGAGTGAAATAGGAAAAGTAAGAAACAATACCAAGATGCATATATCACTGGACTGATTCATGCTCCAGATGAGATTGATTTGGAGCTATAGGTGCCACGCCATCAATATACAATCAAACTCAGCTCAAATGTTATGCAACGGTCTACTCTCTGCAGCAGCTCTGCACGCAAAATAAAGCAAAGGCCACTATCAGATTTGCCATCACAGCCAACGAAGTAGCCACATTTATAGTCACCCAGCCAAACAACGCAAACGTACTAAATAGCAGTTAGAGAGGGAGATTCGTTATGATTATATCACAAAATATCCATACAAATCCAGCATACTGAGCACTGATTGTTCATTGATTACACTGAGAGGCAAACAACATAGCCCTAACAAATATTTGATGCATGTCTTTGAATAAGACTCCAGCACAGAATAAACGGGGGAGAGCCAAATATAGCCTATAACAACCAAACATTGCACACCAGGCCTATATACATCTCAGAGGGTTTTAGCTGGAGGGGTGGTGCTGCACACTTCAAACGCGAATATATCCATTGTTGTGAGCCATTTGGCCTGCATAAGATCCTGTGCTCTGAACTAGGGAGTTTAAAGTAAGATTTTTTTTATTATACTTGAGGGAAACAATGAGTTCAGCTGCTTATTGCAAGGAGCAATCGTCAGGGGAGACTTAAGCTCAATTACTGTAGCCGTTCAGAATGGAAAAAAAAAAACCAAGACAAAAAAAAAAAAGAAAACAGAAAGAAAAAGCACCCAGGCTATCAAGCAGTGAATAAAAAATTAAAAGATATGAATAAAAATCGAGATGAAGCGTATCAAATATTTATTTTTTTTCAGGGCAACAAAGGACTATAATACATTGACAGGCATGGGAACTATTGCCAGCACATGTCTATACAATACAGCTAAAACCGCCTCCAATTTTGGACATTATCGGACATAACAACATATCAGGTGGTCCCAAAAATGTTTTTTGAATGTCTTCCAACATTTAAAAAAAGACAATATTCCATTTATTGCTTTTATGGTGCTTCAAGGAGAGAACAAGGGGTGAAACGTATTCTGATTGGCACAACACATAAAAGCTTGTATAAAAAAGAAAATAGAAACACACAAAAAAACAGTTCTCCTCCGGGTCTCACTTATGCTCTGTCTCAAATTAAAAACTGAAAAATATGATATATAGAGAGAGAAATGGAAGTTTATTTCTATTAAATTTGTTCACTTGCTTCAATGTCGCCTCAACATGCTACAAGAGGGCTGAATTGAAATATCCCAGAGAAATAAAAATACCCCAAACTTCTGTTTTCTAAAAACCATAAAATCACATGAAGAACTAACCGAATATTCAAACCCACTAAAACAGGAGGCACCAGATAAATAAAAAAAGAAGTTTCAACAGACGCACCATATTTACAATTCCCATTAAATTACACATAAATAAATATATACATACATGAACACTGATTCCCTTATATAACCGTGAATCGTGTTGAAATTCAAAAAGTTCAAGTTGGTCGCTTGGAGAGAGAGTGAGAGTCTACAACTGAAGTCATGACAGGGAGCTCTGTGGAATTTCTCTTTGTTTTCAAGTTTATTATTCACAATACTGATAAGAATTCATCCTCTTTTCGCTTCGTTTTTGTCACAATCGTAAAATTGAGATATAGAGGGGTCGCTGGATTTCAGTCCATTCGTTGCAGCTCATAAAAAGGGGAGTACATAAAAAGTCCTCTGGCTGAGGCAGTACACCTTTTCCTCCTCGCCCTGGAGCTGTTCCTCTGCAACCTTTTTCTTTTCTTTTCTCTTTTTTAAATAACATTTCATGTGGTTCAGGTGTTGGAAGAAGAAAATACTTGCGTCATTTCCTCATGAATCCAAAGTGGGATGTAAAAACAAAAACATGTAAAACCACGCAAGATCAGGAAGTGGCACGATTAACTTTATCAATAGTATTTATAAGGTATTTATAATATTTATATTGGATGAGTGGGGCCGGGGCGAGGCGCAGGGGTGTGGGTCGGTGTAGAAGAAGGGCGCTGGGATGTGGCCCTCACTGAAGGCGGGATGGAAACATCACTTTCTGTGTTTCTCGTCTTTGTCTCCGCCTTTAGTGCCGTTATCTGAGTGACTGTTAGGGTTGTTGTTGAGGTACATTTTGTCCATGGCTTTGATAGCCTCGGTAAGATAGTTCTGCAGAGCCGTGATGGCCGCGCACAGTGCCGGGGTCCCAAAACCGTGCGAGATTAGACTGAAGTGGGTCAAGCAGCTCTGGATTCCCGGTTCAAGAATGGGCTGCGGCCGTGAGTTTCCCAGCGGCGAGCGGTCCTGGGACAGCAGGTCTGTGAACTCTTTACAGACTTGCCTAAAACAAAGAGAGTACCGTGTTAATGAGTATCAGAAACCCCTGCATGTAATTTTACTATCCAGATTAAAATAAATCAAAGTGGACACACAACAAACGTTGCCATTTTCAAATCAGTGGGTCCTGCAGGAGTGGGCAAGTGAAGAGTGACCAGCTACTGTGTAGAGATAAGCCCCCCTCTTTAAAAATCAGCGTATTTCAATCATTTTAAAAACATCCATTAGTGTAATGAAACTGTGGCTCTTTGATTCTTGAAATTAAAACTTCGGTAAAGAAAATACCCTGGAGCAACAAACAGGTGGAAATTAATCTATCAGATCAGTGGCAGGATATTTTACTTTTATTTAGAAAAATTAAATTTTAAGAGAAAACATGAGTCTAAATGACTTGTTGATATGAGGCGAACATTTTTTTTCAGTGTAACTTTGAACTTAACAACCAACATCAAAAATATAATCAGAAAAAAACATGAATTCATGTTTTTATTCTTTCAAAAGACACATTTCCTTTCTAAACTATATTCAGCAGCCTACTCTGTGAGTATATGGAAAATAGATTGATAACGTATAGAAAATTGCAGCGCTTGTTTACTCTTCATTTCATGGTATATTGGTATCTTAATAACACTCAAAAGCCTATAATAAGCGGTTATAGCTAACAGCTGTTTGATAATAGCGGCACATCATTAATATTAGATGTTGGCCCCCTGCTTTTCTATGCCTTGTAAGGATTCCCATGTTTCAGTTAACGCATAGCAAAAATAACCAATGGTAGCGAGAACCAGCTATCTGTCAGTGTCAGTGAAATATCAGAGCAAACAAAATGCTGCTGTGTGTGTGGATGACGGAAAAGGCCCAGTCAACACGCCAGCACCTCTATATTTAACTGCGCTAAAAGTAGTTGAATCATAATTGATAAATATATATATATATATATGTCGTTTAAGTATAAATAAAATAAGTGTCTCAATGAAATCCATAATTAACAGAGATGTCAAGTAGACTACAGTTCGAAAGTGTGAGGCTAAAAACGTGTGTTAATTAAATTTAGGTTAGCCAGTAATGTTAGTAGGCTGATGTGGACATGAAGAAAAGTGGACAAGATATTGTAACGTGATTACAAATTTGGCATAGCGTTTAAAAAATTATATTTGTTAAAAACAAAACTACAATTTCAATTAGCTATCTGCGTGTGTGCGTGTGTGTGCGTATGTGCGTGCGTGCGTGCGTGCGTGCGTGCGTGCGTGTGTGTGTGTGTGTGTGTGTGTGTGTGTGTGTGTGTGTGTGTGTGTTTGTGTGTGTGAGTGTGTGCGTGTTGTGTGTAAGCTGTCAAGTAAACAGACACACACTGGCACAGACTGGGATGCATTCGATGTGACACAGTGAAATGTGATAATAGCACTTACTTCGTGGCCAATAGCATGTTTTTTCTTTGGACTTGTTCGTTTGGGTCGGAATGCTGACGGTTTACATATTCAGCTACTGCCTTGGCTGGAAACTCAGTCTCGCATACATAACCAAAATCCCTGGCAAGATGTACCGCTTCGCCTGAGAAAGAAAAAAATGAGATTGAATGTGTTTGCTTATTAAATATGGTTTCATCAAATTCAGAGCAGTTCACACTCCGTGCTTTGGACTAACACATGATTAATCTGATCTGAGCACAGCGTCCACTCTGTTTATGCGTTCAGACAGCAGGGTTATGGCACCTGTGCCTCCCTAACAACATTAATGACGATGAGAACAATAACAGCCCAGAAATAATAATAAAACAGCCCTGCGAGCTGTCAATACACATCAAGCTCTCCCCTCCACACTGAGAGAACGGTTTAATATGGAAGAGAAACAATAAGTGGATATGAAATATAGACGCAGCATCATGCTTAACACCATGTCATTGATTACCAATGCCTGCACGTTATTGAAAGTCCAGCAGATCACAGAGGCATGGGGAGGCAATTTTGAAGAGCTATGTCTAAATCTTGCTTTCCTTTTTTTACATAGATCAGCTATGAGAACTGCAGGTTTCATTCTGTCCAGGTTGGATTGGGAAAGAAATGCAGGGGAAGGGGGTCATGTAGGTGAGGGATGAAACTTAGTTGTGATTGGCCTGAGAGATCAATCCCAGAACAGGCTCTCAAGCTCACCCTGAACTACAGACAGGTGAGGAGACTGATGGGCCGGTAAAAACTTCACGACTTCTTTTTTTTTTTTTGACGGTCCACTGATGCTGCCTCCGATGGTCAGTCCGACACTGGTCTGAGTCTGAGCTCGCAGAATTTTTTTTTCTAACTCTTTGGTTTTAATTTCCTGAAGCAGTTGAGTTTGACTGCGGGGCTTCCTGTACATAAGCCTCTGCTCTGGAAGAAGGCATGCGCCAATTAGCATCAAAGCTCAAGTCCAGTAAACTCGTTTCCATAAAATGGAGGGGACCATAAAGAATGACAGCTCTTCAGAAAATGCAGTGTCTCTTCACTAAATGACCGACTGCTTTCACCCTCTCTGCCACCAGCCCCCTTATTACTCAGAATCATACATTTCTCCAGGCTCATTAAAATACAGCACCAAATTTCTACGAAGCACAATGAATATTGCATTCGGTCCTCCTCTGTAATAATGATTAACAGGGACCAATGAACCATCGCAGGCTTTCACCTTTGGAAACCCAAGGCACACCAAATACCACTGCACTGAATAATAAGGTTCAACTGCAAGCAAAATGGATTTATCCAGTCGGGGGAAAAGGCATCTTTTCAGCACCATAACTGACTAATTTATTCTTTAATAGGCCCAAAACATATAGCTCCCAATAGGTCAGCGCCATTCCATTTGCATGCAACAAAAATCTCTACTGGAAACCAAAGCACGGGAAGCTATTAACGAAAGAATTAAGTCACCATTAAAAATCAGCCCCTGCGCTGCCATATCCAGGCTGTATTAATGTTCGAAACAATGCAGGGTTAATAAATCAATCGACTTCTCATCCGTGAGGTGAAACAGCTCAGCGGTGCCCAATAAACAAGCCGCACTCAATAATTAACTGGACTTCAACACAAACTCATCCAGCGTATAAACTAGGCCAGTCGCGGACCTGCAAGTGTGCTCCTGAAAGCGAAGGCCAATGCTGCAAAGCCACTAGAATTACCAGCACCAGTCTCTCTCTCTCTCTCTCTCTCTCTCTCTCTCTCTCTCTCTCTCTCTCTCTCTCTCTCTCTCTCTCCACGTACACACTCACAGACACACACACAGACACACACACACACATCCTTCATGGTTTATTACTTGCGAGGCAAAGTCGGTCCACATTACACGGATGAGCGCATATGCTGATTTCAAACACAGAGAAAGAAGAGAGAAAAAAAATCCCAGTTTGCAAGCACCTGATATCGCGCGAGCAACAAAACTGGGAACGTGATTTACGATACCGACTTACCCTCGACTAGTGACGTCAGCAAGGTGACGTTGGCTGCCTTACGTCTGCCCGCAGGTAGATTCAAGCCGATTTTATCCAGCTTCTCCCTTAAGGATCTTCCTCCGTTCTTAGACTTGGCCCTGTGACAGTGAAACAAAGCAGAAATTCATTGTAGTGTTGCTCATGTGGGGAACTTTCTCTGAGAGGGCTAATATTTGAGGAAGAATAGTTTTTCTTTGAAACGGACATAAAGATGCTGTATGGCTATGTAAATATCTGAAATATATCATATTTTAGTGGTGAATTTAGGGATAGACAAAATGTGGTTTACAAGCAGAAAGTCACTTCTTTATTGTCTGATATTTTTAATGAGTAGGCCTATGCTCTATCACTTTCACACTATACACATTCTATGATGCATATATTTGATATTTTGATTATATAAACATATGAATGTGATTCAGCTCTTTTTCCCTAATGAAACCGTGACTGGACCAAATTGTGGCGGGCTCTATCCTCCGCTACATCCCCGATACAAACTATAACTAATACTAAAAGAGCCCCAGCCTTTTCACTAGCAGACAAATACTGTACAAAATGAATAAATAAAACCCTACTTAACAGGCAGGCTGCGTGTCTGCAGCACTTCAGTAGACAGTTCACTAGAGACCAATGTTTTCATGTGTAATGCCTTCACTGGGCCTATAGTGCTGAGGTTGAAACAGACTAGGCCTACATTAATTTAGAGAGAGAGAGAGAGAGAGAGAGAGAGAGAAAAGAGGGGAGAGAGAGAGAGAGAGAGGAAGAGCGAGAGAGAGGGATCCAGTGCGCCAGGGAAGTTAATATGGAATTTAACAGACCCCTCCTGCTTTAAATGCAGGAGCTAGGTGTCATGGTTGGTCGATTTTAATTATTCTTGGTACAGAGGAGAGAGAGAGGGGGAGAGCAAGAGAGGAAGAGAGCAATGCATGCTCAAAGAGAGAATGGATTGGAGTAGAGTGAGAGAGTTCATACACACGCACACAGACACAAACACACACAGAGGCATATAGAGAGGAGATTTTTGCAGCCTTCCAGTTTCAGACTCACCTCCTCAGCACCCCGCCCAGCAGAGAGGCGTTGAGGCATTCTGGCGGCGAGAGGCGTCTCTGCACCTCAGCCACCGTAACTTTGTACTTTGATGTGGAGCTGAGGAGAGAAAGGCGACCCGGAACTGAGCAGAACACCTCATTGGGGTTTACCACTCCTCCGAAAAGACCGTCCTTATTTACGGGGATGGCGGAAACATTGTTGTTCTTGGATAAAGACACTGGACCTAGCCAGGGAGAGAGAGGGTGGGTGGAGGGGAGGAGGGGGAGAAAGAGAGGATAGGGATGGTGGGATGGAGAGAGGGAGGGAGGTGGGTGGTTGGGGTGAGAGAGAGAGAGACCGTGCTCAGTGAATTTCATGCAATGCAGAGCCTTAACTAAATGAGAAGGGGGGATTTAGGCCCCGGACTTAGAGTTTAGCACCACGTGTACACTTTCAGCAACAAGGACATGCAGTAAAAACGACTAATACAGCCTAAGAAACAAAATCTAATAATAGTAATAATATTAATAATAATAATACAGATAATAATAATAATAATAATAGTCCCATAATAATGTCTGTGTGGATAGAATCATCAGCATCAGGACTATGAGGCAGCATAGTTCTAGACTAGACTATTTCCATTCATCTGTTCTTTATCTAAGAAATACCGGACAGTGTTTTTCTCTCTAGATCTCAGCAGCAGACAGTCAGAACCTTTAGTAGCTGTGCGCTCCTCTTAAACAGCCTATTTTTTACGATCGCCTCACCATCTATTGACTCAACCGAAAGATTTGGTAAAGTCCACCCATTCTGACACACAGTATCTTCGGTATCGAGCAAAACACCGTCGCCCGTGTGTGATTTCACACTGAGGGGGTGGGGGCTCCGCACTACTGGGCTTTACACCGTTTTGGTGTGCAGTAACAAAGGGGACTGTGCGTCTTTGGATAGATCACTTGTGACATTAATGGCTCAGGGGAGCCTAATAGAGACAATAGGAGTTAAACGAACTCTTGAGATTACTAATATAAGAAGCCAATTATCATGTTGATGCGTAGATAGACAGACTCGAAAAAGGAAGAATGGAAAAAAGACGGAATTAAAGACCAAAAAGGAAAGGAAAGTCGCTCCATATCTGATCCAGTGAGCTCTAATTTGACCTGACAAAACGCTTTTAAACTTGACCATGAAAAAGGCCTCTTCGTGTTGTATCATTATCATAGAAATCTTTGACAGCAAACAAGTAAAAAAATATTGAAACAGTATAAACCATCAGCCTCCATCAAAGTACACCTAAATTACATTCGGAGATATTAAAAAAGCAGTAAGTGATTTTTCCAGGCCGAATTCTGATTCCTTCTCTAAATGACAGACTATCATCCTGAAAACACCAGGCATGTGCTCCATCCAGCGGTACCAACTTCCATTTTAGATTTGACCATGCAGCGTGATTGGAGCTATTGGCCTTCACCACCAAAGTGCCAGGATCGTCTATAGGGCCTGTATCTTTGACCATCAATACCACGGGCCCACAAAGCCCACCAGCTCTACTCATCTCCACGCTGCTCTGAAACGCTGACGGTAAATTCCATCAGCGAGAAAAAAGGTGCAGCCAGTTTGATGCACTTGGAAACCATGTAATGAAAAATAGGCTACTGCATATTAGGATCAGTCAGGCGTTACCGCATTGCATCGAGTTCTCTCCAGCAGAAATGGTGCGTGGTGTCTGTGTGTGTGTGCGTGTGTGTGTGTGAGTGTGTGTGTGTGTGTGTGTGTGTGTGTGTGTGTGCGCGCGCGCACGTGTGTGCAACCTAGTGGCGTGCAGCTTGCAGAAACATGCATGATATCTCGGAGGAAACTGCTTACCTTTTTTAATTACAGTCTGGTCGGGAATGTGAATTCCTTGATCCTCAACAGGCTATGACACAAATGCAAAAAAAAAAAATGGACAATTTTAGCACAAAGGCACAAAAATATCAGCCTCAGTCCTGTGTCAGTAAATATACCTCAGGATGAACAAAGCCTGACACAATCATCCAACATGGAGGCTCTCGAGGCCCATTCCTGTTATTATTGTCCACGAGTGTTTTCAGTTGGGTTACACTGATGATGATCACAAACTCAGACTTAAATAACGACTCTATGTCGCCCCATAATCCTGACCTAATTTCGCCCTCATATTGGCTCTACTCACAAGGAAACTTCTAATCTAGATTGGATAGTAATTACGGCAGTGGAGCCTATTAAAGGCCTATGAACTAATTAGAGGATTATTGGTGTTTGTTTCTGATTAAAAACGGGGAGAATACTCTCAATAAAAACGAAGGTTATTGACATTTTTAGCGCGTATTTATCATGCAACCTTAGTAATCGTAGCTGTTACCTAAACTCAATCCACCAAACTCAATTCTCTTGTTAGTGGGCATGCAATGTATCACACTGTATTGTTGCCAAAAAACGGCCAGCTTAATCTTTTTTTAAACTGAGAAATCAAATAAAGTCCAAGACACAAAGAAACCCCTATGGAAATACAGGTGTATTGTGTTTCTTTAAAAAAAATCTATTTCATTTAATTTGTTTTGAGTTATAATGCTGAACAAAACCACACGAATCTGGCAACGAACGGCATTTTAAAACGGTTTGCTGTCAAATCTCTATTTTTTTATATAAGATAAATCATGCAAAAAGGTGCTGGTATATTTAAAAAAATCTTAAAAACACTGAAAACATTTTTCATGGTAATTTTCCAAGTAGTAAAAAAACTGGCCGTAATAAGAGCTTCAGTGAGCCACCCGAACCTAACTGATTGAATGTGTGTCATCTATTAAACAACAGCAATAATAAGAAAGTTTTTCTAATGCTTAGATAATATTAATATGAATAGTAATTATGAAAGACAGGGTGTTTGTACAAATGGTCATAATTGAAAATAAAATTAACACCAACCCGTTGTTATTATTAATTATAATAATATTAATTTAAATTTGTAGTGGTGCCCAAGTGCACATAATATTAATATTGACAGCACTATTACACTTTTTTTTCATTTTTTAACTATGTGAACCCACAAAAAAGGGAAAGCCAGGTAAACGCTTTCTTACCTGAACGTCTTCTAAAGAGTGAGGTATTCCATGGATAGGGATAGAGTCCGACAGTCCCGTTTCGATGCCGTGGCCGGACGGTAGGAGCACTTCCCTGCGGTACTCCCGGCACAGCTGGTGAGGCAGACTGCGGTGCTGGTGCAGCAGGCCGCTCTCCTGACCCTGCCTCTGGCCCGGCCAGCCCGGGTGCTGCGGCTGCGGCTGGGCGTGCAGCGAGTTGAGGGAGTACGGGTCGTTGACGTGAGAGTAAGGGTCCTGAGACTGCGGGTAGATGGGCTGGTATGGTGGGGGGAAGTACGGGGGCTGGAAGTCCGAGTTCGGTGTGTGGGAGAGCGGAGGGGCGCTCGTGTAAGGACTCTGGCCCACGCTGCCCAGCTGAGGTAGCCTGGCTGTCCCATTGCTGGTGCCGTCGTGACGATCCTGGCAAGGGAGGACAGAGAAAAATGTTTTTTAGTATGAACACCTTTTAAAAAGACACAACATGAATGTGTGCATGTCCCTCTTTGTTTTAACTGCTGGATGGTCTGCGGTCTGATGTTCGGGCATTATCAAATATGGCCTGAGTAGATGACAGGAATTAGACCAAGTGTGAAAACAATAATTATTACAATTAGTCCTGAAATTACATTTAAACAAAAATACACCTATTCCATACATCGACTACAAGTCCACAAAGTTTTTGTAAATATAATGACAAGATAATAAATCGCCAGACGTTAATAGTAAAATGAAACATCGAAATTCCGGAGGTGAAATGCCCTCAAACAAATAAGCATGCCTCGTATTATTTCATAATTTCTCCACAATGTCCCACGGGTTTTTAGCATGCAAACTTTGCAAAACATTATTCAGCGGGAAAAAATATATTCTAACAAAATCTGATGTACAAACAAAACTCAAAATATCTGACACGGGGAGGTTCCAGCAACTTACCATCGCGGAAAAACTGTGCACTAACATCTGAAAGGATTTTAGTGCGACTCAACGAAAGAATAAACAGTTCAAAAACACTAAGAGTGTTTTGGGGAGGGGTGGGCGAAGGGAATAGCCAGCAAAACAAAAAAATATTTTGCCCCCGAAAAGACTTCTCTCCTGCAAGATCACGATGGCCCCGGCGATCAGATATGTGCCACAGTAGCAGGACGATAATCCATCAGAAAGAAACGGTTAGATCCCCGCTGCCCTTCATCTGGGTCTAAAAATGCTGATATTCGGCGATGCTGGTGGATTTGGGTCGAAAAGTTTCTCTGGATAAACCCTCTTTTCTCCTGGCTCTCCTGGCTTCTATCAAACTGCTGCCGTCCCCTGGCTTGAGCTCATATTAGCAAAATAGCCGCTTCTTCGTCTCCCTCTTGGACTCCTAATAGAACGCATTCATGACTATTAATATTACAGGAATACTTAATAATATGGAAAGAATGGTCGGAAATCGGGTGTGAAGCAGAGGACGCAACTCAAGGCAGGAGTCTGCGCTTAAATGACGTCCATTGAAAGGAGGAATCAGTATATCTAATCAGAGATGGAGAGAGAGAGAGAGAGAGGGAGGGAGAGAGAACGAGGGAGTGAGAGAGTGTGGAGGGAGTGGAGAGAGAGAGAGACAAAAAGAGGGATATTCACTCTCGTCTGACGAATCAGAGAGAGAGGAAGGAGGGGGGCATTTTAAAAGGGTCCCAGGGCCAAAGCGCAAAAGTGAAAGAAAGACAGGAATGACGAGAGGTGGACCACAGACAGGGAAAGAAGAAGGCAGGCAAGGGAACAATGTGCACCTCTGAACTGGGTGAAAATCCAGCAGACAACGCTATGGGCATTCTGTCCGGCTCATTTCTACCGCTCATGCCTTTGTTTTCCACCTCAGACTCCGACAGCGAGCTGTCCTCCATGGGGGCTCCTCTCTCTCCTCTGCCACCGCCGAATTAAGCCACCGGTTCCTCCTCGACTCCAAACTCAGAGACTAACCGACTAACTTTTAATTTTGACCCGGAAACACGGAGAAAAATTAATTCTCAAAGTCGGTCATGTAGGGCCGCCCGGATCCGACGCTCTAACCAACTTTTAAGTGCGGCTAAAACAGCTCCAACTCCCTCACTGCTTAATCACGCATTTTAAAATTACGAAACACCGGGTTGTGACCGGATTTCCACTGCAGATTTTATTTTATTTTATTTTATGCACCGATACAAGCGGAAAAAAACATTTACTACTAAATTGGTAAAATTGCCAGTGAGCGCGGAGTTGCTCAGCTTTTGTTTTCCTACTCTCGGCTGTCCCTACCGCAGGACGCGGGTGAAAACACGTCTGACTGGCTTCTCCACCCCGAAACAAGTCCCTGATATTACTGCCAAACTTCTTCTTTGCCCAGAACAACAATAACTCAGTGTATGCACTCCACACATACATGTACATAAAGCTGCATGCAAAAATCTAACGACTCAAACTGCACGGATGTTAAAAGTGAAGGGTAAATGTCCATGCATATTTAAGCCATAAATAAAGCAGACGGTGTCAGCGATTACTTCTGCCATTTAGTCTAAATATCTATTTTAATTAAATGCATGATAAGGGTAAATTATTATTTCAATGACTCCATGTGTCATTTAATATTTGTAGATTTATTTTAATGTGAATTTAAAGTCAAAATAAATAAATCATTGGTTGGGAATTTACTCATGCAAATAATATATTAAATACAGCTGCTCTTGCGACAAAACTTGTATTATCATCATTGTTATTATTATTATTATTATTGTTATTATTGTTATCATTATTATTATTATTATCATTACATTTCACTGGACATAAATAGACGAAAAAGAAGCTATGAAATTATTTAAAAAAACACATGGCTCTGTTCATCCCAAAGTTCAACTACATGTGTTCATTATCTGTCAAAAGGATGACATCTTTGCACCAAAACAATACAACGCATCTCCAAAATAATTATAATAGTAAACTTTAACAAAAAAATTAATTAAATAAGACAAATCAAAAAGGAGCCCCTTACCTCGCAATCTTCATATTTAATGTTATCAGTTAATTTCCAAAGCATTTTCATGGGTTGCTGAGGTGGATATTGAGTACAGGTATCGCCTTAGTCTTGTTTTCACTCAGTGAATTGTGCTCCCCGCTCAGAAAAACTACTTTTATTGAAGCTGTGGGCTGCTGTCTGTCTTGCGCTCTGAGGTCTCCCTCTAATGGTGGAAGTAAAGGGCTGGAGCAGCTCTGTAATAACACTGGCACAGGGCCTCATTAGCATATCAACAGCCGTTTGATTCCCCCCATCTGCTCACACAACACCAATGGACAGCGCACAGGTAAAAACTAAAGCAGCAAGACGCTACACATGCTTATTATTTCTACTGTTCAGTGAGGTGTGTGTGGTTGTGTGGTTGTTTAGAGGAGGGGTGGGTATTGTCATGCATGGGGACCTGCATGCACCTGGGACGGTTTCTACGATCATTTTGCATGTCTTTTTTAAAGAAAAGCACACGAGACTCCTGAAATCCTATTTCAAGGACAAAGTTAAATTTATATGCAAAAGGGAGCAGATGTCTGTTCCATGAAAAAACTTTTTGGCTGAAGTGCACTGACTCGTTCTTGTAAAACTAAGTGTCTTATTGATTAGTCTTCCAATGCCTGGTGTGAAAACAGTAAAACTATGCAAATACTACCCTGCCACACACCTTTTTTTTAACTCCCAAACTGTTATTTTAATCCCATTGAGAGTGGAGACCTTGAGAGGCTATTCTTTAAATGTTATGTTAAAAGGTGAGCCATTCGGAGCGGCTCTACAGGTCCATTGACTACATGTAAGGGCGCTGAGTTTGGGGGAACGTAAATAATTAACACAACAACATGGCCTTATTTCATTTGAATGAGCGGCTGGGGGGAACCTGGCTCTGCCCTGTCGCCGGCCAAGCCCTCACCCCAGCAGGTCGTGGGTCAGGAGACAGGTCGCCAGATCTTTAAGGCGTTGGCCCCTCTCGCTTAAAACCTGGATTACCATTTTTGGCGGAGTGCCTTTTTACGAGCAGTTGTCATTAATGATAATGGAGCGATGAAACTGGCTGTCAATGACAGCTATGCACGCGGGTTGTCTGTCTAGAAATGTGGCCTGTGTCTGTGCCTGTGATCGTTTTTTAAACGAGTGAAACTGAAGTGTGTTTTTGTTTCAGCAAAGATCTCAGGTCATCTTTTAAACCCC
>NW_019525123.1:4560886-4672527 GCF_002814215.2 Seriola lalandi dorsalis | reverse complement strand
CACACACACACACACACACACACACACACACACCTTACAAGGCGAGACCAGGTTTTCAATGAAGCACAGACGATTTAAAGACTAAGACTGAATAGAAAGTCCATTACGGGATGTTGTAAAATTTATGAATTTAAGACATCCGAATTTAGAACAGCTATGAATATATGTGAAGTACCTTTATGAAAAGTTACATTTTACATCAGAGTCAACGACACCATTTTGAATAAAGGCTGTGTTTCGTCAATACCTTACTTTGATAAAAAACTATACCCTCTCATGTCGTTTCTACCTATTTGTAATTTATAAGAAAGCACACCTGTATATTAGAGTCTGTCTGAAATGCGCAGGAAACCTTACAGCTCACAACACGAACAACATCCTCAGGTTTTCATAGCTGAGCATTGAGATGAACTATTTGGGGTTCCAAAATAAAATATCTCTAACTGCTTTGTATGATCTCCTGACTGATACAATCTATAAGCCTCTCGTCTACGCAGAAGACCTGTACCCCCTCTCACTACAAAAGATTTTACGGTGCTTATGCAGCCTCATCCCACAACTAGTCGACACTTTGACAGTCTTCATGGATTTTCACAGCCGTCTCTTTGTCTTAAAAGTAAGCAGCACATACCTGCCATTCCCCCATCTTGCCCATAATTGACATTCTTTGTCTTCTGTTGCCTTTGGTGCTTTGTTTTTAGTCGATCCGTCGCTGTGTCTATCTCATTGAGCCTTCGGTCCCAAAGTAAACTTACTTTTTATCTGGACCGGATCGCCTCACCTGGCCATAAAAACGGTGCGAGGACACCTGGTGACGCATGCGCACTGCTGCGGGTGTGGACGAGAAAGGATAAACTATATGGGAAAAAGTGAAATGGCCTATTTATCTTTGTGCGACAGAGGTCTGTCATACTTTGATCTCCAGTTTAAACTAAATACGTTTTATTAAAATAGATAGAATAAAATAACGAACTAAAAATCTTATAAATTACTTGATGTAAGTGATATAATCACATCACGTACTAACCACAGCCTCTAATAAAATCACTAATTATAGGCTATGTGTTAATTTACACTTTCTCCACATAAAATCCATATTTTATAGAGTGACTTCTTTGCATGAGGTGAATTTACATTAAAGATTCATTTCGTTTATAGAAAGTGAGCAAAGTGTATCGCTCACATGAAAAGTGGGTTTACACTTCACTTAATTCCTGGTTAAAAATAATTAATAAAGATTACTTTTTTTTTGAAAATATGCTGAAACTATCCGCAAATTAAAGAGCATGAAATAAAGTAAAATATACTAAATTAGGTAGGTTATGTTTTGTCTTCACCTGACATGAAAATAAAAATATCTGTTAATTCTATACGCCAATTAACCTTTCCGTTTTTTCCTTCACTACTTTGTCTTGATAGAAAACATGAATTCTCACTGCAAATGAAACTGTGACAAGTTAAAAACTTGAAGGTTAACTGCCAACATCATTACTTGTGCACAGAAAGCTACCATGCTTTTGTGAGGGTCATTATTTATTTATCCACTGTTTATTTCTAATACATACTTACGTAGACCCCTCAGGCCAAGAGCGAATGAGCTTTCCCTCTCTCTGTCTCTTACACACGCACACACCCAGACGAGTGCAACATGCGCTCACATAGGTGATAATGGTCTGAGCTTCAGTCCAAAAAACCTTCTCTCTTCTTTCAAGTTTCTGGGGGGAGACTCATATGCAGGCTGGCTGAAAACGGGGCGTACAGAGTTGCGGTGCAGGTCTCTGGCAGACGAACGCTTCTCTCACTACTTTAGACACTGAGATTAAACATATTTCATGCATGCTCTGGGAATACTGGACAAACTTTTCACAGAAAAATACTCTCAATTTTTTTTATTTTCCGTTTTTATTTTCCTTTATACTAGTTTAGTTTCTTTTCCCCTAAATACATAATTCCACACAGTATCTATAGATTTTTGTGGTGTTAATGTTTAAAACGAGCCTTCATGTTTGACTTCAAAGGTGAACACATTTTAACTGCACAGACAGTACCTGCAGCTACCAGGCCTGGACAAAAGGAAAGGGAGGTGGTAGTGGTGGGGGATCAGACATATTGTTTGGGGCTCTGCGCACTTAGGGAGGAGTAAGTTTTAAAGCAGAGCTGTCGAAGAGTGGGTTAGTGTCAGACAAGAGCGGGTCCTTTTTGAATATCCAGCCTGTTTGTCTTGGGCTTGGTTTCAACCACTTCCACCGTGGCACCGGGCCTCCGGCATCGTTCAGCTTCCCACAACTGCTAGCTGCCTTTAATAGGCGTCGCAACGGTTGCACCAGACACCTTGTACAGCCATTCACATTTAAACAAATTACACAGATGTATTATTATTATTATCGTTATTATTATTATTATTTTTTTTTTTTTATTGATGGAAGCTTGTTTCTGGTACTGGTTGGTCCGCATCTTATTCAAAAATGTAAAATTGCTGAGACACAAGCACATCTTCGCTCGTATTGCATGTATTATGCGTCCTTTGCGTTGCCAAAAATGAATATTCTCTGCTCCATCTCTTGTATTTTTCAAATATTGATCGGTGATGGCACTAATTCCTTAGCCCCAATATATGGAGAAGAAGTTGGAATATCATCTTTAAAAAAGATTCCCAGTTTGATTTGCAACAAAGATCTTTTTGGCTGCAGACCGGCTCCCGCTGGATGTGCCCGGCTACTGACGAACTATCCCGTCACCGGCTCTCAAGGTGCAAGAGTCCCATGTGGCCTCGTAAAAATTGTTGAATTTGGTGAATGATGAGTGAGGTTTGAAACGCTGCTGCTCAGAGAAAAAATAAATTGTGTTCTAGCGCCATCTTTCTTCGAGAGGAGAGCGAGGACACGAGGAATGTGTGCACAGCTCCAGAGAGTGAAACTGCCATAACCATGCCAAGCAAATAAGCAGGTGATCAAAAGGCACATTTTCAAAATAAGTGAAATGTAAAATATGGTCGAAAATACGGTCAGAATTCAGAAAAATGTCAGAAATGTTTATAATTTCACCAAAACTTCAATAGACTGTGATATTGGGTTTGGTGAAGACGTCTTGTTGACTCTCATCCACCTATCACTCATGACCATTAAACACACTTCTAAGACTAAACCTGCACATTTAGGCTACATGGCAGTCTGATGACCCCACACGGCTCCAGTCCTGCTTCTGTGCAGACAATTTATCTGAGTGTAAAATAAAATACATTTGGAAGGCACTGAGGACAAAAAAGAAAGAAAAGAAAGAAAAGAAAAGAAAAGAAAAGAAAAGAAAAGAAAAGAAAAGAAAAAAGAAAAGAGGGGTAAAAAATCAAATCAAGTGAAGGCTTGGAGATGTTGGGGGTATGTGTTTAAACACAGCATAATCTAATCCTGGAGTGCCATCTTGTGGTCGAACATAATAAAGCTAGTTCCTGTTCTGTGGCGGAGGCCTGTTACCGGTCTTTGAAGTTGTTCTAGGAGTTCTCAGTAAACTGAGGCCTCTATACATTCAAAAGTTGGCACATAAGGTGGCAAGACTGCCTTTTTTATAAATAGGGCTCTCCTCTATTCCACTCCTACAGAATATTTTATAAGAGAATATGAATCAACAACAGTCCTCATGAATGAGGATTATTGGATGTTTCTTTTCAAGTGGTGGTGTGTGGTACAACGCACGACATTGTGGGGAAAGATGGGGAAGCTTTTCTCAGGGACACTGTCACCTGGTCAGTCTTAGGAGGAGACAGTGTTAAATTACATATAAAAAATCGTCAGTATGTCAGACATTCATCATTAATCTTAGGCTACACAGGCCTACACCACACTGTCTATTACTACTCTCAATTGCTCCTGTTGTTTTCTCTCAGAAAAGATGAACATAAAGACGTATAAGATTTGGGCTTATTATGGAATAGAATTCTATAATAAATTATAGGCTAGACTATATAGCCTATACATATTCTATGGGGTATTATTATACATATTATGTATTGGGCTATATATATATATATATATATATATACGTGTGTGTGTGTGTGTGTGTGTGTGTGTGTGTGTGTGTGTACATATATATATATAATATATAATATGTTCTGACTGGTATTAGAGACTCCGCCTCTCGGGAACCAGGGCCTACATTTCCCATCGGGCATCCGGCCGTATGAATTGTGCACCACTCATTTGTGCTCGGCGGAAAACAGGCTGTCGTTCCTAGTGACAGAGGAGAAGCAGCAAGAGCAAGGTCGTATGTAGCTGTATTTGTGTTGAGTTTCATATTTGTTATTCTAACTTGTCTAAAGCTCTAACTTTTATACAAACAATGACGTATAGTCCTTGATTTTATCATTCCAGTGGATTCAGCGGCTTATATTCTGTAACATTTCGTGTAAGCCCTGCGTGTGCTGTAACAACAGTGATGCTAGTTCATGCTTGTGGTGCTCATTGCCAAGGCTCTGTAAAGCAGTTCGTCTTATCTACTAAAGCAGACAGACACACACTCTCTGTGGGGCCACAATGTAACGATTTCTGATCAGAAACAGTCGAGTGCTGAGTGTCAGCGGGAAAATTTCTCGATTCTCCTATTGGCTCAGCTACTTTTCTATAACAGCACTCAGACAGTCCTTTAAGGTATTTAGCCAGTGACTGCGTACACACTCTGTGCTCTGTCAGTAATATTAGATTTCCAACAGGAAGCCGTCGGCATTCAGCGATTACGGTGCAGTAGCTTAAATGTGTTAGTTCAATCATTCACACGCTGTGGCCCTGACAGGTGTCCAACATGTCTGTGGATTGGGTAGGATATGGATACGCAGCCCTAATCGCATCTGGCGGAGTTATTGGTTACGTGAAAGCAGGTATGTGTTGTGTTAAATGGGAAACTGCTGTGAAAGTTTAAAGTTAAACCTGCTTTTCCTGATCTCTGGCGGCAAATATATTTTAGTTTTCTAAGTAAAATTAGGATGATAAACTCAGTCTTGTTGGATGAAAATTTGCCCTGCCCATGTAAATTAAATTTGTTTGCTATATAAAATTTACACACCTGTTTATAGATACTCCTCAGTGCTGTGGATGTCAAGTGCAGGTGTTAACCTGCTGTGTGTTGTTTCTTTCAGGCAGCGTCCCGTCCCTGGCTGCTGGTCTTCTCTTCGGGGGCTTTGCAGGTTTTGGTGCTTACCAGATCTCCAATGACCCCAATAACGTTTGGGTGTCCCTCGGTTGGTACTTTGTTTTCTGTGTGTGTGTAAATGGGATAAAGAGTTTCTGAATAAGAGTGTCAGTGTTTTGTGATGGTCATAATCCATCCTTCATTTTCCAACATTAACCAATATGTCACATGCTGTCTTCCAGCTACATCAGGAGCTCTAACTGGTGTAATGGGAAAGAGGTTCTATGGATCCAGGAAGTTCATGCCAGCTGGCTTGATGGCTGGAGCAAGGTATTGTTCATATGACTGAAGTGATGTTGCACGCGGAACATACTGTATTCTGGGTGATGTAACAATGATCTTAATGATGGATGACTAACAGGACGTTAGCTCTTTGGAAGCAAATACAGCACATTCAGAAAGTGTTCACATCCATTCACTTTTCTCTCATTTTATATTGCAGCCTATTGACATAGACACAGGCCTGTCTCTGAGCTTTGCAGGCAGTCCCTTATTCTTCATGGCATGGTTTTTGCTCCGATATGCATTGACAGCTGTGAGCCCTTATATAGACAGGTGTGTGCCTTTCCAAATCATGCCCAGTCAATTAAATTTACCACAGGTTGTTCCTTTAACACATGTGGACTCCAATCAAGGTGTAGAAACATTTTAAATCAAGAGAAATGGTTGGCACCTGAGCTAAATTTCAAGTGCCATGAAAAGTGTCTGAATACGTATGTCAATGTGGTATTTCAGTTTTTCCCTTTTGTAAATTTGCTAAAGAAAATTCTAAAAATTTTGTTTCACTTTGTCATTATTGGATATTGTGTGTAGATTGATGCGGGAAATTTTTATTTAAACAATTTTAGCCTAAGGCTGCAACATAACAAAATGTGAAAAAATTTAAGGGGCCTGAATACTTCCTTTTTTGATGGTGATACAGCGCTGTAAGTTGTATCACCACCAAAAAAGGAAGTACCTGTTTTGGTGGTGATACAACTTCCAGCGCTGTGTAAGTCTGTTATCTCGTTCCAGTCTCCTGATGGTGGGGAAGCTTGGTGTGGCATTGTTCCAGAAACCCCACAAGTCCTGATGGAGTGAAGATTCTGATGTGTATCGTATCTTCTGTTTGAAGAGCAACCCGTCAACTTGTCATTTACTGTTGAACATTAATGTCATTTTTGAAAGTATGAGGCTGAAATATAGTACGTTTATATAATAGGAACAGCTGTCTTGTCCTTTCTTGAATGAATCCACTGTGAAATTCAATATTTATTTGTATAAAACTTTTACAAAATGTTCAGTTTATGCATTGTATAACACAAAGATATTTGCAGTTGCTTTACAATATTCAGAGAGAGTTGATGTAATCCTTCCTGTAGCCATTACATTGAAGATGTTTGTATCAGTCACCTACACTATGGTGGAAGAAAGCAGAGAGAATGCAGCAGAACAGGAACAGCTGATAAAAGGCTGTTATTGTTTTGCGAATGGGTAGTGAAACAATATTTGACAATAAAACTAAACTAGAGTTTAAAAAAGAAGCTATGCTACATTTAAATTCTACTCAGAGTATTCAAGCAGTATAACACTAACAGTAGAATTGGCTCACACGGCATCCTTCTGGAATACAGTGGGATTGTCTTGCAGACAGTGTTGGTTTAGCATCATGGCATCCTTAATCTCCAAACAGAGATTCCATGCACATGTAAAGGTGGTCTTACATGCATAAACATTATGAGAAATGTCTCAGTATAAATGTGTAGTCGATGTAGTTTGTCTCAGGAAAAATACAGCATTAATATATTTCCTCCAGATTTGAGTTTAAATGTGGTCTGCTCAGGATTAATTTTTCCAGCCAAAGTTGTGTATCTATGAGAACCGTGCCCAACAAGCAGAAGTTGTTGGACCTTTTTCACTGAACTACCGATTTCCACCATACTTGGATGTCCAGTCCACCCTGCCGTGGACGGGCTGTACGGTGGGAGCTCTGGTCAGGAGATTCCCAGAGGCTTTCCCCAGAGCCGAGTAGCTCCCCTTCATCTGAGTCCCGTCTCTCCTCCTCTTCCAGCCTTCGTAATCTGGAGGAACATGCCAGTTGGTCAGTTTGTCTGTCACCAATATGTACAGTATACCAGGTCTGTCTTCGTTCATATATTCAATGCAATATATTCAATAGTAAACAATGAAGGACAGCTTTTTTTCAATTCTAAAATGTCAACAATGATTAAAGCTAAGACCATAAAATAACAACACAAAAAACCTACATGAGACAATTAAAATACCTTCATTGGTTTCACTCAAAGATGAGTTGGATATGGGCTTGGGCTTTGCAGCTTTTGGTTTGTCTTTTTTATTATCAGGAGAAGAAGAAAGATTGACTGAAAGAGTTAAGAAAGAGGAGAAAGTAGTAACAGTGAATGAAAATGTAAATACTGCAATTGAGAAAGTGGAAAATGAATACAGAAAAGGCACAATGGTCAAGAACAGGACAATCATGCAGGGAGCAGCTATGTTTACAGACTACAGAAAGTATTCTCTTAAGAGTACGATTTGAGTGGGGCATCGTGTGGCGAAGTGGTCTAAGCAGGCGCCCATGTGCAGAGGCTACAGTCCTCGCTGCAGTTGGCCCCGCTTCAAGTCCCGCATCGGACGGCCCTTACTGCATGTCATTCCCCCTCTCTCTGCCTCCCCATTTCCTGTCTCTCTCTACTATCCTGTCCAATAAAGGCACAAAAGCCCAAAAATATATACTAAAAAAAAAAAAAAGAAAAAAGAGTAAGAATTGAGGAGCAGTGCAACCTTTTGTTTCAGATAGGAGGGAAATTGTATTGACTTAACTTAATAACTGAAAATTCAAGCTGCTCTGAGATAATGTATCTAGAATCATTTTGTTGGCTTTTCATAAATGAATTAATTCCTTACTTGTGTGCTGCCCAGCCAAAGGAGCAAGCTGGATCCTCTGCCCCACTGAGCCCACCTCTTTCTTTTGGAATGATGGGATGTAACCACCAGAGAGGTTGTACTTGGTGCTTACAAAGTTCCCTAAAAAAGAAGAATGACATAGCGCATGGGTCTGTATTTTTTGGGGTATTTTTTTGTGACACCCTTCTGGTACCTACCAAGCATGGGCTTCCAGTCAACTTAACATAAGTTAAAATAATGTGTATCATTGAAAAACACAAAAACATACAAATGAAAATCTAATAAAATAGGTCTCACACACACTGATATTGTTAATAATTTGTGAGATTGTGTGTAGTAGTAGCTACTGCATATGCAAAAACTACAAAGGACCCAAACAGATGAATAAGGCTAAGTGATTCAAGTCATTCAACTTCTCATGTGACTACATCAATCTGATTCACCAGCAGTCACAGATGGTGAAGGTGTTGTGGTTGTAGTGCAATGTACCATCTATTTAGCAACTGGAGTTCTTAGTTCTCAGGTTAAACTGTGTATTTACAACCTTGTCTCCTGCAGAGCCTTTAGCAGCCGGCTCCTTTCACATGTTAAGTCGATGGCTGAATACCTGAAGCTCGTTGCATCAGCCGCCATGCTGGTTGTTAGTTTATCTCATTTTAGCCTCATATCTATTCTTACAACAGCTAACAAGTTTTTTACACAAAAGAGATTTCAGGAGGCCTCAAGAGGTATCAGATATCTAAATTTATACCATTGCTTTCATGTGTAAAACACAGCAAAACAGTTCACATGGAGTGGTTTCAATTAAGTACCTTTGGAGAGATCAATTTTCTCCAGTATTCTTTCTTTAACAACAGTTTTCTCTGGTGGGTTATCCACAGACTTAGAGGTATTCTCTTCTACTCTCACAGCTAAAAAGTTGAATCAGAGCATGCAATCAGAGAAAAAGAAGGAGAAAAAAAATAGAATTGGATGAGAAGACAAGAAAACAAATATCAGGTTAGCACAAATGAAGTTGCATCTTGGCTAAATATTTCTTGATGAATGAAAAACTATATTCATGAGTAAGAGGTGAGTAGAATCAAAACAAACATTGGGGTGTGTGTGTGCGTGTGTAAATGACGTGGGATGGGACAAATGAGCAGGGGGTGCAGTTTTAAACACTTGATCTTATACTGACAGTCTTAATCTCATGAATAAGCCATAGGGAGGGAGAGACAAGGTGAAAGAAAGACACAGAAGCAGAAAGGGAAGCAGGGAGCACAGCGGGGAGCCATATTGTGTGTCTGTCTACATGACAAATGATCTTTAGAGGTCTCCCATCTCTAAATTCGCAGACACTTAGGCTAACTCCTAACACTGCTCAGGAGACATTAGCTGCATCATTATCATTTAGAGCTTTTGTGTTGCAAAGAAGACAGCCTCCTGTTATGTAACAGTAGATGACACTGACAGTTGCCAGGTTTACACAAGTCGCCATGTAGTCATTATTTACATCACTGAAGAACTGGGTTTATTGTAATTTTGTTGTCAAACATAATGTGTTAGCTATAGTTATATAGTTATAGATTGTCTTTGATTTCTTTAACATGTTTGTGAACTCCTGAAACTCAAGACCCCTCCACTGCACACTCCATCAAACACCTCTACATTAGATATCAGCAGTGCTTACCAGCATTAGTTCTGGTGACAGATAATCCTCCACCAATAGGAGCAAGTGGTTTGTTTACAGTGTTTGAGGAGTTCTCCCACAGATCCCGCAGCGTCATACCACTCAGCTCCTTACCTCCAGAGGACGTCTGATTTTTTCCAATTAACCCTTAAAGCAACAGAAATAATGTGATGAAAAAAATCAAGGGTACAAATACTAAAACTGCCTTGCTGTGCCTAATGAAACAGATTGACTCTTTTGACCCCATGTAAATGCAACAACGCTTCATTGTTTTTACTTGATATGAGGATGATGTGTAGGATGTGTGGTAATTCACTAAGATAAATCTCAAAATAGCAGCAAGGGCCTTCATCACACAATTAGAGAGCATCTGAGTGAAAGAACAGCTGGTGAGCCGTTCAAAGAATTAAAAAATTACCACCTCATGGTTGTATGGCTCCGCCAACCAGCCAAATTACAAGGAGTATAGTCACAATCTCTCCTGGCCATTATTCAATGCTGTAACTCAGGTAGAAGTATTTTTGCAGATTATGATGTCACAGTGACATTGAGTTTGGAGCATTTGGATATAAAATGTCATTAGTTCATCATCATTCATCATTTTATCCTATCAGACATTTGAATTGAAGTGTGTCATAATTAGTGTATGAATTCATGTGTTGTGTTTTCATGTCCAAGTGAATGTTTGTGCCAGACGTAATGAAATTCTCTCCCGTTCTTGATATATCACACTCACAAGAATGTGAGGTGACCTTGACTTTGAAGTTTGACCACCAAAATCTAATCTAAGTCCAACTTTGAATCCAAGTAAAAGTTTGTGCTAAATTAGACGAAATTCCCTTGAGGCGTTACTCAGATATCTCGTTCATGAGAATGGGACGGACAGACATATAACCCAAAAACATAATGCCTCTGGCCCTGGCTGCATCCAGCATGGAGGCATAAAAACAAGCCTTATAAATACATTTTTTTGCCATAAAACAAAATTGCTGTTATTTGATAAAAATGACTTGATTGGCTTGCATGTTGTCTTACCAGGCAAGTACCGTGACTGGCTGAGATAGTGCTGCCGCGCAGCAGATCCTGGAAGATTTTGGTCTATCTGGCCCGTCTTAACATTGTTGGGTAGCTTGGTGACTGTGCTGAAGGTATACAAAGGTTTCTGCTCCTTGGGCCTGAAAACAGAAACCAGACACTTAAAGGTCTGCGTCCAAAAAGGACCTTGTTTTTTTTAAATCACAAATCACAATAAGTCTTGAATGCGAGTCTTACTCCTATCTGTGTAATGGGTTTAAAATGTATTAAATAATTTAGATAGGGCCAAAAATATTGCATATACATATAGTAAACTTTTATATGATAATTATATGATAATGATAGAATGCTTCAAAATCAGATAAACAATTAACAATTCAAATAATGCATGATGCATGAAACAGATAAATCTAACAATGTGAAACTGCCAATCCAGTTTTGTTAAAGGAAAATGTGTAGGATCTGGTGGCACCAACTGAATACCACTCCCCTCACCCCTCCCTTTAAAAGCATATAGGAGAACCTTCGGTGGCCCTCAGGTAGCATTAAACATGAAAGGCCCGCTGCAGAACCAGTGTTTGGCTCGCCCATTCTGGGCTACTGTAGAAACATGCAGTTGCAACATGACATGCTCTGAAGAGGACCCGCTGCCTATGTAGATATGAAGGGCTCATTCTAAGCTAACGAAAACACAACAATTCTTTGTTTCAGGTCATTAAACACTAATGAAAACATAGATATGAATATTATATTCTATTTCTGGCAATAGCTCCCCCTAAATCCTAAACACTGGTTCTTTACAGCACTTACTGTGAGTGGTGTTCCTTAGGGCTTCTCTCCTCCTCTGCGTCCCCCAGGCTAGGTTTCTTGGAGTTGGAAGCGGTGGGTTCTGAATGGTCGGATTCCTCCCAGCTATCTAAGGTCTTGGCCACTGTCTGGCCCCAGCGACGACGACTGCTCTTCAGTATCCCCATCGAACCGCCACCAACATTGTTCTCGCTGCCCAGCAATGCTGCTTTCTGCACAAGACCACGATACAGTCAATGTCCAGGCAAACTGTCACAATCAGATTCTCCATTTACTGTAACTCTCTGCTACAACTCTTACTCCTTAGAAGAAAATAAATCTAATCTGCAAAGTCAGGGGCCATAGGGATTCTACATATTATTATTCTGGCATATCCTGACTGTATGGATCTGCATAATGTTAGGTCCTTTTATTCTTTCATTTAACATGAAATACAACAGGTCCTGATTTGCACAGAAACACTCACTGCATGGCTGACACCTCCTGGTTTGCTCTCAACTTGGGGCAGGGGGATCTGCTGAAGAGGCTGATGATGATGCTGCAGCTGCTGCTGATGATTTCTCAATGAGGGTGTGGAGGCTTTGGAATCAGAGGAAAACTGCTGGGGATCAGTCCTGGGCCCTGAGAACTGCTTCTGGGCCACTGGCCCGGCTTGGACTTTCTTGACCTCCTGGCTTTGAGGACGAGGCCCCAGTACTTGGCCTACCTGGAAGTACGGGTAACGCAGGGCCTAGCCAGAGAGAAAGGAATACAGATTGCTATTCTGTTATTCCAAATATTCTGTGACGATTGTTATCAAGCTTTTATAAACTCCATAACACAAGAATCAAAGATGTATCGAAATCCTGTACATACAAACAATATGAATCAAACCATTGTGTAATTTTTTAGGCTAAAACCTGCAGGGAGGTTTAATGCACATGCCATCCTGATAGACACAAAACAAATATAATAACTTGAAACCAGGAGCATGTTATAATGACTAATAAGCAGTGCAGTTATTCCATTACTATATAATGTATGTTTACCTTCTACGTTTGACAAGAAGCAAGAAAATGCTAAAATTAGATGTGCACCCTACACCTGGGAGCTTTGTAAGAGGAGAATGGAAAAGCATTGTCAGCTCTGGAAAGGTTTCCTACTCAAGGTCGACATGTTGTTCAACCTTTAAGCCAGCAAAAGAGGTAGTCACAGGGCCAGATCTATGTCTGTGTAAAAGAGGTAGCCGGTATTGCGGGACAGACACTGGTGCTGTTGCGTTATGCAAATGCTGGCATGCTTTCTAAAAATCACACACAGGGGCGACATTATGCTGGCTTTGTTTGACTCAGTGTAAACAAGCAAAGCTGACACAATGGAGGGTTTTCTTAACAGCAACATAGCAGGATCTCAGTTTAATGAGGGACTTATGTAACCATCACGTGTTTAGTATCATATGCATAGTCGCTATACGTGACATGGAGCACACACACACACACACAGGGGTTTTTGCATCTTCATACAGTGGTGAATGCTGCACTGTAATGAAAATTCATTCTGAGGACAGGTATACTATGTTTTAAAAAGATAATTGAAAGTTATCTTCACAAGCACAAGTTTATAAATTATCACGATGGCTGGTTATAAGGAATGATAAGATATAGTGCCTATGCATTTTTTATAAGCTTGACATTGACTGTTACATGTTAATATACTTAAAATATAGAATACTTCCACTCCCAATAAAGGGCATTTACATTGGACAGACATGACAAATAAAGCCTTGACTGTCATATCCAGACTTTGAGGCTCAGTCTTGCCTACCAGTATGGCAGTGGGTCTTTTTTTGGGGTCCCACTGCAGCAGGTCCTTCATCAGGGTGATAGCCTCGTTGCTAGCATTTGGGATCAGCGTCTTTAGGTGGGTCGGCACACACTGTGGGAAGCGAAAGTTCATAGCAGAAGCTAGTTGGTAGCCCTCTGGCCAATCCATCTAATGGGTGAGAAAATCAGATGATTACATATTATTATATTCATTAATCAGATTGAAATAGAGATTGACACAGTATATTTTGTTTTGCCAGTGTTTATAATTCAGACTTGAAAATGTTTTATATTACTTTTTGAAAGTTTTAAAAAGGCACATGTATCATTTGCATGGTTACATGAGCATATGGGACTATAGGCAATCATTGTTTCAATAAAACAAATAACTTATTCTGCACTGTAGAACATTTCAATCAAATGTATTAAATGGTGGGTGGTGTGAAAGTTCATGGACCATATTGCATGTCTAGATTGAATATTTTTGTGTCATTTTGCCCTTTAATAGTACATGACAAACACCTCCTGCGTGTAAATCATGTATAATAATACAGAATTAAAGCTGCAAGCAGTGATGAACTCGCACTCCTGTGCACCTCGGGGGGGGGGGGCTCACAGTGCACCATTTGAAGTGGTCGCACATGACTGCCGTACACCGCGCTCACTGGCCAAGACTTATTGCACAGACCGTGCAGCAGCAGAAAAGGTTTAAAGCATTTTTTATGCATTCTTAATTGTGTGTACTTGGTGGAGCTAGAGACCACGCAATAGGCACACATGAGGGTCTGTGTCATACCTTAGACTGAAAATGTCATGTAAGTTAAATGATTGTCACACAAGAATTAAGTCCCGTTTCCAGTAGGTGGCGCTGTGACTATTAATATTACTATGCAGATGTCTACAATGTGAGACTAAAATACGTCCACCTGGTGATGGCAGAGACCATGCAACAAGCAGGCGTGTGTAAAAGCCCAGCCAGATCAGAGGACATCACACTTCAAAATGTAATGTACTATGGATTCCACACCTTTCAGCGGAAACTCACAATTTTAACAGGTAGGCCTCATCTAGGTGTACAGCATACTGTGACCACTTCTGGAGAAGATTGGGAAAAGTATGTTATGAGTTATAACCACTTCCTTTTTCAAAATTCTGCATATTACCATGAGGTGGCGCTATGAATATTACCAAATATGAGCATGTAGATGTGTTCAGGGTGGGTCTCTTGTCAAACCTATAAGGTTTGGGGGCAGTTTGGAACATGTGTGTTGGAATGAGAGTGAGTTGAATTTTCATGGTGAATTATCGAAATTTCGCAACACCGCAACGGGCGTGTCCTTTGACGAAAACTCAAAAGCTCTTAAGTGTAGCATTGCTCAGTCAGAAGATGAGGATAAACCATCAATGAAATTGGACATTATGTCATGGACATAAAGCCACTTCCTCCACTTCCGCTGCAGGTGGGTCCTCCAACAAAAACGCAAAAGCTTTGCAATTTAACTTCATAAAGGTCTTGAGATGAGAGTCACCCATCATCATGTTGATCAGATGAATTCCCTAGTAGGAGTTCGTTAAAGTACGTGACCCCCAAATTGCAAAAACGGCACCAAAATTGCACATTAACTTTCTGCACAAGACCACGATACAGTCAATGTCCATGCAAACTGTCACAATCGGATTCTCCATTAACTGTTACTCTCTGCTACAACTCTTACTCGTTAGAAGAAAATAAATTTAATCTGCAAAGTCAGGGGCCATAGGGATTCTACATATTATTATTCTGGCATATCCTGACTATATGGATCTGCATAATGTTAGGTCCTTTCATTCTTTTATTTAACATGAAATACAACAGGTCCTGATTAACACAGAAACACTCACTGCCTGTTTGGTTTAGGGTATGGGTCCATGAGAGTTTTTTTGTGAGGCTTGGCATGATGCGTGTGACTACCGATTTTCGTGTATGTATCTGAAACACAGAGCGGGGGCTAAATTTTTAAAAATTACTAGGTGGTGCTATTCAGACATTTTGCCCACGACCATGGGGGAAACCTATAAAATATTGAACTTTACACCAGACCTGACGCATGTGCAAAGTTTCATGAGTTTTTGAGCATGGGAAAGTTCTCAAAAATGTCATTTTCTTTCAGGAATAATAATAAACAAACGAATTACAATAGGGTCCTCGCACCGCACCCCTAGTCAATGCTCGAGGGTCCTCGCACCTCACCACTCGTCAGTGCTCGGGCCCTAATAATTAATCCAACACCACCTTAACACATCTGTTCAGCACCAACAACTAATTTGATGAAAGAGGCTCTGATGTAATTATGAAACGCATCATAAAAATGTATAACCCTACATTAGACCTCTCTTATACAAAAATAAACCCAGAGCCTCAAAGCACACGCACCCATGACCAATGTACCTGGTCATACCAAAAAAGGCTCTAAAGGATTTCTGCTTTGCAATCAGAGTCAATAGTGATGGATTTGGGGAAAGCCTTTGAAATGAAGTGGCACCCTGTTGAGCATGGAGTATGCTTAAGCTGCTTTACACCACAGAGAGAGGAACACTGCTTCTAGCCTACTTATGCACTTTTTCTGATCAACACATTTACTCTAAATATATATTTATTCCTGTCATTGAGAAAATCATTAATTAAAAACCTGACTAGTCAAGCATTTCCACCTCTCCATTCAGTTTCTTCTCACTTTTTTGACAGTGCCCAGGACTTGGCAGATCTTAAAGATCTCATCCACTTCACTGTTCCCGGGGAAAAGAGGTCTGAGTGTGTAGAGTTCAGCCATAATGCAGCCCACAGCCCACAGGTCAATCGGAGAGCTGTAGGTCGATGACCTGAGCAGGACCTCTGGAGCTCGATACCTTGAAAGAGAAAATACAATACAGTACTTAAATAAACAAAAACTCAAGCTGTATGGCCCAATGACCATAAAAGCATATCACAATGTGAATTTTACAAGGATGAAGCTCTCTTGCTTGCTCTAACACACTGTAATTGAAGCATAGGCATTCCTTTTCATTTTTGATGGCTATTGATGTCTAGAAACTCCTCTCACCATCTGGTTGATACGTAATCTGTGTAAGGAGGTTTGGAGCGAATCTCTCTGGCCAGTCCAAAGTCTGCTATTTTGACCAGTTCTGGACCCATGCACAGCAGATTCTCTGGCTTCATGTCTCGATGAAAGAAACCTGTACAATAGTTAATATCAAGCTTTTAGTCATTGAACTCAAATTGCAATAATACACAATTACTGTGCAGTAGCATTTTACATTTAGTGCAAATGCTGTACAAATTTCAGACAGAACTGCACAAAAAACTGAGGAGCCGGTGAATGGGTTTATATTTGCCTTTGCCTGGAACAGCAACAGGTTTGAAGGCCTGTGTATTCACTGCGTAAGTATTTCACAACAACATTTTCATTATTTACAGCCAGGGCCACATTGCTTCTTTAACCTTGGCCTAACCTTAACCCAGTTATTTTAGATGACAAACCTTGAATGTACAGTACTTCAGCTGTCACACACTGACAGTGCATTTTGGAGGTACACTAGATAATAACTTTATTTGTGATACTTTTAAGAAAAAGATAGTCCAGGTGACATTATAAAAATCTATTTTGCCAATGCAAAATAGTTGCATATGAAGGTGAATTGTAGATCCAAATTCTATTCATGAAGAGACCTGGGAGCTCAATCCCATCATTCTTTTAAGTAAAATTAAAGTAAATTACTCTTGATGAATCAAGTAGACCTCAAGGAGCTACAGTATTTGATGTCATAAACAAATATAGTTGTATATTATATCTCTATAAAATACAGTATATCTAACCTAATGCATTACCACACCATAAACAATAAAACAAGCATATTTGCACATGCAATATACACTATTATTGGTCTATCTGAGGTTCACACTGACTTTTTGCAATATCAAAACACACCACCCACACTAAAGGCCAAGCTACTTTTTCAACAAGGAATTCAACAGGATAGACAGAGTAAAGCCTCTTACCATGCTTATGTACAAAAGCCAACCCAGATAGCACTTGAAACATGATGTTCCTAATTTCATTCTCTGAGAACATCTTATTCTCTCTAATTGGCAGACCAAAGAGACAGAAAAAGAAAGGAAATAGGGATAAATGATAAATTGAAGAAAAGCAGTTAAAAGCAGTTAAAAGTTAGAGGGAAGAAAAGTTGCATGCACTTCTATTGCATGTGTGGAAGCATGGGTATGTATGGCACATGTTTGTATAAATAAGTTTCAGTAAGATTTTGAAAACTTGCAACCCAACATACAAGGTATCCAAACATTCATTACTTATAGAAATGCAGACCAAAAAGTTACATGAGACAGTTGTGGAGGGTTCACAAACTACAAGATTCTGATCAATTAACCACCACTTTGCTGATTCAGGATTTTGGTTGAAATATTCCAAATGTCATAGGTTTAAAGTTCTCACATTATTTTGACTCTTGTTGAATCTTGCATTATGCAACCACTCTCATGCATTTGTAAGCCATGAAGAGAACACGGTACACCTACCATGTTTGTGAATAAAGGACAGGCCTTGTAATATCTGAAAGCTTATGTTTCTTATCACTGACTCAGGGAACAACTTTTTTCTGTAAACATAAAAATTGATAGAATCCTCATGAACTTGCTAGTGGAAGCATCATTACATAAACAGCATACTGTTTATATTCTACTCTGGAAAATTATGCTAAAAAATAAAGCATACATGAAAAGAAAAAAAAAGAAAAAAAAAACCACATTTAACTACTAAACTAATGAGCTGTAAAACATCAGCAGCTTCAATGATTGGTCTGCTTTTTGCTTTTCCCAGACAACAAATCCAGGTGTATACATGCAGAATGCACACCTGGGGTTTCCAAACTAGCAAAAAACACAAGGGCCTCTCCCAGAGAAAGTGTTAGTCTGCTGGCAGCACTGTACAAGGGGAAGCCTTGTAAGTGCAAACTTTTGAGAGCATAATGTGGTATCAGATATATAAAATAGTTAACTGAAACCATTGAATCCTATCCTTTTCAGTGTGTGCTTTTGTTGGCAAATTGGCCACGTCAGGCCTGTGACCCAATGGGAAAGCTCCTGGCCAGATACTGACAAATGGAAACTATGTGCTGTGGTAATGATATAAATGTAGACCACTGTGTTGCATCAAAAAGTGCGATATTTCACTTCTTACCTGTCCTTCATAAGCTGGTAGAGGTTCTCCTTCATGTACTCAAAGACAAAGTAGAGGTGATCGTTCTCTCTGATGACCTCCTTCAGTTTCACCACATTCGCATGGTTCAGCTTCTTCAGTGACTGGTGTGACACAGGTAAGAAAGACAGTGCTCATGTAATGTAATAACAGGTTTATGTACATTTAATGACAAGTTTATAACAGAGATATTGCACAGCTTTGTTCTGTAATGGCATTCCATGTTAACAAATTGCAAAGAGAGACAAATTGCCAGAGAGCAGGAATACTGTCAAACAGCTGAGAGTAATGTAGTAACTGATACTGTAGTTATGTATAAGCTTCAGGTGGTAAAGGTAAAATGAAGAGACAAATTTTACTAATGTGTACAAAATGAATTATCCTTCTTGATCCTTTTTTGAGAGTTTGACATTTAGATTGTAAAAATTTTAATGACTATACACAAAATAAGTTTTTTGGACAACTGTGACTGGCAATAGTGTTCAAAGAGTTGTTGTGCATTATTGCTGCATCCCACAGCAACAAATTTTCACCCTATGGCTCTCACTGTTGCCAGGCACTGGGAGTGCTGTTTTTTCAAGCTGTTCCACAACCTACTCAAAGCATCACCATCCTTACCTTCACTTCTCTGAGGTTCATACATTCTTCCCATGAATAAAACTTCCTCTTCATCCTTTGAAACACAAAGACAGCCATTAAAGGAAAAGCTACATCAACTGTTTATATGTTCAAAGAAAAAGAAGATATGATGATGCAGTTTGTTACATCTAATGCACGGGCTGTCACTATCTTTGCAAAATTCTTTTGTGTGTCTACATCAATAATTCAGTTCTTTTGAGGTGTCTCTACGGATCATTTCATTTCATGAGCAAACCTGCAAGTTATATATTGTAAAGTGAAACAAATTGATATTCTAAACTTCACCATCGTTTTTTGACACAGTTGACACAATGATGCCTTAAGTTGTCAGTCTTATCACAGTTTGCATTGCTATGTTCATTAAAAGTACCCAGCCGGTATATGGGGAAATCTTTACCATAGCCTATCTACCCTGATCAGTGTTACCTCCCTGTGGAATTATGTAAGAGTTACAGAATGTGCACATATCTTTTTCTACTCTCTGGGTGCCCGCCAGTTTCGTTCGTTCGTTCCACTATGTCAGCAACCTGACACACACCCTCTACTTTCACTCCTTTTCACCGTCACCACATGTATTGTCTTGCACAGAAACCAAATGATCAACCAGTGGACACATCTCCCCGGTTTCTCATCTATTATTGAACACTGCTGCCATGCTGCTGAAACAAAGGCATGGAAGCTAGTTTGTTTGCCTTGGTGATGGCAGGAAACCAGTAGTTCACAGTCCTAAACATCACTTTGAATTTCTTTAGTATGATATTTATCCAAGGCAAAGTATAATTCATTAAGTAAGCTCAAGTTTTTGAATATTTATCATACCTGCCTTATAAAACTGTTTAGTTAGGTAGTAAATATTAAATACACATTAGTATAAAAAGGCTGAGACAAAATTAACCTACATTTAAAATATAGTGCAGAATCACTTCTCTAAGTGTATATATGGAAACTTAAATAAAGACATAATACACTCTCTGTAGGTGAGTTTGGAAATTCAAACATCACATTTTTCCATTCATCACTATATATATTGTGAAGACATTCTGGGGGTGACTGTTGATGCTTTTTATGCAATATTTAATATAAATTAAGGGTACACAATATGGACAAAATTAGTAACAAGCTTGTTCATATACACATGACTTTTAATAGGTTGACTGAATTTTATCACTATAATGTAAAGCAGCCTTTAAAACTGAAGAAAGACACTTTAACTATATCACAATATTCAAAATGACAATAGAGACAATATTTAAATCTTAAAGTAAAAGAAATGTTTTTAATGATCATCATCCTCACCTCTTTATAGCCACCAGTTCTCCAGACTCATTGCTTCTCCCCATCAGCACACTGCCATAGGTACCATCACCGAGCTGCTTCAGGGTGGTGTAGCGATTCATTATCTCTTAAGATGGTTTCATCAGCTTTTTGATTTTCCTAATTTGTGAAACAAGTTGTGGAAACACACTTCTGATTCATTCATCAAAATGTATTTCAAATTTCCTGTTCTATTCACCTTGACAAATGTTTGTTTCACCAGCCTCTTCTCAAGAACAGTTCAACTGTTCTTTCCTAGGGCAATTTTCATCTGGCCAATATGTCCCAGTGTTTAACCTATTCTTGAAAGTCAAAACTCATCTTGCAGAAACTGATCCATTGTTGTAAAGGGCCGATCCTGTTGATGTAGATCAGTCAACAGTCAAAACTGCACCTTTGCAAGCCTTTGCAGTGACAGGAAAGAAAAAAACATCATCAGCAACGGACGCAATCATTTTAACTACAAATACACAAAATCACACAAAAAATACAAGGTATTTGTCTTACCCCTGAAAACAGGATTCTTATGTGATCTGAGGGCAAAGACAAGCTAGAACCACTTCTTGTTTTTTCCTTGATGAGGAGTAGTAGGTGCGTGTTACACTAGTAGGAGGCTCCAACATAACTACCCAAGGGAGATGACATAGGCAGCCCTGGTCAGATTAGGCCAACAGGGATGTAAATAGGTTGTTACATCACTGTCATGCTTACCGACATCCACTACCTTCCCCAAGCACCCCTGCCTGGCAAGAGGATTTGATTGACGCCACAGGCAACTCTGATCTCACTGTTGGATTGTATATTCAGCCATATAAATCTCTATGAGGATTCTTTAAATTTCAGAGAAGCAATAACAAGCAAATAAGGGAACACCCTTAAAAATAAATCTATAGACTACAGCTTTTAGATATGGTGTTGCATACATCCCATTCTTATAGTACATGCAGAATTACATAAATAAAATCAATGCAAAGTGTTCTCAAATTTATTCCACAAAACAATAGTTGCATTGGCCATTTCAACTACCCTCCAGGTATAAACCCATTAATTGTGATTGTGAGTTGTGCACTATTGAATAACATTTTCTGGTGATGAAATATTATAAAAGTGAGACTGTGACCAAAAGAGAAAAACTCTTCCTTTCTTCATCGACTCACGTAAAGTTTCTCTAGAGCAAGCCAGTTGACACAGGTGGAGCTGGTTAAACAACAATTGTCAAGTGTGCAGCTGCAGGGCTTGACTGAAAAACTGCATGTATATTCAGACGGGTGAGGAGATGCCAAGGAAAACCAGGCATTTTTTTTTAATAAAGAAAGGTTAATGGATATATTGGTTTCAAATAATAATGAAATGCATACCAAAATGTTAAGCAATATAAGCCTAATGCCTTTGAGTATTATGGTGTAAGGATTTGAATTCCATCTGTGAGCTATTTTCATGAAACTTTAGTAAAGGCTGGTAAGCAAGTAGAACCTGTCTGCTTGAGTTCTGACCTGCTGTATTTAGGATAAAGGAAATACAGTTGCAGGTGAATCAAGGGCAGCTAAACAAAATGAGATTAGTGTTTATTTCATTGGATGGGGCCAGGAACTCCCATCAAAAGAGAATGTCCAAACTGGATTTACCTCTATGACTCCTGATAATCATCTATTGGGTGAATTTAATTAAGATTAGAAATTTAGTTGTCATTTTTGCAGACTGCATATAGACTTCTCAATTCATCTTTTTTTCCACTGCAAATGTTATGTTTCTAAAAAAAAAAAAACCTTTTTGATATCCAAGTCTCACTCAGATAATAATTATAAGACAAGGAGAGAGGCCGGCCAGGGGGACTGCTGGTCTGCACTCAGCCTTCACATATGGCAAGCTGCTGTGGGGGGATTTGAAGGGAATTAAGATTTGCCCAGGCAACATGACATTAGGAAGCTGTTCAAGGTCAGTTATATTGAAAACAAACGTTGACGCTAACCTGACAGTGGAAAAGAAACAGTTACATTTGATCATGTGAAATGTCTTGGTAAAGAAAATGTGCCCTTTGCTTTCCATAACTCCACTGACATAGCCTACACATCCCACTTAACCACAGCAACCCATAAAACAAAAACATTATATTCTGATTGATAAAATACTGTAAAATAAGCTGTGTAAAAGTAAAAAAAAAAACACACAGTTGACATTTTTTGTCAATATCTCAGCTTTGACAGTTCAGTTCCTCAACCACTTCGTACCGGCCTTTCGCCCCTTTTCTTCTTTCTTTCAGTTTTAAACTCACCATTTAAGGGTGTAGTTCTTTGTCTCGGCCGTTGTCTGTGCCTGCTGATAACACCAGCTTTCTTCAGATAAAATTCTCGTAGTGTTTAATCCTCGCTCTTACCATAAGGAGCGTGTGTGCGCGCGTGACTGCTCCCTATGGAAACGTACACACAAACGCTTTTTTAAGCTGCCAGGTGACAAGTAGCGCATCCATGCGGGGGCAATGTATTGTGGGACTTGTTGTCCTTGGGATCGGTGATCGATACTGCGGAAGTGTATCGATAAATATTTATAAAATATTTATCAGCCCATTTCAGACTCAAAGTCACAAAGATGAATAGCTACTTCCAAACACACAGCTGGTCAAACTGAAATATTTCTCCCGAATTTTCCAGCACTCACAACACTAATGTTTGGGATGTCTGAGACAGTGGCAGAGTTTGAGCTCTTCATCCTACCACCTGAGACAGTAGTTCACGTGTTATACCAAAAGATGGAGCTGTAGTGTTACGGTTTACTACCTCTGGTATTTCAAGTACTACACCAATACCTCGAGCTGTAATGTTATGGTTTTTCGTCTGTGGTAGTTCAAGTGCTGTACCAATGGATGGTGCTGTAGTGTTATGGTTGTTCGGCCAATGAACAACTGAGAACACACAATTACAAGTTGTTGTCGGCGCACATGTTTTGATGTAGAGTCAGAGTCATGTCATGTAAATCGGCTCGGCAGTCACAAATATCTTGACAAATAAGAGCTGACTAATGCTTTATAGGCGTTCACAAACCTCCCAGAGAAAAAGCCGGGAAAAGGTTAAGCGCCGCTTTTTACCTGATGTGGGGCGATTATTCAGACGCACATTAGCAAACCCAACCAGTTGACCCTCATCCATAGTGTCTCCTGTAACAGTAAAATAAATATTGCTTGACAACACTTCCAACAAAGAATAAGTCTCACCTTTATTTAACTTGTCCTAGTATGTTTTCGAGTACGGCAGCTCATTCGCACCGTTCTGGTGCATCGAGCACTAATGGACTCGTTACTGCCCCCTACGGCCGGAGGCCCGCTGGTACTTCACTAATCGTGAGAACCATGATTGTGGTGGGCGCTTTATACCCATCGGCCACAAGAGGCAACGATGATCTAATTCCACGCTCGCAAGTAAACGTCAAGCGACGCATAAATGGGATTCATGCTTCATATAAAATATTTTCAAAGATTATTTTCGGTTTAGCAAGAGAAAAGACTTTCAGGATGAGGACAAACTGGTTGGTTTTGCTCATGCACGTCTGGTAAATCGCCCTACAGCCGTTAAAGAGCACTGTACTCACATTATTTAACTGGAACGTTCCGGGACCTGGACTGTCCCCTCAGTTCCGAATTGGTCTCCCTATGCAACGTCATTTGCTGACTCTGGACCACAATAATTTACAACAAAGACCAACCTTCCTATCTGTCTCTTTCTGTATGTGCGTGTTTGTGTGTGTCCACGGGGTAGTCTTCGCACACAAATTAGGCAGGTTAAACCAAAAAACAAGAGAAGGGGGATAACAAGTGGGATTTCGCTCTAAGAGGATTATCGCAGTCGTTAACCACCCGCCAGTCTTGTCAACGGATGCTCTGTTTGCCAGTTGGAACACAACGCACCGCGAAGCCATGCTATAGCTTAGCGGAAACCGAGGGAGGAAAACGGGCCACAGTTGAACAGATGCCAAGATAGATGTAGAAAATTAATTAAACTTATTCTGACTTTCCAAGATGACCTATGGTGGATTCTACCTGTTGGGAGCGCACGGGGATCTCTCACTGGGAGTGCGTCTGTACCGGAGAGCGGTTTCCTGAGGGGGGTTGGTTGTTGACAGGCTGTTTCTGACATGAAGACGAGACCCGCGGGGATCGGGAATTTCAATGCTGACTGGATGGGTTCGCTCCCCTCCAAGCTCAGTGCCATGCCACTAAAACACATCGCTGTGCCAGGTGAGCCTGCCGTGCGTTAAGATGCCACCACTGTATGGATAGCCTAAATTTTTGAAGGACTGCACAACAATCGCATCTTGTGCTTTCCGTCAAAATGTTAGTGTGTGTGTGTGTGTGTGTGTGTGTGTGTGTGTGTGCGCGTGTGTGTGTGTGTGTTTCTCCCATGCAGCTTTAGTTCCATCTTGATAATTTCATGTGTATGCTGCCTTATCTTACATCGTTTTCTTTCTTGCATGTCCTGGCCTGCTGTCTTTTGTTCTCTCATACTTCACATTCACCTTTTTCAGTTCCCCTCAACATCTGTAACTACATCTTTGTTATTTGCCCTTCTAACATCCCTTGTGCATAGCCTATTTATTTGTCATTTCCCTTTCCTGTTTTTATTTTCTATCCCCATCATCATCTTTTTTCTAGGGTCCCATGATTCTTTCACCTACTGGGTAGATGTGCATGCTCCTGTGGGCCCTGATCAGAAGGCTTATGTCAAATATCTGGCCACTGTCTTCAGTGTCTTAGCCAAGAAAGTCATGGTGAAGTGGTCCATGACACAGGTACAGATCTGAAATTAGTGATTAGACCAGCTGCTTGTAGATGATTTATAAGAAGACATATTTTGGGCAACTTTTGAAAGTGTGTGTTTTGCAGTGCAGCAGGTGTGTTGGGTTTTGCAGCCAGTTGTAATGTATAATGTGACCTGATCTGTGTTCCTAGAACCTGACTTTTAAGGAGCAGCTGGATGCAGGAATTCGTTACTTTGATCTCAGGGTCTCCTCCAAACCAGGCGAATCTGGAAAGGAGATTTACTTCATCCATGGCCTCTTTGGACACAAGGTGAGCATAGGAAATACAGACATACTACGATAGTCTCCCTATCCTTTTGTATAGTCTTTTACAATTCATTGTCATAGTTCTCTTTTTGAACTGTCACAGTCCAGTATTATCCCTCAATGCCGAATGATTTTGTCTTTCTAGATTAGCTTACTCCATCCCAGAAATGACCAAAATTACATCTGAATATAGATTCAAATATTTCAGCTAGTCTAAATGTTTTTTTTGTCTCATGAGTGAGCAGTAAATGTTTTGTTCTAGCACTGTGTTCTGTTTCCAGCTGTTGTTGGATCAAAGGCTGTGTATTTAGTTGTAAACATCCCTCCTCTGACATGGGTCACTCTGACACATGCCTGTCTGCTTTATGACACAGTGTTTTGCTACAAATAGTGCATCATGAGATGGACTTGTGGCTGTAAAACATTAGATACAGGCTTTGTTGATTATAGGGACAACAACTTCATGCACTCTAACAGATTGTAATTACATAGCCAATACAATTGGTCTTTCCCTTTTTTTCTTTATCCCTTATTTTATACTGCAATATACTGCTTTGTGTTGCAGGACATGACGTATAATGTACTTAAGGGAAACCTTTGGGGATCTAAAATTGTGACCAAAACTCTGTCCCTTTTAATTAGAGTTTGACCAACAAACCTTTTGGTTTGATTTTGAAAATGGCCTCCAACTTTTGTGCTGTTCTGCCCCAAAGGTGAGGGATGGTCTGTTAGAAATCAACTCCTTCCTAGGCAGACACAGGAAAGAGGTAAGAAGGACTTTTGATATTGTTTTTATGCAACATAATAATAAAAACACTGATACATAACTATGAGCGTGGAGAGAGTCTTGGACTGTTAACTGACTAAGTTAATGTGGATTTAGGTGGTGTTTCTGGACTTCAACCATTACTATGCAATGGATGCAGAGCATCATGTTTACCTCATCAACATGCTCCAGGAAGTGTTTGGCAGCAAGCTTTGTAACAACTGTGCAGTGGAGAGCATTACTCTTGACTATCTATGGGAGAAGAAATATCAGGTGAGATCTGGATGCATCAATGAAACTTTCATTGAAAGTTTGCACGTGGATGTACAACATTACATAAAAACCATCCTGAAACATTTCAAAACAAATATTTTTCTCAACCAGATTTCCCAGTAATAATTTCAGTGCCACTACTGAGAATTTAAAGTAGATTAAAGTAGATTAATCATATCATCAAAATTATTTATATTTGAATTTGCAGATCTTAGTATAGGATAGAAGATCATTATCACCATCATCATCATCTGCAACCTAGGACGGAAGGGGGCTCTCTGTTGACTACAAGCATGTGTGAATGGCTGCATGAAAATACATTGCATGTATATACAGTATGAAGTTTACAGGTGTGTATTGGATGGTCCACTTAACTCCTGTGGTCAGGTAATCCATGAAGCCTGTAACTCTCCAGGACAGGAATTAGTGGTGAGCGTCATCCTATTAACACTTGTTCCACCATCTAACCCGCCTTCCTTCTTTCATTGTATTTAGCATTTATCATGTCTTCACATTCGCTTTCATGTCTCTTTTTGCCTGTCTTCATTTCTCACTTTTTCCTCCACTTAAACCCACCCCCTCTCTTTTTCTACCTCTTACATTTCTCATCATTCCCTTATCTTGTCACACTTTCACACAGTCTTGATTTTATTTCTCCATCTTTTTCTTTTTATGTATACATACATATGTATAGAGATGAGAGGCTCAGCAAGCAATCATGTACACACACATCTTAGCCTGTGTGTGTATGTGGCCTGCTTCCTGTTTTAGGTGCAGATAGTGTGACATTGTGTTTACTTTGTCCTGTTTGTGTAACGGGGTGTGGTAAGACCCAATTGGAGCACAACCAAACAGGTGAATAGCTGGTAATGACTTTTATTAAAGAACCGGCAGAGATATTGCACACAGGTGGGTATAGGGGATAGAGGAAGGGGTCCGGGGCTGGGGATGCCGTGATGCGTTGCAGGTGAGTGGAGCGGGTTGGGGAGGCTCACAAACACAGGGATGAGTTGGTAGGAAGGCAAGGGTACCGTTAAGAAGCAGGCTGGAGACGTAGTCGAGGGTGCAGGAGGATCGGAACCAGGTGTGCAGTCAGCGGGGGAGACGAACCAGGAAGGAGCAGGCAGGCGGGTTCGGAGTCAGACGAAGAATCGGGAAACCAGCAGGGAAGCACTCACGTTGCAATGTCAGAGCTGGAGAATGCCAAACAGCTACAGGGACAGGCAGACAGGGACCAGGAAGCACACAGGCAGAACTTGTGGTCGGGGACAGAGGGCTGAGGCGTTTACTGGGGCAGGGACGAGGCAGGATGGTCAGGGAGAAGCAGAGTCAATACAGGGAAGCCAGTCCGGAGATGAACGCTGGAAAGTCTTGCATAATACTAAAACAATCTGGCAAAGTGCGAGTGAACCGGGGATGAATATATACTGGCTAGATTAGAGATGGAGTGCAGCTGGGGGCAACAAGTGAGGAGAGTGAGGTGTGGCAGAGTGGAGAGTGAGACAGAGGCAGGATGAGTGGAAAACACTGGCTGTGACAGTTTGTCTGTGTCATTTGTCTGCTATCAGTTAAACCTCTGCTCCTATGACCCTAATCTGTGACTGGCTTAGTTGGCAAAGAAAAAAGAAAGAGAGGAGAGCAGGCAGAGAATAGCAATAGAGTAGAGAGATAGATAGATTTGCACAATTACCAGCTGCAGAGTGCAGCCTTCCTCCTTGCTCTGTTTGTCACTGGAAAAGACACTGTAACCCAACCTGCTCTCATATCATCCAACCTGCTCTCATATCGTCTCACTGCTAAATCACTGTAGTAAGGAGTGGTCTTTTTAACAGAATTGTTGCACATTCTGTGTTGTGATATTACAGCAACCGATGCTAACAAAGTTTTCTATTGAGTACATAGTACTGTATAAGAATAATCTATGTTTCCAGTTATACAATACATTTAATTCCAAAGTGACTTCAAAGTGAGGGACAACAGTAAAGGTTAAGTGCAGTAGGAGACCTTGGTGTAAGCATTAAGTGCTACATCAATTCCATAAGTGCAAGGAGATCAGTAAAGAAGGGCACCGAAAGTGCATAATAAGTGCTAGTTAGGGTGTTAGGAGAGGAGGTGCTCTTGGAATATAGAGTCTTCAAAAGATTCTTGAGGATAGAGAGGGACACTCATTGTCACACATTGTCTTGTGTGTAGGGATGGCAATGCCAGATGACATTCCTTGTAGGAATGCAGTTGCAGAGGAGGAGCATAAGCCTGTATGATTGAGTTCAAGAAGATGGGTGCAGACCCAGAAGTCACCCTGAAGACAAGCATTCATGACTTGATTTTGATTTGGGCGGCCATGGGTAGCCAGTGGAGGTAGATGAGTTGCAGAGTGACATGAGCCCTTTTAGGTTGATCGTAGACCAGACGGGCTACCGCATACTGGACCATAATGTGGACAATAGTGTGAAGGTGTGTAGATATGACTGTAAATACTGGGTTATGGATATTCATACAATGAGATTGGTGTAAAGGTTGCAAATATGGACATTTTAGGCTTACAATGTGTGTAGATGCAATGAACTGGCAAAATCATTTTCATCACCTGATTTTCATGACCCAAGTGCTACCTACCAACCTATAGCAGTTTTGGATGTAAAATGTGGGTAGTTTATTCTATGTACTTAAAAGTCAAAGCCTGTCTTTGCTGTCTTTCAAACTTCAGCTTTATATTCAGTGTCGTTCATTCTCTCCTCTCTTCAGGTAATAGTGTTCTACCATCATCCCTCAGCTCAGGGCATCCCTGTAATGTGGCCTGGCAGCAAGATCCCCGCTCCCTGGGCAAACACCACTGAACCCAACAAGCTCATTCAGGTCAGAACATCCACAATCAAACAGTCTATCCCTAATCCTAACCCTTGGGTTGAAAGGCATACCAACATGAAATCCCCCTACACTTTTTAAAAAATGTTCTTCGGGGGAAAATCAATCCAGAAATCTATGGCTTACTATTACTTTGTGAATTCAAGATAAAAAAGATTGTAAATAATTTTTGGGCATAATTTTAACTAAAACGGAGAGTGGGGTCTCCAGGAAATTAGCTGGTTTAGAGCGAGAAGGTACAGATGTGTGTCCCGATTAGTGAACACAGAGACGGACTTCCAGTTCAGTTATGACTGATTTATTCTGCTGCGGTCATCTCCCACGAGGCTTATAAGCAACATAACTTAGCTTACTAGCATCACTAGCATTCCAGCACACTGCCCCACATGGCGCCCAACTCAGCTCAAACACAAAGGGAACAAATATACAGTCTAGTACTTAATCTATAATATAACATTGTCCAACTCACCTTTTGTCATTTACACACAGCAATAAATCGAGGTAATGCAGGTAAAAGACCCCTACTGGCCAGGGAAAACCCTCCAGCAATCAGCAGCCACACGGAGGGGGAAACTAATTAGCTTTCACAACACCGCAACACACACGACAGGTGGTGCATTCAAGGGGCGTCAGTACAGCTCTGGTGCATTCAATTACGTGGGACATTGCAAATCACAATGAAAACAAACTATCAGTGAATGATACATAATGAATGACTGATAACCATGAACAAGCAACAGCATATAACAACATGGGCTTTCTGACACAGCCGCCCCCGACTGTCTGCATGGACAGTCAGAGCCAAGGTAGAAAGACCTCTCAGGTAGGTGGATCCCCGGTTTCATCATCTTCGAACTTAGGGAGCTGGACCAGGCGGGCTACTGGTCTGATGTGTGTCCGATCTTTGACCTTCACGGCAGCAGTCTGGATGCGTCCATCCACTCCAGGGTAAGTATTTGTCACCTTACCAACTGGCCATAAAGCCTGCGGGAGCTCAGGATCAACGATGAGCACCACTTGGTTCGGCGTGAGGTATTTCCCGTCTTTCCACCACTTCTGTCTTTCCTGTCAGCTGGGCAGGTAGTGACTGACAAATCTAGACCAAAAATGGTCGACGAGGACTTGGCTATGCCTCCATCGACGATTTCCAAGGATGTTGTTCTTCAATTCGCTATCCTCTGGCTCTGGATAGGTTAATGGGCTGGTCGGCCAGTGACCCTCGGGGTGATCAGGAAGTCTGGGCCTTGGTGCCACTGGTGTGGTCGGAACAGCTCTTTCAAGGTCTTGCCCCGCGTGATATCATCAGCGGGGTTGTTTGTGCTATCCACATACCTCCAGTTGCTCACATTGGTAAGGCTCTGAATGTCTGCCACACGTGTACCAATGAAAACCATGTAGTGGCAAGATTCTGACTTGATCCAGTGAAGAACGGTAGTCGAATTCGACCAGAGGATGACATTTCTGATGGGTAAAGTGAGCTCAGCTTGAAGGACACTGGCTAATTGAGCACCGGTGAGAGCGGCACTCAACTCCAACCGAGGCATGGAGAGCTGCCTCTTTGGCGTCACGCGAGATCTGGCCAGGACAAAGGAGATATGGACTTCATTCTGAGCATCTTCTGTTCATAAATAAGCAACAGAACCATATGCTCTCTCAGAAGCATCACAGAAGATTTGTAGATCTCTATTTGATGTTGGTGCGTCTGCGGACGCTGGTGTATAACATCTGGGGATTTCCATCTGGATCAGGTCGGGAATCTCCTGTTCCCAGGCAAACCATCTGTCTCGCAGGCACTGTGGCCAGATCGGGTCAGCCCAGCCGATTTGCTCCTTCCAAAGATCCTGGACAAGGATCTTGGCTCTGGTTGTGAACGGTACAATGTAGCCTAGTGGATCATACTGACAGGCAAGTACCTTGTACACATTCCTCAATGTGGGTTCAGCTCTCTCCACTGGTCTGTGTCTCTTGTACTTAAGGGAGTCGTGGAGGCAGTCCCAACTTAGTCCAAGTGTTGGCTCCTGAAGGTCCATACTGGATTGAGAAAGCCATAGCTCACTGCTCTCGGATCTGGCATCAGGTGAAAGATGTTCAATGACAGCCGGAACGTTACTGGCCCACTGGCGTATCTCAAAGCCACCGATGTGGAGCAACTGGCGCAGACCATTAACAAGGTCCTTAGCTTCTTCCTCTGAATGGGTGCTGTGGATGCATAGAAGGACTGCTCAACACAATTAACGAGGTCACTGTTGGATTCACTTGTGTCCTGGCACAGCAAGGGCTGTACGTAGTGCCAAATGGCAGAACCTGCCATTCATAAATCCTTGGCTCCTCAGTCTTCTGCATGTCCCGCCAGATGAAGCGCAGAACTGGTTTGTCGGCTGGCAAAAGGCGTAGCTGGTGAAACATACTCTTGATGTCACTGCTCACCGCAACTGGATACAGCCGGAATAGAATGAGGACTCCCAACAGCGATGAACCTAGGGCAGGTCCAGGCAGGAGAAGTTTGTTGAGGGACTTCCCCTTGCACTGGAAAGAGCAATTAAAGACAATCCTGTCCTTGTTGTTATGCCGCACCATATGGGGTGGTATAAACCAGGATTCTGGTGTTGATGCAGCTACCTCAGGTAGCACCACTGCTACATAGCCTATGTTCTCCAACTTCTTGATCTCCTGGCAGTATACCTTGGCACGATCTGGGTCTTTGCCAAGCCTCCGCTAGGTGCTTCCAAGATTCGGCAACACTGCTTCCATAGGAGCCTGAAGGGTTTGTGGAACACTGCCTGAACCAAGGTATCCTTCACACGGGTACCGACCAAACCTATACCTTACCTGACTTAGGGTCCTGGTTACAGATGAAATCCCAGGCGAAGCGAATAGCAGGGAGTTGGCTCGACGAAGCAGCGGTGTAGCATATCTCTGTATGCCATCAACAGTGATCCTGACAGTGGATGTCTCAAGTAGGTTCATGGCTTGCTGATCTTCCTTTGATCTGGTTACCTGCTTCTCACTCATGTAAGGCAGCGTATCAATCTGCCAGAGACGCTCAACGTTCTTGAAGAGCTCGCAGGCCGGTTAGACTGTTGCTGTGAGTAGACACTGCTGCTCAGATGCAGGGACTTGGTCGATACTGGTAGGACCTTGAATGTACCAACCAAGCTTGCTGTGGACTGCAACGGGTCTCCATAGGGGGCCCAACTGCACCGGCTCTATAGGTGTCAGGAGATGCAGCATGTGAGATCCAATGAGCAGCAGAGATCGTGCGTGGTCCACAGGAGGCAAAGGTAAGTTGCGGAGGTGCTTATATCTCCGTTGGAGAGTTGTCACCGGGTAGGAATGTTCGGAGAGACAGAGGTTGTCAGATGTGAATGTCTGACGTATATCATACTTCTCTCCAGGTTTAGGCAGGGAGGACACCTGAAAGGCAACTGAAGCACCGTGAAGCTGCACTACATCCTGATGAACGGTTCGCAGGGTGAGTGTTTCAGGCTGCAAGGTGAGGTTCAGGCATTTCACAGCTTGTGGCAAGATGATGCTTCATTCTGAGCCGTCGTCAAGTACCGCATAAGTCTCCAATACTCGGTCTTCATTGTGAAGTAGGACTTTCACAACCTTCAACATCACCTTGGGGGACCTATTCGGCCTATCTAAGTACACCTTCACAGTGGGAGCAGTCACCATGAGCACACTCTTCTCGGTTTGCTGGACTGCATCAGTACCATCAGATGTTGCTCTTGGCAGGTATTGCAAGGTCGCTTGAGGGTGCAAATATCAGGTTTGTGAGATCTTCCGCACTTCCAACACCGCTGTCCATCAGTTAGCCACTTCACGATCTGTCCTGTGTTCAATTTCTTGAACTTGGTGCAAGCATTCAAGAAATATTCTTTATTGTCACAGTAGGGACAGTACGGTTTAGGTTTGGCTGAGGACTTAGGTTGTGGAGGCCGTCCCTTCGGATTTCCCCTTTGGTTTGTTGAAAGTACGTTGGTCTTTCTTTGTTGGTTTGGGAGCTTCCTGGTAGTAGAGCGCGGCAGCTCTACCTGCTATTCGCTTCGCCTGGGATTTCATCTGTAACCAGGACCCTAAGACAGGTAAGGTATAGGTTTGGTCGGTACCCGTGTGAAGGATACCTTGGTTCAGGCAGTGTTCCACAAACCCATCGCGATAACTTTGCGGCATCTTACTCAACAGTCAGTCGACATGGGATCCACATCTTAATTCGTAGCCATTCTGTCCCTCCAGAGTCCTAAGCATGCCTACTAATGATTGGATAGACAAGGCAAAGGCATCGAAGGCTTTGGAGTCTCCAAACTTGAGGGCTGGAGCATTCAAAATGGCACCCAGTTCGCTTTGGACAAGCTGACGTGGTTGTTCGTACTTGTCCTGGAGAGCTTGCATGGCCATCGTGTACGGCCTCAGGTCGTGCATGTAAGCCTTAGCAAGTTGAAGTGCACTCTGTAGTTTCAGATGTCCGAGGAGCACCTGATACTTGTACTGCTCGTTTAGGTGCTGATGACTGTTTAGTTGTCAAGGGCCATCTTCAGTAAGGCAAAGTTACTCTCCTTACCACTGTCAAAGAAGGGGATCATCGGTTTTTGGAACACCGTAGGACGGTCATTAGGTTCCTGTACTTTACTTTTAAGGAGAGAAGTGACCATCTTTGCCATCTCCAGCTCATTCTCTCTCTGCTTTAGTCGTTGTCATTGTTCCAGCTGTCTGGTTAGTGACTCTCGGGCTCTAAGGGCTTCCTCTTGTAGCTTTTGGGCCTCTCTGGCTTGAGCTTGGAGTCGTTGACATTGAAATTCGGCTTGTTGCTCCTCTTCCAGCTGCTGCTGCAACTCCTCGAGCTCCATCTGCTTCAGTCGCTCTTCAAGCTGGGCTGTTTCCAGCTCTGAGAGAACATTAGAGGGGAATATGCCAATCGATGAGCGTGTTGAGCGCATGGTTCTGGAACTGTGGCTCCTCCGGGATGAGCGCGTTCGCTCACTGTGTGAATGCTGGGAGGAGGGAGCCAGTTGAGTGGTTCGGGATTGTCCTTCAGAAGGGAGAGTTGCAACCACATAGTCGGCCAGATACGCTGGATGGCGCCGTTCTCTCTGTGAAGCACTTTGGGGAGCAGATTCAGCCTGGTCATCCGTATCTGTAGGTTCCATACCTTGGTTGATGCTCCAATCCGGCTCGAAGGACCATAAAACGGAGAGTGGGGTCTCCAGGAAATTAGCTGGTTTAGAGCGAGAAGGTACAGCTGTGTGTCCCGATTAGAGAACACAGAGACGGACTTCCAGTTCAGTTATGACTGATTTATTCTGCTGCGGTCATCTCCCACGAGGCTTATAAGCAACATAAATTAGCTTACTAGCATCACTAGCATTCCAGCACACAGCCCCACATGGCGCCCAACTCAGCTCAAACACAAAGTGAACAAATATACATTCTAGTACTTAATCTGTAATATAACATTGTCCAACTCACCTTTTGTCATTTACACCCAGCTCTGGTGCATTCTATTACGTGGGACATTACAAATCACAATGAAAACAAACTATCAGTGAATGATACATAATGAATGACTGATAACCATGAACAAGCAACAGCATATAACAACATGGGCTTTCTAACATTAACCATTTATTTAATAATGAATATAATTTCTTTAATATGAGCATGAATCACTTCAAGATTCACACCTCTGAATTCTTTGGTTCACTATGTTAGTAAAGTGTACAAAAGTGAACAGTTTTTTCCTCTGACACATGTGTAATATACTTACATAAACTGTAAAAATTTCCTAATTGAAGTAATATTTAGATGAGTTTTCCTCCATTTAACATTATCCTGTCTAGTTCCTGGAAACTACACTGAAGGAAAGAGCAAAACAGGGCTCCTTCCATGTGTCCCAGGCCATCCTCACGCCCAGGGTCAACACTGTGGCCAAGGGCCTGGTCTGGGGCCTACGTAACTACCTGGTGGAAAGGTCAGTGACTAAGTTATTGTGGATAAACAAAATATAGCATGTCAACTGCTTTGTCAGTTTTTATATATAAATTTTACATATAACTTAATTTGATGGTTTGGGAGTAGATTCTGCAGGAAGTGTAGTCTGTTTCTGGTTAAATTAAGTGTTTCCAATCACTTTAACCTGAACCTAACCTTCACTTTCACCCTTACCAATTATGTCTTATGATGCTTAACCTGACTTCAACCATACCCTAACTCCAACTAGTTATCTCTGCCTACTCTCCGTTCATTGGAATTAAATGCTTACCGACACAGAATCCTCTCTACTGCTCAGTTCCATTTATATAATCTAATCTGTGGTCAGTAGGGGGCAGTACAGTGGCAACAACAACACATGCCTGCAACAAAGAGGATTTCCAGTTTTTCACATGCCCTTGAAAAGGAAAGGAAAACACAGTGTCATGGCAGGGTAGAGCTGCCACAGTGTGAAATGAATTTCCGGCTTCTTACAGTTTCTACCCTGTCTTCTACATGGATGTACTGTAATGTTGCAGCAACACCAATGTGGATGACTGTGTTTCATTTACTTATAGAAGATTAACTACCATTATAAAAAAAACTGTTATGTCTAGCTTCTCTGTTACAATATTCGGTCACTTCACTGCTTTATTCCACTGAGATTCATCTCTAATCCTCTATATTAATTTCCAAACCACATAGGCTCAAACAGTAACACATGTCATCACTTGGATAAGAGATCTAATTTCCTAAGCAAGGACTGAGTTATTTGCACAAACCTTTTCAGTCATGTAGCTCATAGAGTCTGACATTTAAGCGGAAATAACAGTGGAATGACTTGAGTAAACCACATACCCACCATGCCCTTAAATGTGAGAAAACCAGCCACTGATTCTGAGGTGTAAAATTCCTGAATGGAGGCTCTGGCGAGACAGGAGGTTCCCTAATTTTGCACTTCCGAGGAAATGGGATTGTTTATCACTGCTGGATAAACATTCTGACTTCCTGGTTTTGTTCTGCTAGCAGCTCAAACATAGCAGAGAACTCAAGGGTGTTAGAAGTGGTACACTTACAGAGTCATGGCGTGTGTTCCTCAGTGCGTGTTTGTGTGTGTGTGTATGTGTGTATGTGTGCCCGCCCAGAAAGTGACTTGGATACTTGATTTGGAGACAATAGTGGCACAGTGGCCTCTCACTGACTGATCATCACTCCATTTAACTTTTTCCATCAGGTCAATTTTTTGCACATTGTGAGTCATCAAGATATTTCAAAACCTCATCAACAGCATTTGGTGGACAGGGGATTCAGGATTGTGGATATCTGCTGTAATTCAGTTACTCTTTGTAGCCATAACTATGAAACCAATAGAGACACAAATTTGTCACTAGAAATTTTGGTCATGTTTTCAGGGTGAGGAAATCCGTTCAAATTAAAATTCGCGTGACAGAATTCTGGGGGTAACAGAAATTTATAGAATTGTTTGCGTTCTAGTGCAGCTTGTTTCATTCACACACTTATTTTCTGTACTTCCTGTTTTCTAAATTCACCACTATCTAACCAAATCTAATCTCCATCTCTCATTTTTGTGACTCTAGAAACCTGCCTACAATCATATCCTGGGTTGAGGTTCAAAGGCCCGGGGTGGACGGGGTCAACATCATCACCTCTGACTTTGTGGAGCTCACTGACTTTGCAAACATTGTCATCAAACTCAATAACCAGCTATTGTCTGAACGGGACAGCAAACCAAGATGACACGTTTGCACGGGACTAATGTGTGCTGATTCACGGTGTGTTGGAGGTTGGACAGTGGATGGTTGGAGTCCCTGCAATCAGTTTCTTAAAACATTCTTCGAGGTTAATTTTAATAACAATAAATTATATGACACCAGTGACTCAAATAAGGATTGTTATCATCAGCTAGTAAACAGACCGTCCTTTAGCTGACAAGGTTTCATTGTCTTACACTTGAGCAGTAAGATACACAGGTACTGTATGAGCCAGAGACCTCTACATGTTTTGAATGACATGAAGCCTTTAAAGCTTCCAGGAACTCATCAACTAACCTTTGGCAATTTGAACATCACGGTTTTGGTTCCAGCTGACTTTCTGCCACAATATCATGCACAAAGTCCAAAAAAGCGAAGGAAGCCAGAGCTTAGGTCAGAGAAGAACAAGAATGTTCAGTTGCATTTTTTTTACCATCTTCATGATGCCAACCAAATCCTGTTAGACCACAGCCATGACTTCATTTGGGGATTTCTTTTCATACATTCCCTTTTGAGGGAAAATGGAAACATATCACATTGCCTCTATAACATGGCACTGCCACACAGGTCACCACATTCTCAGCTACCTGTAAGATGAACAATGATTTAACTTTTAAGGTTCAACATCTCAGATGCTTAAGAGGGGGTTCTAGATTTTACTTTTTTTCCAGTCATTGATATCAATATTATAACAGTTGCTTTTGTTCCTTTTTCAAAGGTTATTATCCCATTACTGATCACATTGAATTTTGAATTATGTTTTAAGCCTGGATCAGATATTAAAAGACTATATTTAGGTATTTTAGGCATCAACATCATAGGAACTTGTGTACACATAAGGTATTCCGAAAAATATTCAGACAGCTAATTACATCCAAAATTGTTATATATTAAGAGTCTATGAAAGACAAGACCGGACATGAACGGAATGGAATTTGTTTATTGTATTTCAAACATATTTATAATTGTAAACACTCGGCCCGAGAGATAAAGTTGGTTTTGAACTGTGCACTTGGTGTTTTTCAATAATGAAATGAGCGTGAGACAAAAGTAGTGGTTGTAGTTTTTCTTGATATTTTTTTTTTTCTATGTTAAGCAAAGTCACAAATTGTGGAAGAGGAGCCTACTGTGCCAACACTGTGTCAAAACTTATGGTTTGACTGTATAGTTTGAAGTTGACAAACACTGACACCTTTTATACAATACACAGACTTGCATAATTACAGAGTTAAAGCCAAATATGTGTGATACCTGTGCCACAATTCCCGTAAAATATGCACCCATCGTACAGTATATACAGCTATAAATGCTTTGGTCAGTATTTTTTTTCACCTCCATTGTTTTACTGGACAGAAATAGAAATTTTCTCCTGTTAATGTGGGGGAATGCATAGAAGAGCCACAGTATATGACCATGTCCAGTGTGTGTCAAGTATGTAGAAGGTTCCATAACACAGACCATGGAGAAAGAGCAATGAAAGAAATGGCCAGCATACTGTAGTTTGTGTGTGTTTCTGGGTGTGTGCATGTGTTAGTGTGTGTTATGGTGTTTGTGTGTGTTACAGTGGGCCCAGTGATTACTATGACAGCAGTGCTGCGACAGGCGACCTGCATTCCTGTGGTCAGAAGAGGAGGAGATAGAGACAGCAGAGGAAGATGACATTAACTTACAAAGTTAGAGGCATTTACTGAGCAGAGAGAAGGAAAGAGTGAAAGAAATGAAACAAAGAAAAATGACAGACTAATTGTCTAGTCCATAAGAGATGACGAGGAATGAGATTAAGTTTAGCTGGACTGATAGAAAGTGGACATAGAGATTATTTTTTTCATTTCAACCCTGTCCTTTATTTCATTGTTTGACTCACTAGTGTGAAATGCCTGTTCAGTCCAGGCCACATTGTTGTGTGACACAGTTGAGCGTGATCTCCAAGCACCGCAAATGGAGCACACACACAGAGAGAGAGAGAGAGAACGTGAGAGAGAGACACTTTAATTTTGCAGTAATTACACATACCGTGGCATGCAAGTGAGAGAGCAGAGAGAAGCAGCTCTGACTGATGGAGAGCATTTCTCTCTCCCTCTCTCTCTCCGTGCTTCCCAGGTTTCACAGGAGAAGAGAACAACTCAAGTTTGGTTTTCTAGATAAAGAATAAAGTCCTGAATGAATCAAAATGCACTTGTACATGTGTTTGAGCCAAAACTCTGTAACTCTACAAACATTTTCTGCACAAAGTAATTTTAGTAGATGTTGTAGTAGCAACTAAACACAGTTGCAGTTTCTCTAACCTGAGTGTGCTCCAGTCCCCTCTACACCCCATCTACACCTCAGGTTACAATAAAAAGTCCAGTTGTATCATTTTTTCCTCCTTCATCACAGCCAAACATGGTGCAGTTTCCAATCTTAAATAATAACAATGTTTAGCATTGAAGTGGCAGTAATATTGTCACACTTATACTTTGGTTGTATGGTGCGTTTGTAAAGACTTGCAGCTATTTGAAAGCCATTTATGTCAGTCCACTCAATAACCTTTAATGACTGATTTAGAAAGTTTTGCAAATTTAAGAAAACTCAGAAAACTGAAATCTCTCATTTACAAAAGTAGACTTAACTCTTAACTCAGTACTTAGAGTTGGGTTCTTGGTCACTTCCCTGAACAAGGCTCTTCATGCCCAGTTACACACTTTGGCTGGATGGTCAATCTTCTTCCATTTCACGATTACTGAGGCCACTGTGCTCCTGGACTCAAAGCTTTAGAAATTATTTCATACCATTACCCTGATGTATGCCTCATCACAGTTTTATCATAGAGATCAAACAGACAGAAGTCCTTTTACCTCCTTGGTTTTCATCCTTACATGCAGTGTGAATTATTGCACCTTATATACTCAGGTGTGTGCCTTTTTAAACTATGTGCACCTAATTCAATTTGCCACAGCTGGACTCAAGTTCTAGATATATCTCAAGATACATCTCTATATTTCATTAAAGTAAACAGGATGTTCCTGATCTGCATGCTTTCTGAAGTCACTGTATATCCCTGGTGTTAAGTGATGTCAATGGCCAGAGCCAACCAGATCCACAACATCATTACACACAGATTTATTGTGTGCTTTCTGTGCTCTCGTTTAGATCACAATGAATAGAGTACTGCAACAGCTGTAAAGATAACTGGCAGTATCCTATGGGTGGGGGGAATGAAGAAAGAGATAGACATGACAAAACATGTGGAGACCTGCAGCAGACCACTGCAGGCAGATAAAAAACACACCTCACTTACCTGTAAGCCAAAAACAGTGTCAGGTTCATCCAATTATCTGTCATTAAGACGGTATTCAAAGCAAATGGTTTGAATAGTTCTATCCACACAAATGCTTGAAGCCTTACATCAACAATATGAGGAATTCCTCTGAGATTAAATGATCTGTCAGACAATGAAATAGAATTCAATTTGTACTGGTTTCAATTTAAAGTATTGATACTAAGTGGTTCAGATACTGTTTCACAGAATTTTCTGCATTGTAGACTGGAAAAATTACTTCAAAAGAGAAGGAATATGAGCATTAAAGCAATGGCTATTAAAAACCTATTCAAAATGTAAGTTTGAGGGTTTATCTGAATGAAACTTGTCTCTCACAGTAGGGTCTCCCTAACAATTGAATCTTAATCCAAACAGCTCCAGAGTTCCTGCTCAGCCTCCTGGGATCACATGGGAGTTGTGGAATTGACTCGGGAATGCTGTCAAAGGTTCGGCAGCTCTCTCAAACCCACAGGCTCTGGGATGATGTCATTGGGAAAGCTTAAAGCTCTCTTTGCCGGCAAGCATCCAAGGAGGCATAATAGCTTAATAGCTTCTGGAAACACTTGACAAGAGAGAAAGTTTCAAGAAACTGCAAGACAATTTTGTAGTATTATCCTGATGACATGGAGCTATTCCCTTTTTAAGACTTGACTCCAGAGATATATCTGTAAAGGTTGAGTCAAGAACTAAAATGACCACATGGCAGACATTTTGCCACACAGAAGCAAATTTCAGAGGCTTTCCTAGATGAGGTGCTGTTAGTTGTATTGGTTGACAAAAATGTATGCATCATAATTGTTAACTTGCACTATAGTTCTGGCCTATATTGCATGTCATCCATTTTTTTATTCATGCCAAGCTCACCTGAATGAGTACAGACATCGAGGATGGTACATTACTTTAGTTATGGTCTCTGTGCATAGCCTAAACAAAGTTCTGCAGGACACAGATAGTATACAGTTCTGTGTTATGCATGTTGTTGTTTTATGAAACTTCTGTTATGAACTGGGAAATGCATGGACCTCTGCCAAATAAAGTTACCTACTTCTGATGCAGAACTGCTGGCATGCCTATATCATGTCTTCAGATTGATGCATGATGGTGCATGTAGCTGAGACTTTTCAGATGACAAATATGACTTAGAAAAGATCAAAGAGCGATTTACCACTGCCTGCAGATACACATGAAATATGACAATATGTGTTAGAGAGGTAATATGGATATGCTGCTGAAAACTAGGATCATTTATCATCTTGAATTTTGCTTTTTATATCTTTACTTATCATAATGATTTTTTCACCTTGCTCATATAGCTGCAAGTTTGAAGAAAACCAAAAAACTTAGCTCATTACCTGCAAGATCTCTTGGGTAAATGTTCATTCTTGTCAGGGGGGTGGTCACGTTAGATCTATCTTGCACCTGCGCTCCTGTAGGATACAATTACATAAATAGCTCCTCTTGTATATAAGGGCTATTTGTGATGAAATTAAAGGCCACATCAGTTTTACTTGGCTGAAGAATATGTTCTCCCTCAAATTTATTCTCACTGAAATCCCGCTAATATCCTCTTAGGGGATAAACCTACCCAACCTACTTTTTCTTCAAGATCATTATGAACTGCATCTGTTTGCTGTGAGCATAGTGTGGTTCTAAAAAGTTGATTTTGTAGTGACAGATACTGTTGGTTCTTCCCTTGCATATATCCATACCTGTTATGTTACTATATGACTTCATTTGTTTTAATAGGCCCATCACAGACATATCCATATATCCATATTATAGTCTTTCATTGCAAGTGCTTTAATTTTGTGAACCTTTTATCAGCATACCCTTGACTGCTGCGTGATATGAGTTTTATGAGGTGTTTGCTCAACAGTCTGGATCTTTCTCCATGTAACTGAATGAATCAAAACCTACAGTATTAGATCTGGACTGTTTTCTGTGAAAGGAGACTAGTCTGCATTCCTGTTGTAATATCATTAGCTAAACATGCTTCTTATCATGGTTTCTTATCATTGCTGCCAAGTAGGTCTGAAAAGAATTCTCTCTCTCTCTCTCTCTCTCTCTCTCTCTCTCTCTCTCTCTTGCTCTCTCTCTTGCTCTCTCTCTCTATCTTTCTATGTCCCTCTCTTTTACTACCTCTCTCCTCTTGTCTTCCTCTCTCTTTGAACCTGTAAGAATGAGAGATCAAGTGTAGTTGTTCTGTTAACAGTCTATGGTTAACACCTGCACCCTATGCTCTCTGTGTGAGTGAGTGACAGAGCGAGAGAGAGCGAGAGAGAGAGAGAGAGAGAGAGACTCCCTCCCCTTGTTCCCTCTCCAGCTCAACTTCCAGCTGTTGTTGCATTCCTCTACACGCCGATATTGGCTTAGGCCGCCGGCTTTTTACGTTTGTATGTGCTATGTTTGAAGTGTGTGTGTGTTTGTGTGTGTGTGTGTGTGTGTGTCAATGCAATATGACAAGGAATTAGAAGTCTTTCCTAGACATCCAGAGGTTTCTCACGAGGCACAGGAAATGCATCTGCTGTCAAGTAGGAGACTGTAATCACAAAGAGGAAAAGTGACAGAATATTTTCAGGCGACATAATCCTGGATCGTGGAGAAGCTTCGTAATTGTGTCGTTTTCGGCATCATGACAAAGGAGGCCAGTCCCTCTTCAATAATGGTAAGTCCAATATTTAATGATCCAAATGTGTGATTTTTGAAGTTTAAAAAAAAAATGCTTATGATGTCATTAATGTTTAATCGACAGCTCAGAGGGTTCTTGCCAGTGTTTGTTTCTTAATGAGCTGTTTAACAACAAGGTAAATCTTATCCGACTATAATTACAGATTTTGCTGTAAGAAAATGAAATGGTAAGTTTTGTTTCTTTCTGCGCTACTGATTAAACGTCCACCTACAAAAGCAGAATTATCCTACGTGATTCCACTGAAGACAAACATACAAAATAAAGATAATGAATAGATATAAAGATACGAGATTATGACCTAGAAATTATATGTTTTATTATATTATTGTTGACCACAATTACAAAAATACCACTAGTGAGTAAAACAGACATATTATAGGACCCAGAAGAGAACCAATTAATCAAGTGAATTACAATATGTGGCCTAACATGGACATCAACCAACAAATTTAAGAAATCTGACTGAGGGACAACGTAAAGAGATGTAGTCTTACCACCTTCCACCTCTTTAACATCTTATATTTATTGGTATAGATTGAAGAATATGCATGTCTGTGGTGTGTGAGTGTCTGTAGGAGTGTGGCATTAAATCAGCCTTTGTGTATCTATGTTGGTCTATATGTGTATCTTTGGTGGCCTATCTATCTTGGTCCTGTGAGTTAAGTGGAAACAAGTTGTCTGCATGCAAGATAGATATATTAGGTTGTTATTAGGTTGTGCATTTATCTTTGATGGGTCCAACCACTGTACCATACCCAGACTACAACACATCTGTGTCTTAAGTATCTTTAAAAGAGTGAAACATAAAAATCTTACCTCAGAGGGTGAACCATCAGATATTTTAGTCAAATTCAAACTCGCTGTTTATATATTCATTTAACAAAACATAACTGTTATACTAGTTTTTATAAAAACATTACTGCATCAGAATTAGCTCATGTTAAAACCATTATGTAAAATTGGTTCTGGCCATGATGGGGAAACCAGGAGGATACAACTGTTCCGTCATAAGGACTCATCATAACCACTTGACTGATACGAGACTGAAAACATCTGATATGTGGTATGTGCACATATGCGTGTACACATAGAATTTAGCCAGATGAAACAGCACTAAAATAAACCATCTTACAAATCTTTCAACTATTCAGTCGGGAATGCATATTTCTACCCTGTGTTGTCAAGACAATAGGAGTTTCAATATTGGTTTGATAGTTTAAAGATATTCAAATAAACTTAATTTGTAATATTATTATTAGTATTTAAAATTTGCATTCTGCAAACTGAAAATCCTCTTCAGCATTTTCTCAAGAGTGGGTACTGTTTGTGTGTTTACCTGCATGTGTCAGCTGGAGAAAGTAAAAGGTTTGGTTATGCGCAGTCACTGGCTGTTGAGAATGAACAGTGGCTGCAGTCAAATTGCCTAAAATGTCCAACACAGTAGTAACATATCTTTGGTTTTAATGTTGATGTATGAAGGTAAATGTTTGGTTCAGTGTGTCAGCATTCCAGTATATACAACCACATTTTTTTTGAAGACCAGTGGTGCAACTTGGGGAAACCTTTTTTTGGTCCACTACTAATCTTTTCTGTCATCCCTGGATTCTTCTGTCTGTTTTTTCATTCATTTCCTTTTCTTTTGCCTCCCAGTCTCAGCCACACACTTGGTTTGTTTCTCTTGTTATCTAAAGTTCCATCTTTCTGCCTTCCTCTTTTGTTTTCTTTACATAAGTCACAGTTCATTTCAGCATGCCAACTATGTGACTTATGTGGGTTATGTTTCCCTCACTGTCCCTCCTTGTCTATCTGTCAAATCCAGCCCCTTGGAAACCCAAACATTTGTTGATCTCTTGCCATCAGCTAAGGTAATCTGGGCTTTTTCAAAGACACACACACACACACACACACACACACACATCCTCAATAGAAATTCAAGTTAGATTTCCTCCAACTCTGACTCAGCTGCAATAACAATGGACTTTCTTTCCTGTGAGGATCTTGCATTTCGGTAAATGAAAGAAAAGTGTGAGAGAGTTTGGTTTGGTTTGGTTTGGTTTGGTTTGGTTTGAACAATCCTGGTGGAAATTTGTTGTGCTTCAGCAGGGGTTCAAGGTTCAGTTGTGCAAAGTTTTCAGCAAACATAGACACACACATGACAAAGTAAATTTAAGAGTTTCTTATGGTATCAGTTCCTGAAAAATACAGAGTTGTATAGCCTACATGTGTGTGAGTGTATGTTGTGTTTGTGACTGAGGCATTTATCAAACTAATTAAAGTCTTGTTGAAGACATTATTGCAAACAAAACAGAGAGTGTAGTGAGTTGCTCCATATGAGGGCCACTCAGAGAAAGACTTCATATTAAACAGCATCTGTGATACAATACTGGCTTTGTCAGGTGGGAGGAGAGGGTCACGCTGGAATGTAAGGGGAGGGGATGTTAGAGAGACAGAGAGATGGAGAAAGAGAGAGATAAAGACTGAAAGAAGAGTACAGCTTGGCAAGTCAGAAAAACAGGCAAGACACAGCAGAACTTCAATGAACAGATGAAACTCATTTTATATTCAAAAGTAAATGGACAGAGATGAGACGGAGCAAATAAGAAGAAAGAAGAGAAGAAAGAAGAGTTGTTTTGGCTTCAGATCAATAAAAAGAGAAAGATAAAGACAAAGGGCAAGGAGATCCTGTGACAATCAATCCTGTGACTCCATTTACTCACATTATGAAGAGCAGCTCAACATTTTGGGAAACTGTATTACTCATAAACCAAGGAGCAGACATACACAATCACACAACATACTGTATATGACAACCTAACACACACATGAACACTACAAAATACACAGGCACTACATATTCAGGCAGATGTAGTGTCAGTTTGTCCTGTCGTCTTGCAAAATGTGTGCAGAGAGGTTAATCATATCAATAAATAAGTCTACACACTGCTCAGCACATTGAACACATGGGTTGCTTTGTTTGCAAAGCAAGTGTATGAAACCAGCCAAATTTTATTTCTGTAGTATGTCTTCAGCATAGACTGTATATAAAGAGGTCTACAGCCAGCTGAAGTCCCTCAATCTAAAAACCCATATACATATTTATCCATTCTCTCTGATCATACCCCAGCTCCTAGCCATCATCTTGAGGAGCTGTTTGCTTCGAAACACTCTCTAATGCACCTACTAATCCACCACAACTTAAGGAACGTGCAATTAGACAAAAGACAAGCAAATGAATCAATTTGACAGCACATGTGCTGCAAATACACACAACATAATCAAATAGACAAACACACTGTTAATACTCACATCACAACCAAATAGACAAACTTGCTGTAAATTGTTTGGCTGTGTGTCACATGCACAGAAAAAGCAGATAGCCAATATTAAATATCTGCAATGAAAGTAGAAAAGAACAATACTGCTAATTTGCCTGTTGCATGTTCTTCTGTGCTTACTACCTTCTGTAATTGTTATTGTGTAATTGCACGTCACTAATCCTTCACGCTTGCAGCTGGTTCCAAAGATAAAATAATGAAAACATGATGTATCAAGAATATCTCAAAAATTAAAACGCTAAAACACGGAAACTTAAAAGCATAAAAATGGTAGCGATAGCGCCACCATGTAGAGAGAAAACACTAAATATTTCACAATACTTTTGCTAATATCTTGGGAAACTTTAGGCAAAGAAAATATGGATTCAGTACATGATGCAGAAGAGATTGCTATAGGCCACGCCCATTTGTGTCATAAAAAAATTCCCACCATTTTGAATTATTAACACTTTTTTGTCTGCCTATCCCTCATCATTGATCCAAGCTTTACCAAACACATATCGTGTTTAGATGACACTGACCACAGCTCTTATCTTAGATCTGCGATATCATGTATAATTTTTCATGATTGGCTAACTATTTTTTGTGGGTATGGACAAATTAATTCAATGTGCTATAATTCTTTAATGCTTTATCCAATTGCAATCAAATTTGGATCACTTGAACAGACTGACACCCTGAATAAAACTGCTGAGTTTCATGCAATTTTGCCTCTAAGGGGCGCTATTGCAAAAATAACAATTCTGGTGGCTAGAAACAAGGTTCCAGATTCAAATGTCAAGCTGATATCTCATATAATCAATGAGTTATTAGAATTAATGTTAAAAAAAGTATCTCAATCATTCCAACTAGTGCGCCAAAAAATTCTGTTCCAAATCAGTGACATTTACAACAGTGGGAATTGTACTGTGATGTGGTTATGAGAATGCTGTCTGCAACACAGACAGCAAAAATGATGCAGAAGATAAATGAAACAGAAGAAAAGGCAAAACAGATGGAGAGGAAATACAGAAGAGAGGAGAGAGTAGACAGAGGGATGAAAGCAAAGGATGAAGAAAATGAAAGGATAAGATAAAACAGTCCAGGAATGCTGGGTCTTTCCCTCTTGTTTTATGATTCCTTTTTTATGATTCCTCTCTCTATCTTCCATTGCTTTCCCTTTTTCCATCAGTCCATATATCTCTCGCCTTCTCTCTTTCTCCATCTCTGTCCCCAGATCCAGGGTAAACAAAGCATTTTGGGGAGACTCAGCTGTTCTACAGATGGGAACAAAGAGAGATTGTGTGTCCATGCACTGTCTCTTCTTGAGTCCTTGTGTATTTACAAAGTTTTTTTGCTAGTCTGCAATTATTTAAAGTATTAGTTCAGGTGTACACCAGCTCAAGGGTTATAAGTAGGTCAGGGCTGCCTATTTAGGATATTTTCACATTGGTCAGCTTTCCCATAAAAGGAAAAATTTGCCATTGAAAAGTATGACTAAGATGTTTATTAGATAAAGGCTATAACCGCAAAAGACTTTATAAGCATATTATTTGTGTTTACCATTACATTCTACATACCTACAATTACCTAAACCATCTAGTAGTCCAGAATACATTATAGCATCAGGTTTGGTGTTTTGATCTTAGACTGAGGAGAATCTTAGGATGTCAGAACTGGAATCTGGAAATCTAGAAGGGGGCTCGACACACCTCACTGCTCTGCTTCAACTAGAGCACAACAAGGCCAAAGACTTGTTTTGACCTGCCCATACTGGAGCTCACCTGGTGAAAGAAGGAGCAGGGAGTCTATACAAAGAAAGAGAACAACCAAGACACAATGAGGAGGAACAATGGAGTAAAGACAGGAGAGGCTATTTGTGAGGGAAGGGGAGGGTCAAGGAGGCCGAAAAGGGAATACAGGAAGGGAAGAAGCGGGAGGAGAAAGGAGAAGAATAAAATCTTGTCACTGCACTAAAAACAGTCTCCCTTGAATTTGAAATATGACTTTGACCTCCATTTCTCATTCGGTTTTCCTAACACTTGTCTAGCTGATGTTGCCATCATACATGGTGTGTTTGCTTTGTCTACACCAGTGATGGAAAAAAAATCTGTGGAATGTGGGGCCTCATATCTTCATGTGATAACAAAAAGAGCTGATGTGTTACTTTATTTGTGGATGTTTGTGTGTTTTTAAGAGTAATAAGGGTATGAGGATGGTGTGTGCGTGTGTTTAAAAGCAATAGGGGTGTCAAAGCAGTAGAGGAAGTGAGCTCAGAAAGGAAGCTGGCACTGAATTAGAGGAAGTGGTATGGAGCTGACTTTGATTTTGCGCTTCCTCTGCTGGTGATTGGAGGAAAGAAAGAAAAGAGAGGGGAGTAACACTAAAAAGGCAGGAGAATGAGGCAAGGAGAGAAAAAATACAGAAGAAGGATAGAAAAGAAAAGAAGACAGTAAAAACAGTAAGAGAAAGAGAAAAGTCATTTTACGAAAAGGAAGGAAACATTAAAAAAAAGATACTAATGGTAAAAACTGTGGGCAGGATAACAAGGAGAGTGAAGAGAAAAGAAGGAAAGAGATGACAGAAAGTACAAAAGGAGAAGTGTTAGGGGTGGTTTCCCATATGCTTCAATCATCTGTGTTTTGGAGAGAAGCATTTTACTAATCCAGCTGGGTGTGTGTGTGAATGTGTTTGTGCCATTGAATGGGTGTTTATGAAAATCGGAGTTAGCAGGACTGTTTTAAGCTTTTTGAATTGTAGAGTAAGGCGGGGGTTGTCCTTGACACTGGATCTCACTGTATTTACTCACACATTTTTAAGGCATTTTTGATTCAATTTAATTTTATTTTGCTCTGTTTGAATTCCTCTTAATGGTTTATCAGTCTTGTTCTTTTCACTGTCCCCTCAATATTTCCAACTCAAACATTTTAACTTGACGTTATCTTCATCAGGGACCCTCATTGTCAATCAATACAAAATAAAAATAGTCATAGAACCAAAGCTAGAAGTTTCTCATGAGGTGGATGTATGAGAGAAATGCCAAAATCAAAGGTTTATCTCCTTGTGAGCATGAATTTTCTAACATCTTCCTGTTACATTGTAACATGTTTTGATTGGTCATGACATAACTTGACATTTGAACTGTGGCATAAGAGGAAAGCTAATGGAGTATCTAAAATGGTAGGGGTTCATCCTATGTAGAGCAGAACTGTGGAGCACTTGGAAAATTTAGAAGTGGATTTTGATATTTCTTGTTGAAATTTTGGTTTTAAGGTGGTAGATGTCAGGGGGACATTCAAATTCATAAGAATCATCCCCTGATGACAAGGAATATCTCTTCAATGTTTAATTGCAATATGATCTGTAGTTGTCAAGATATCTTGCTCTGGCTGAACAGACACATCATACAACTAATGGATATTGCTATCCTTTGGTCCTACAGGCAGTTGGATAGAAACAAAACTAACTGACTGGGCCAGTGAAAAAGAGGATTGCCCAATTTATAGTAAAATCAATTTCAATATAATTGTGTATTATTTGATATGAGTTTCTATTATTGCCTGACAGTTCCTAGATGAATCATAGCAACATTAAAAACCGAAGCTGCCATTTTACTGGGATGGCATGATCAGGTTTATATTTAATTTTTATTGTTTCCTCATCTTGTATCTCATGTGCTCTCTCCCTATATCTGTCACACACATACATATCCACAGACACTGACTTATATGTAAACACAAACACACTTTCCCCATACACCTCATATGTTGCCTTCTCTCTCTCACACACACATTCACAAAAACACATGCACATTCAAAGCACCAGGCAGTGTAATGGCAGACCATAATTAACAAGTTGTGGGAACAATGTTTTCATGGAACATTTCTGCCAGTTCTTCCCACTGCTAACCAGCTTTGGTTGTGTGTGTGTGTGTGTGTGTGTGTGTGTGTGTGTGTGTGTGTGTGTGTGTGTGTGTGTGTGTGCGTGTGTGGTATTTTCCCCTTTCACACAGATAATTCCTCTCATGTGGCATCTGAGCAGAAGTGTTAAATATTTGTACTTATGTGACCCTACTCTTGCCTTTCTACATGTACTATACAGTATGTATACTATATTTGTGTCTGTGTGTATATGCTACCACTTTCCGCATAGCCACTTTACATGATTTGCTTTTTTTCCATATTTACTGCAGGACTCTGAGATGATGTTTCAACCAGAGTCAGACCAGATGTCTGCAGCTGAACCCAAGGTTAGAGAATATACACAATCACACATGCTATGTCATTCATCAACAAATTATGTAATGTATGTATTTCAAAACCCTTTATTCAAAGGTAAAGAGCCAAATCAATATGAAATAAATTATCATTCTTCAGAATATTTTTGAGGGTCGGATTTCACGGAGGTCTATGTTTTTCAAGTCTTCAGAGGACAAAGAATCTACTAAATAAATAAATAAATTGTGTGCAAGACTGACCTTTCCACTCTGATGCTTGCAGTCTCCTTCGCTAGATCTGATCGACACAGGGAAGGGGCTGAAGGTCCAGACAGCCACACCTCATCTAGTTAGCCTGGGCAGCGGAAGGCTGAGTGTGGCAATCACCCTTCTGCCACTGAAAGAAGGTAACACACATGCTGTATAGAAATATATAGTATATAGTCCTTGGGGTAGGATTACCAGGTCAAACAGTAGCCATCCATCTTCAACTCCCACACCAATGTCATGGATCATGGAATCGTCAAATGTAATTTTTCACCAGTCATGTAAAACTGTCACCTGAAAGTCCCCTCCCTCATTGCTTTGTTTCCCTGTCTTTTCTGCTGTACTTCTCTTCTCTTTTTCCATCTCTCTGCCCTCCCATCGCTTCATTTTCATGAGTCCTGGAGAGGCATGAGTCGAATGGTGTGATTGGGGAAAGTGATACTCTATACTGGGTCACAGTAAAGTCAAGGAGCCAATACTACTATCTCTCACAGGAAGACTGAAAACCCATATTTACAATAGTTACACCATCCACACAGTAATTTCTGTTTATTTTCACTTGTAGTGAGAATTATTCCACTTATTGCTTAATGCACAGCCTGAACACACAGTAAACCATCCAAAAATGACAATACTGTGCTAACAGACCATAACCCAAACATATTAAAACAGTGATGACTCACACTGCATGGTTTCAGGACAGTGTCTTATACACAGAGTGAAATCACCCACTACAACAAATTGAAATACTGAAATCCACATTATTCCGTTGGAATGCAATATTCAAATAAATTCAAGCTGTTTTCTCATATGTTACACACACACACACACACACACACACACGAATACATTGACAACAGATTAGAAACGTTAAAATAAAGGGATTATCTGTCTTTAGTTGGATAACAGTTTCCACTGTTAGACTCATGTATACTTCTAGAGTTAACATGTCTTGCATGGATAACAGCACTCTCATTGTATTTCTAATTCAGAAACAGAGAAAGTTCATTTTTTTGTCCTTTTTGCAATGAAAAAACCATATCAGCACTAGTTTTATACTTTTTAAAATGTTAGAGGTAAAGTCAGGATGCAAGAACATTAATTGTTGTCCATAGCGGTTGCTTACTTTATAAGTATAAGTGTGATTTCAGTCACAGTATAAATGGTGCTAAAATTAGGGGTAAAGTTTATAAATACAGTTAAAAGGCTGAATGTAATAGCAGAGTCAGCACTGGGACATTTTAAATCTTGCTTTATCATTGTTCGATGCATAACCGTTGCCACACACTTTCACAATCCCGTCTTGGTGTGCCCTTTCATTTCAGTGCGGAATGCCAACAATGTGAGCAAGCCCTGTTAGGAGAACTAGGGTTCTATTTTGCTCCACAATGAGTCCACTGAAGAAGCACCAGTTCAAATTCATAGTACTGCAGTATTCCTTTTATCACAGGCCACAAATATAGTTGAAAAAGACATAGTTGCATTTGGGTATCAGTTTAAGTTTCACTTGTAAAGATGCTGTCAAAGAGTATTTGATACTACAGAGACATGCGGATCTACATGATGTTTAATTCACTAATTAAAGCCTGATTTTAATTCAATATTGTCTACATTTCTTATTCTACTGATTATAACGTGTATGTCTTGATGTTCCAGGGGTGACCCGCATAGGCCGAGAGGATGCTCCAACCCCTCAAGATATCACCATCCAGGGGCCTAGTATCGAGGCAGAGCACTGTCTCATCATCAATGAAGGTTAGTGTCATTTCACTTTCTCTGAAATTAATTCATAAAACTGGCATGCCTCTTGAATAAACATCTTTACATTGCTAAGTGTAGAAAGTCCAGTGCCTCATCCTTTAATCAACAAAGCTTTTAATATTAGTATATAATCTTACTTTTGGTAAAACTATTGAATCTACTGAAAACAATTCTGCCAGGGAAGTGAGATTATAATATTTGAAAGCATTTCGTCAAACTTGTAAAGAGCTGATCTGCTACCGTTTCAGTAAGTAATAAATGCTGGGCTCTTTTGTCTCATTTTAAGAGGATTAAATAGTACAACAAAACTGCAACAGAATCAGATGAAATTACCATAATACACTGGATAAGAATAATCTTTTAAGAAAAAGTATGTTTCAAGATAAATATGGGATTGAATTAACTATTTAGCTGGGTATCTGTCTGCACACATACTGTACAGTGTATTAGGTGGTTGAAAGAAAAGGATCTTTGCTTTTAATGCAATTGATGTTTCTTTGCGGCACATTTTATATGTTTTTTTACCAGAAGCTTTCAGACTAAAAGCCTTTTAATGATGGTGGTTTCATGTGTATGTTATAATTAAAATTGATAGTTCTTTAGAAGTCATCTTTCAGCTGTAGTTCAAAATCTTAATAGTGGATAGTATGAATGAAAGTATGTTTAAAGCTGACCCTCTTCTCATTACCAATATAACAGGAGGGGTGGTGACCCTGGACCCCTGTGGTCACCTCTGCAGTTTGGATGGAGTCCAAATCACTGTGCCTACACCGCTTACACAGGGTAAGAGCTGCAGTGTATAAGCTTTGAGATATTGCCACCTACTGGTTAATAGTAGTAAAGAGGTAGACTAAAGTTAATTTCAATGCATCAACTGTATGTTCTTCCACTATTTCATAGTGTGTGTGTGTGTCTGTGTGTGTGTGTGTGTGTGTGTGTGTGTGTGTGTGTGTGTGAAAGAGAGTGAGTGGTTAGTTTGTGGTTTGGTTAACCTGCATTCCTTTCAGTGGGTGTATGAGTCATATGGGCACATTTAACGTTGTGCTGACATTCTGCATGGGAACAACTGTATGTTCTTCCACTGTGTGTGTGTGTGTGTGTGTGTGTGTGTGTGTGTCTGTGTGTGTGTGCGCGTGCGTGCGCGTGCGTGCGTGTGTTTGTGAGTATATGCACATAAATGTATGGGCTTATGTGTATGAGAGCATTTCCAAATGTTTGTGTATATGTTTTGATTAATGGAGTGCATGCGTGTGCACCTCTGGTTCTGGTTTGGTTTAATTTGTCATGGTTTGGAACAGCTAGCTGCTTCAATGAGTCACAGCTTCCAGAAACTGAAGTGGTTACACTACTCTTCAAATTCTATTATATTAGACTGCAGAAAACTGGCAAAACACACACACAAACACACACACACACACACACACACACACAAACAGAGTAGCAATAACAAATTCTAATGCATTCTTATCTTTCTCTCTGCCCCTGCCACATGCCTGTGTCTGCCTGTATCTTGATCTGTTTATCTCTTGTCTGCCTGTCCTCTTCTCTCTTCTCCCAATTTCCCTTGATTTTTGCAACTGCAGAGCTCCTCCTGCTTCACATGTTTTTCCTTCTGTGATACTTCCCCCTCTGTTACTTCTTTTTTCTTTCCCATTCTTATTTCATAGAACATGCAGCACAGTGACTTTTCCTTCCCCATGTGTCCATCTGTTCTGTGTACTCTTTTCTCCTTTTCATTGTGTCCCGTCTGGCCTGGCTGTTTTCAGTTAAATATTGACAAGCCTATTTATTTATTTATCTTCCCGCTGTGCCTGGCTGATTCAAATATTGACATCACGTGAGGCCAGGGGATCATGAGGTGGGGGTTGGGGAAAAGATTGAAAGGGTTAAAAAAGTTAAAAGGGCATGGTTTGGAAAATTATGCAGAGAGAGACTGAGAGAGAAAGAGAGAGAGAGCAGCATCTTTTGTTAATATATGCTGGTCTCATAAGCTCTGGGTTGAGTTAGTCTAACCACACACACAAACACACATATACACACTGGAGGGCTGTCTGGAGATGATTAGCTATGTTTAGGAAGTGATCTGTTCTGTATTTAGGACTTGACCTGGACTCACATCAGCTTCACTCCTAACAGCTACAAGTCACTTGTAGAATAGAATAATAATATGTTATACAGCATAATAACAGCAATGATGACAATGACAGTCATTGTGTCCCAATAACAGCACTGACAAACAGGCAGTATAATGGGCCTTCTTAATTCTAATGTAGTTTACAAAGGTTAACATCTCTTTCTGTGTATTATATCCATTGCATCTTGCAGTTATTTTTACATGATGTTCTTGTCAGTTCACATGTCAGTAGAGTTTGAGTACAAAATACAATCTCCCAGCAATCACACCGGTATAAAGCAAATGCAAATCTATCTGCTGAACAAAACACAGCTGCTCTAATGGCCACTCTCCTTTTCTTTTCCTCTACACACATACACAGCCTGCACACTGTCAATGGGTTCATGTTGTGTGTTCATGTTTTGAATGGTTGCAAATAACAAAGCATCTGAAAGAAACAAGGAACAGTTTAGACAAGACAAGACTTTGGCCATGGGGCAAAGTTCTATCTTAAAGTTTATTATTTGCTTTTCAGTGTTATCTCTCCCTCCTAAATTCTTCCACTCTTTCTTTAACCAGTCAATATGTTTGACATACCCTTAAATCTTTACATGCTCCTTCTCTAGCTATCTTAGAAGTCTAATTAATCACTTCTTAAATGAATTAGATCAAAGTCTGCATAAAAACAAACCACCAGTTTTACAAGGTTTTTCAGTCGGTTTCTATGGGCCAACTGGTTTGGCGTTACACTGGTCCAATGTATTTCAAAGAAAAGAAGAAAAATTGGTAGGTAGACAAAGAAAAGCTGAGGGGGCGTCCACCAAATACCTCACTATCGAATCGTCTTTAAACCTGCCAATTACAGAAGGGGGTGATGGCGTATTTTGCTCTTAGTTTACATGTGGTTTTTAATTACTTACACTCGTTGTTCTTCTCTTTTGCATGTTGTTTTGAAGGTGTACATTTTAATTGTGATATTGGGTTTCTCGACAGTATTTTACAACGTTCTCTCTCGTAAATCCTGAGCCTCCAACCCCTTTTAACCAAAAAGTGGTACAGTCCCAGACTCTGGCTTGTGGACGGTAAATTTGTGAACTTTCTTCTACACGGAGTAAGGACGACTGAAGAGGCGTTTTTACCGTGGAGATAAGAGCCAGACAACAACACAGACCGTCAGCGGTGTAGCTACATAGTTTTTTTTTTTCTTTTCTTACCAGAAGTTCTTTTGAGTAGCTCTTTATATTAATTTATGAGACGTTAAAGGGAAGAACGTTGATTTTCTTTCGTTATAAGTGCTTACTGAATGGAAATAAAAAGGTTTGTGACTGATTTCTGTGATCTCTAACAAATGTAACAAAGTAGCGTTGTATTTACTCAGGCATGGTTTTGACGCTCTTCTACTTTGGCAATTCTACTACTACTGGACTGTATCCGTTTTATGCTACGTTATCCTTCTACCATACAATTTTTGTAAAGTAAATATTATGTTGTACCTATTTGCGATGTTATATGTTACCTTCACACCAGTATTACTTACCACTTGTATGTGGTAACGTTTTCAAACTAGGCTCACAAGCTCTTTGAACAGGTTATCAATCTTACATTTTCTAGTTGTCATCATCAGTCGATACCATTGTTTGAAGATTGTCTTAATTGACACTTAAATAAGGGTAAGCTTCTACTACCAACCAGGATAAACAGCAATTGCTTAGTAGCTGTTAATATTAAAATCACTGAATTCAGGTGTATCTGCCTTTACTCTTTAACTTAATGCTTTTTTTTTTTTTTTTTTTTTTTTAACACCTTTTTGACTTTTTAAAAATGGTATAAGTCTGTAAAGCACAGTTTCACATGGCATATTCTTTCAGCAGGGCTGGAGTTGTGAATCAGTGCAGATACTCAATGCAATCCAACCCTCTCAAGGAAGTTGAATTTATTATTTGTAGCCAAACTCTGGAAGCACACCATCACAAACGGTTGGTTGTTGGAATTTGCCAGCACCTTTTGATGGAAATAACCTTGGTGTTCATGCCTTTGGGTCATATATTAGCTGACAGGTTCAAAGACTGATGTGAGTGTATGTGACAAAGAGAACTAGCCTAAGGCCACAAAGACAGGCTCAGTCGTCCGGATACCTGACATTTGAAAACAAAACCTGCTTCAATTTTCTGGATGTATTGTGTTCATAAGTCTCTCTTCAGCCTGCCTCTTGCACATTTCCCCTCTTATATTATAAAGACAAATGAGAAATAAGTCCTACGTTATCAGTTTGTGTTTACCTTTCTTTCTGATAGATAAGAAGTTGTTGTTGTTGTCTTTACCCGTGGTTGTCCCCTGGCCTGTGAACTTTGCTTGAAAGAAGTTGGGTGGGACGTTGGATTGATGCTTAAAGGGTAAGATTTGAGAGAGAACAGGGAGAAGATGGCTACTGAGCAGGTGAGGTGTGCGTGTGTGCGTGTGTGTGTGTGTGTGTGTGTGTGTGTGTGTGTGTGTGTGTGTGTGTGAGAGAGAGAGAGTGTGTGAAAAATTGTGTTTATAGTGTTACTGCTGGTCCTCTGTTCCCCAGAGAGGGTTAATTTGTGGTTTTCAGGCCAATTTACACTTCCACTGGGACCTGTCTGTGTATACATCTTTATGACTGAGTAAATTCAGCTTTAGTTTACTACCATGTATATTTTCAGGATCATAGAAAAATTTTGAAGACAACTCGTTTACATGCAATTTGAAAAAATAAATGGGGGATAATTTCCAATTTTTTGATTGTGATCACTTAGGACACAATTGTGACCAATTAGGAGGTCATGTGATCTTTGTAATTGGTTTATTTTTCATTCTGACCTGCTGGTCTCAAATTGGCAGTTCCTCCACTTATGTTAACCAAATAGAGAAACAGTTTGAAGTTTCCTCTCCCATAACATTGTGGTGAGACTAGTTTGGTTCGTTCTGATCTATATAGAGACAGAAATTGACTCCAGACGTGATACAGATGTAGGGGACATTTGTGTCATCAAAGACTCTGAGGTCTGACTTTGTAGATCACAAACTTTCAATTATCCTATAAATGTATATACAAGCTAATTTCAAGTTTTATTGTTGTTAAAGACAGTCTGTGCATGTGTATTTGTTTGGGGGGGGCATGCTTCCACATGGGAGGCAAACTCAATTTGCTGGTAAACGAGTAAACGCGTGAATAAGATTAAACATGTTTTGTTGTGGATAGTATGTCTTTGTGTGTGACTGTGTTGTGGGGAGTGAGCATGTGTGTGTCCTAACTTGTACAAAAAGTTATTTAGGACAGCAGGCTTAAAGTTAGTCTGTGTGTAAGCAGTTACGATGAGAGTTTTGTGATAGGATGCTGTGTGTTTTCTTGAAAGGGTATCACAGATGGATTTTTAGGATGGGAGGGAGGAGAGGATTAGTTAATAGTTATTTGTTAGCTAAGTAGTTGAGAAGAAATAGAAAGGGTTAGGGTTAGACATAGAAAGGCGGGGGCGGGGTTGCTGTGAACAAATCAGGGTGATGCACTTTAGCCTCAACTTTAAAGGTTGCACATGGCGAGGCAATTGAGGCTAGGAAATTAGATTTTTACAAGAGCTGGCTGTGTGTGTGTGTGCACGCGCATGCCTGTGTGTTTGCTGTTGTGCAAATTACTGAGCTACTGGGAGTCCTTAGGCAGGCACTGTAACAAGACATGTTCCCACACACACAGCTACATAGAGCATTTTGATGACATGCACTCACATTAATCATGCCTGGCAATAAGAAACACATATTATTAGGTCTTGCTCACACTAGCTGACAAGGTTAATGTGTATGTGTGTTTCTGTTTTTTTTTTCCTCACAGAGACGCACATCTTTTGATCTCTCTGTCATGATGCCACTTCCTCACAGTTTGTGCCTATACCTGCAAAACTGTTTACATAAAGTATATTTAAGAGGTTTACAGTTTAGCTGTGTAGTCTAAACATTTCTTAGACTGTTTTCATGTGTGTGTGGTGTTAGCACCATCCCACCGCTGCATTCAGGTCTCCCCCTGTGCTGAGACACTGCAGCTTTTGAAAGCAAGAAAAATCTGCTCTCTAAAGGCAATGTCGAGAAAAGTATGACGTCTTTTAGCTCAACTATTTATAAGTTGTTGATGAAACAGTAGAGCAAGAGGGAAAAGGGCAAAGTTAAGATGAAAATGAGAGAAGGGAAACAAAAGAAAAATGGTCTCTACATTTTTCCATTCAGTCTTTTTCCATTCACCCTTTCGCTATCCCCCTCTTGCTTCAGTGGTTGTGTCTAGCTTCAGGTCCAAGGAATCTGATGTAACTGTAATGGAGCTATTAAGGAGGTGCTTTTTTAGCCTTTTGCACACATGCTAATCATTGTGGGGGTTTACTGTAATGCTTATCCGAAGGGATGAAGGTTGAAAGAACAAAGAGAGCAGAAATACTGCATGTGAGTATGAGAAAACTGACAAATAAGTGAGGGGCTCTTTGTTTTTCAGTCAGTCTTGTGATTTTTCTATTGTCTGTTTTTGTTCAATCCTCAAAATGTGCATCAGTATAGTCGTTTCATTTCTTTCTTGCTATCTCCTCCTCCTTTTTTTTTTTCTTACACACACACACTTTGTTTGAAGTGTGTGTGTGTGTGTGTGTGTGTGTGAGCTCTGTCTCTCTTCCTTCCCTTCTGAGGTATTTGGACAGCTGTGGCTGGCCATGTGTATTACAGAGGTTGTGACCCTGACATCTTGTTTAATACCTGGCCCTCTCAGCTTAATTGATGGCCAGAATAAATACTATGGTCTGGAACGGCTGGTTTTGTGCAAGTGTGTGTCTGGCTGTGAATAAATATTCCAGGCTTGTACCTATTTAAAGTTGTATTCATGACTATCTCTTCATACATCGTGTATGATGTGTATACCTGATATACATGTCACCAAGGTGTAGTTTGTTTTGTGCTCTTCAAGATTGTTGTTCTGTCTGTGTTATACTAACTCCCACACTTGCAGTTAAATTGACATTTTTAGTTGTATCTTACCTTCTGTGTCTGTGTGTTTTTTCTCTCCAGGTTATTCTTTGTGTCTGGGTAAATCCTACTTTTTCCGGTTCAACCATCCTGAGGAGGCAAGCAGAATGAAAAGCATGCTTCCACAAAAGAGCCCTGTGTCAGCTTTAGCCTACAACACAGGTATACACACATACAGGGTGTCTGGTAAACCCCTCCCCTGACCCCTGAACTGTGCTACAACTGCAATACCTGTTCTTTTTTCTTTGCTCCTCCTCTCTTCCTTTGTTCTGCCACATCTTTTTTTCCACCTCCACTGTTTTCATCATTGCTTAGCTGCTTTTCACCTCTTCTCCACTTGTAGTCCTCCATCACCTTATTTTCCTGATGTGATGTCTGACAACGCAAACAGGTGTGAGAAACTTGGATGTTAGTCCTGTGTGTGTGTGTGTGTGTGTGTGTGTGTGTGTGTGTGTGTGTGTGTGTGTGTGTGTGTGTGTGTGTGAGAAAGAGAAACAGGTGAGGCCAGATATTTCTTTCGGCTCTTTCATATGTCTTTCCTAAATACATGCTCTCACTGTCAAACACATGCTAAAACTTAAATTCAAAGCATAATGGAATGTTTTTGTCATCTGGTGCCCCTCCATTGCCCTGGTGATTCAGCTGGACTCCTGTTGTCTCCTTAGTGATTTATCTGGCTGTGAGTAAGGTGGGTGTGTTGTGTGTGTGCATGTGTGTGTACCATAAGTGGAATCCTTGCTCTTTAAACTCCTAGACACAAGGAATGCACCTCTCTCTCCCCCCAGCCTCTTTTCATAGTTTTCATAGTAACTACTTGCATCTCTTTTACGCATATATTCTCACACACACACACACACACACGCATCCAAAATCTTTACTGCTACCCTTCTGATTGCCAAAACGCTCACTCTTACATGTGAACTTAAAGTGAGGACTCTCACAGTGGCCGTGCATAGAAGAAAATAGTCACGATAGAGGAGAGTTGATGCACACCAGGCCTCCAGTATAAATCTGCCCATGTATGGACACAAACACCCTGCGTGTGCGTGTGTATGTGTGTGCGTGTGTGTGTGTGTGCGTTTCTAGATCTTATGTTTTTCATTTTCTGCCCCATTTCTTTTTGCCAGGCTTATATTCAGCTATGACGTGCACCTTTAGGTACTCTTTAGTTTAGTTTAGTTTCTCTTACAATATAACTCAACTAAGCAGGAGGAGTTGAGCAGTTGTGCTTAAAGTCTTTAACATATATGTACACTCTTGGCATATGTACACATGTGCCATACACATTTGTGTGTTGCTCTCAGGTAGAGCCAAAGCTTTTGTGTGTGGGTGTGTGTGGCAGTTAAACTCTGGGTGGTCTAAGCTTGAACATTGTAATAGTTCCTTTTCCACATTATGCCACAGATGATTAAAAAAACTGAGCAAGTTTCTCACATATTGCTTCCCCCTACCCAAGTATTTTTATCTACATTTCTGATGACAGGATAATATATAGGCCTTTTGGAAGCAAACCAGAGCTATCAATCAAATTAACTTCTGTTGATCTTAGTGATATTTTAAAATGTAAAAGGATAGTCTTTGGTTGATATTTCCTAGTTAAATTTAGCAAGGGGGAAATAAAAACTGACTCAGTTGAGGTTTGGAAAAAGACCCCCTCACTGCTGAAACTCCTTTTAAATAAAAGGCTCTGGGAAGGGCAGGGGGCCTCTTGAGGGTATTCCAGAAGATTTTGTGGTCTTTTTCATTTCCCAAATCCTATACTAACGAACTGAACTTAAGTTAGAGTTGAGCTGTTTGTCTTGGATCAGATGGATGGTTTTGTGCAAGTGTGTATTTGCATAGAGCGTTTGTGTTGACTCCTATTCTGGGGGATTTTCTGCCAGTTAAGGATTGTTTGGGTTGGGTTTGTTCTGCCAAGGGCCACATGTATGAATAGCTGCAGCTTCAGGTACACACTTTCTCTCCTCTTTCTGCTACCATTTATGGATCTTTGCCCCTCCCCCTTTTCCTTCTTTTCACATCTTCAATTTATTTTAATGGTTTTCTTTTTTCTGACTGAAAATAATTTAAAATCAATCCATCTCTTTATTCATTGGTATTGCTTATTCCAGTCATACAGCTTTTTTGTGTTGTATCTACCCTATCATTTTCCCATTTTATCCATTTTTTTTCTCTTCCATTTTATCTCCCTTCCCCTCCAGACTACCTGAAGTTTAGCAGTGACTATAGCTATGCAGTGGCGGGTGGCACCAGCAGTGCGAGGGGCATGCGATCAGCCTCTGAACTTCGGGACTTGATGGACACGCTGCAGCGCAAGAAGATTGCCCTGGAGAACAGCCTGAGAGCCAACGGGAATGCTAACCCCTCTTACTTCAGCGTGACACAGGTCAGCCATCATGTAGTTCCACTATAGGGTTTATTATCCTGCTTTCTATAGCACACTCAAACAAGGCTTGTGAAGTCTGTGCAGGTAGCCTTGATATCTGCCTTAGAGCTAAACAGGGCTAACTAATTACTTCCTACCTGTAAGACCAAACATGGCTAACCTTGTTTACCCACTATCCTCTGTGACATTGTTCAACATTGTTCAACTGGCAACACAATATGTAGTCATAAACATAAATCTAGTCAAGCTACACTTTTATCTTATGTGTATTTTTGTCTGTTCATCTACTTCTGTCATATTAAAACCATTTTATGTGCATTAGATATTTATGATGAGACAGATTTTTTAAGTATTTCTAATTGTGATATATTTTTCTCTATTTCTGTCTCTCAGTCTCCCCCCACCACACCTGTAATGAGTCCTACCACATCCTCATCAGCCTATCAGGAACAGGCAAGGCGATTCTATGGCTCTGATCGTCCACCCATGTCTTTGAAATCTGCCCCCCCTCTTTCCCCTGGACGTCGATCTGACCCCCTGACCCGGACCTCAGTTGTCTCCAACCAGGACAACTTGGCTATTGGTGATAGCCGGCGGTTGCACAACCAGGGCTCCTCTCCTTTACTGTCCACATGGAATTGTGGAGGCTCTTCAAATTCTGTTGCTTGTAGCGATAGCTCCCTCCTCTCTCTTCCTCCCTCCTCCTCATCCCGCACTCCATCTACAGGAGGTGCAGTTAGCATGCCATCAAGCCCCCGTCTTGGTCGTCGTAGCTGTGGGAACCAAGAGCCATCACCTAGCAGTCGAACCAGGAAGTACTCAGCAGGCTCACTGAGTGGGATGATGGCAGGAGGCCACAGCCGTTCGCTGCCACGCCTCTGCCACTCCCCATCTCCTCATGACAACAACAACAGAGTGATGACCTTGTCAACACTGCCCCCACGGCGATCCGATATTGCTGGGGGTTACAAATTTAGTAGCCAGAACAGCCATAATACCAGCCCTGACCTCAACCACAACTCTAGTATCTCTACCCATCAGACCTCCAACAGGAATCAAATCCAGACCAAAACTCAGGGAGAAGGTGTTGTGTCCATCTCCCTCTCTTCTACTAAAAACTTGCCTTCTACCACTCCGTCCATCTCCTCTAAACCAGCCCCACCTGATGTGACCATCCCATCCAGAGCAGGGGGCTCCTCTTCCCCTCGTGTGGCCAAAAAACTCAGCCTTACTTCCTCTAGCTCAGTGGGTTCCATTAGCTCCATGGGTTCCAGCCCTCCAGACCCTGAACAGTTGGCCAGCCATGGTGTTTCCCAAAGAATGGAGCTGTCTTTGGGGGACAAGGAGAGGCGAGGGCTAGATCTAGAACTCACTGGTTCCCCGGGCTTTAGTCTTGGAGAGAGGAGGTCATCCTTTGGGAGGGCAGGGCTGGAACCTGGGATGGGGTTGGGAGAGAGGAGGTCATCATTTGGAAAGGCAGGTGTGACTCCACCAGGGGGGTTCAGGGAAAGAAGGGGAAGTATCAGCTCACTGAGTGGGAAGGAGGAACTGACTGACTACCACCAGCGCCAAAAAGAGGAGAGACTACGTGAGCAGGAAGTGGAGAGACTGGTGAGTTAGAGTGTGTGTTTGTTTGTCTCCATTTGTACAGAGAACACCACTCATGTCATCCAGCATGTGTCAGTGTATAGATATGTAGATATAAACTGTAACACAGACTGCATCCTGTGGGGCAAAGTGTAAATTAGTTATGCTTACAGATGGACAGACTGTTGACAGGTGAACAGTTTGTTGCTGTTAAGATTACTGAAAGAAGATACATTTTGATTTGCAGTGGAAGTTTGTATGATTGCATGCATATGCACGCAAGGAATGGAATGAGTTTAGGAATGCCTCCCTTCATCAATAACCTCCTCCTTGTCCTCTCAAACATACTCTCCCAGGGAGCTTAAGACACACACACACACACACACACACACACACACACATACACACACACAAAGTGAGGTTTACCACTCACACAGATGGCAGTTAACCGATACTAACAGAACTATTCTTAACCCTGTGCTTGGATTGTGTCTGTGTGTTTGTGTATATGTAGTGTGTGTTTATGTCAGTTATCTGGAGAACCGCCCGGTGTGGTTCAGTCCACTGTGGAGCCACAGAACACATCAGTCAGATGTCGGTTAGAGAAACTGAAGAAGATTAGAGAGCAGAGTTACTGTGCAGCAGGTGGATAAACAAACAGATGCTCAACATATAATGACAACTGGACTCAAAATCCTGCTCTCCTTTCTCCCTTTATATGTCCCTCTCTTTCACGCAGACATATTCTGCTAAGTAGACTGGTGCCTCTTTAACTTTGAGAAATAGATTTTTGGATGTTGTACAAACCAAACTGTGCACAAGTGGCTTCACAGTGGCTTTTGGCTAGCTTCCAGATATCATGGATTGCAGTTATGATAGCAAGATGGAATTTTTGTGGACCTGCCTCTCCTGCACTGAGTAGAGAGCCATTTGCACTTTGCCCAATATCAAGATGAACCATTTGTTTAGACCCCACAATGCTGGATTTTAGTCACTTTGATTTACCAACTATTAACGATTTAACCAATTATTTTTAGTTTTGGACCTGATGTAACAGATTGCAACCTGGTAGGGACATTAAATTTTGCATGTAAATTCAAACAGTGATTTGAGTTTCTATAATTGCCAAAATGATCAGCACTTTTGAATATGTTTTGAATAAATAACGTTGTTTCTAAATAACCAATGATAAAAGGATTAATTGTTTAAGCAGTTCTGATCAGACATGGCTAGGTGTTATAAGCAAGCCAGTAGGAGCTTCTTTGAGTCCAGTCCTGAGAGAGCATCTCTCATTGTCTTAATTTTGTCTGCCATCTAGTGGTAGTTCAGGAAACCTGCAGGGAAACACAATAACAGCAGCAGTATGGAGTACCAATTGTGCCATTTATAACACAGTTTAGATGTATTTGGTGAGATTGGATTAAGTGTCAGTTATGGCATTGCCTCAGTTCATATCTGTAGGTTTGCATTCAGGCAACTTGTAACCAGCCATCAACAGCAGCTTGTCTTGGTTCCGTAAATAGTTTGTAAAAAGAGAAGAACTATGGTTGCTACTAAGAAGGGGGCACCGACAAGTAATCATGAGGAATAAGGGAATACAGGTTGGGAGAAAGAGAGATTAAGAGGTAGAATGAAAAATTAGAATAAACGTGACTCTTCCTTCATCTGAAAAGCGGAGCAGGATAGAAAAAGCTAAATATATGAATTCCTCTTTCAGTCAACTATGTGTTAGACCAAAGCAGCACCAGCTCATACTGTATTTCTCAACTTGTTTTTCTTTTTTTTTTTCCCCTCACACTCTGTCCTTCCCTCCATTTTATTTTTCATACTAATTTTACACCCTTTTTTATACCAGTCACCATGTCACTGTTCTCTGTCTCCCTCTCCATCTGTCTCCTTAGTTGACAGCTGATTACTATAAGGGCTCCACAGAGGCTTGTGGCTATTAGAATAGATCAAGGTGACAAACTGACACTGTCTTGTTTCTCAGCTTCTGGTTCACATTACACACGTTAAATGGGCTATGCATGTTTGTTTGTGTGCATGCACAGTTGCACACATACAGTGGGGTCCAAAAGCCTGAGACCACTTTCTCATTGAAGTGAATAGAAGTGGTCCCACTTTAAAGTGATCCAAAAATCAAACTTTTGGACCTCACTGTGTACATCAGTGGTAAGTACATTATTGAATGATTTATATTGTGATCATTTATATTATTTATATTGATTTGAATAAATTACATTTCCATATTTAATTTCTAAGATAACAGGTTAAATAATAAGCAATATAATATGTGTATAGAGCCATAATGCTTTTCCGAAATAGGATATCTGTTTCCAAACTGGCAGAAGACTGTCTCAAGAATTTCACACTCCAAACTTCACCTGGTTCAGATTACTTCCTACTGTACAATTCCCTGGAAAGTGTCTTGTTTCCTTAGTGGCAGTACACACATACACATTCCTATGTTTGGAGTCATTGCTTTTCTTGTGTATACTTCTGATCACGGTTGACAGCCGTCCACCCTCCCATTAGCTTGCTCGTTCTCTCTGTCACCCGCATATACTCACCCCTGCCTCACGTTCTTTTTTTCTAGCCTCCTTCTTTTCCTCTCTAATTTTACTTGCACAGGCTGCCTGTGCGGCATACATACTTCTCCCTCCAGAGAAGTTACTGCTGAACCTATAAGGGGGTATTTTGACTCTTAACAGCCTCTGTAGCTCCCCATTTAACTGTTCGGGCAGGCAGATCTGTGGAAGGGGGAACTCTTGCTCTAGGAATTCCCAGAGAGAGAGAGAAAATATTCTTTCTAGGATATGCAAATTATATATTAAACTAGATGACATACAAGAAATGATAATACTGAGTATATTTTGGACCAAACAAGGACATTATAACAAGAGGGACTGATTTCTGCAATGCTTCCTCAGGTAACCTGAGCTTTGGAAACTTAATTTTATGATGGAAATAAATAATACTTTAGCTGAGCTGTTGTGACAATCTCTATTATGGAACATAACAGAGTGTTCAGTTTGTACATTTTCTTTAACGATTTTAAAAATGTATATGCATGTACATGAAGAAAGTCAGTATGAAAATGTGCAAAATGCATTATTTACTGGTTTTGAATAGTTAACATCTAACACTAATAGAAATGTAAATTAAGTTTATATTAGCTCTGAAATGAGTGCCTTGTTTGATGTCTGTTTGATATCTCACCTTGTAATACTGTAAATATTCAGGGCACACATTCAGCACCACTACAGGGGTTTATAAAATTATTTATTTTGGTTGCCCCATCAGCAACACTGCATGCTGTGTCTAAGAGGCACTGGACAAGTAACAAAAATTAATTCAGGGCTTTTCACTTATAACTACACCTTTTTAAATAACCTAAGCTAGACAACATCATAATGTACAAAAATAAGTAGTTGACACTACTACATTTGCACATACTGTAACACGTGCTTGTGTTTATATATGTGTCACACAGGAGCGACAGCGGCTAGAGACCATACTGTCTCTATGTTCAGAGCTGGGCCAGGCCGAGAGGGATGGAGACACCACAGCTACAAGTCCCACTTCAGCTGTGGCGGATCTCCAAAAGATCAACCAAGAGCTTGAGAAACTCCAACTGAACGATGACGATGACGACACACCGTCTGTCTTTTCAGATTTTTCAGCTGTTATTGAAACAACAGGGAATGGACACATGACCTCCCCTGGATCAGAGAATGGTTACTATGACGATGATCTACAGTTACGACAGAGGTGCAGAAGTAGTCACCGAGACAATAGAGCAGAATCGCCCACCATCAGTCTGCGAAGCTTTGCCCCCTCACCTTCTCCACGTACACAGAGGAACAATGAGGTATAAGAAATAGGACGTCTATTTGGATGCTAATTAGAATGCAGATGCTTTGTGTGAATACAAAAATGCCACGTATGTACACATGGAGTGCCCCTGCTATCACATCTTTTAGCTGATGTCAAGCATCGAATAAGGGAATGATACCTGAATTCACTCAGCCACAGGTGTGTGTGTGTGTGTGTGTGTGTGTGTGTGTGTGTGTGTGTGTGTGTGTGTGTGTGTGTGTGTGTCCACCCTTATTTGTTTGCTGTAAGATTGTCATTGCCCAGAGAAAGTTCTGCTTCACCAAAAGAAAACTTTTTCTGTGGTGTCAGTGATTAATATTACAACTAATTACCTTAAAGTTCCAGTATTGACTCAGATAAACTCTGCTCTGATTGGCTCTTAGATTAACACTTGTTCACATTAACAATCTATGACTCTTTTGATGATGTTGCCAGACTATAGATGATGCAGCGCGTCGCCACAGACGGGACACAAGACCTTCAGAGGAGGAGGTGAGGCAGGTGGAGGAGGAGAGGATCCAGGTGCTGAACAACATGGAGGAGCTGGAAAGAAAGATCAAAGAGCTTGATAACCAAATGGAGGAATCTGCCCGAGAGGTAGAGAGAGAAAACAGAAAGATAGATAATAATAACCATCGTAATAATTAATTTAGTTATATGTTAAGTCTAGAAGCCCTGCTTTTAAAGATGAATTAAAATTTCAACTATCAACAGATATTAAATGGCGTTATTATAGGTTTTAATAAAAGTAAGGATAAACCAGGACTTTGAGATCAGCTCTCTTCACAAAGAACTTAACCTAAATGAGACCCAGAGAATCACTACACATGGCTAATTTATCTTTCTTTGTTTATCCAAGGTGGAGGTTGAACAAGCTCTGGTGGAGGCTGAGCAGGAGTCAGAGGTCGCTGCTCTGCATCAGGAAAAGGAGGCTCTGGAATCACTTCACAATAAGATGGCTGACCTAGAAACCAAGTCCCAACAGGAAAAAGAAAAGGTATTAAACAGGCTACGCTTCATTCTAAAACATTGAGATTGTGTGGAATACTCTTCAGAGATTCATAATGGCTAACACAGAGACCAAGAGCCTATTAACACACTGGTGGGTCAAGAATAAAAGTGTACTTAAAATGTAGAGAGCCTTAATCCACAGACTGAAGCATTTGATGAGGCATCTTCTGCAAATTGTTTGAATTTCATTTCTGACTCGCTGGTAAGTCTTATTAGTGTTGGACGGAGGGAAGAAGCATGGGTTTTAGCAAGCAGTCTGCTTTTCTCTTGCCAAGGTGTATGTGTGTTTGTGATATTGAAAATATACAGGCTACTCAGACTCTCATACATTTAGGGGTCATGTGACTAACTGATAGGTGTTAATCCTTCTCATGCTATGTCACGTCCAAATATATATCTGCTAATACTGTATGGGGTACACTGGTCAGCAAATGATCCCATCTTACACACACTGCTGTGGGGGAAAGTGCACATGTGTACTGTATGTCCATCTGTATTTACATTGGCTTCCTATTTTAATCCTTTTTGCACACTTTATTTTGTTGTAAATTTAATTGTGTATTGATAAAATTGCCATTTGTCTATGCTCAAGAACCCATAATGTGTGGCCTGTGGCAAAATGAATCGATTGGACATAATTTATAAAGGTGAACACCGTGTGTATAGCCCTGTTCAGACCTGGCTTCTCGGGTGATCACATCTCAAGAGGACAGGTGTGAACACACCCAAGATGCATTAAGGACGCATTTGAGATCTGATCACTCAGACCACATTCGGAGGTGGTCCGGGCCACATGTGGACACATACTTTTAGTGTGAATGAAAATGTGTCCTGGGCCACATAGAAGGACCGCCTACTCAACTGCAGTGCTCTGCTACAATCTAATTAGTTTCATAATGAACTGAAAATATTGTACTCTTACAGATGGCTAGAACCTTATTTTAGTGTAGAGCTGTGCGCAGCACAGTGATTTATTGGGGATGTATCCTATTTCAAATTCACACCGAATGTCAGGACAAATACCAATTTAAATCCAACCTTTCTAATCCAAAGACCTCTCTGTAGACAAAAGTATGGCTAGGCATAGATCAGGGTAGGGTATAAAACTATCCATCTAGCCAAACCCAATAACTGGGCAAAAATGGCTTTGGCCAGTGAGGAGATCTAGAACCCCTTCAGTCACTCTAACAGAGCTTCAGTCCGATGCAAAGATGGGAGAACATGCCAGAAGGACGACCATCTCAACAGCACCCCATCAATCTGGCTTGTAGTTGCTTATCCCCTGCTAAAACCATCCCTATTGTGAAGCATGGTTGAGGCATGGACTGAAGCCAATGTATGTGTGTGTGTGTGTGTGTGTTTTCGTGCATATACTTTGGTTTGGCACTGTCACGTCCTCCCCTGTTGGAGTCCTACCCCTGACTCGGAAATTTCCATGCACCGCACAGATGGAAGATAGTGTCCATGGTAAAACCCTGTAATGATACTGAGGGAAAGACACAGAATGATTAGATAAGTGTTTTAAAATATTATTTTTAAGAGTAAGTGAAGTTGAGGCCTTGTACAAATGTACAGTGTGTGTGGGTGTGGGTGTGGGTGTGTGTGTGGGTGTGTGTGTGTGTGTGTGGGTGTGGGTGTGGTGTGGGTGTGTGTGCGTGTGTGTGTGGTATCTATAGAGAGAACCATTAATGTGTTAATTAATCCTCTGCTGAGACATTCCATATATCCCTCTCCTTTCTCACCCATCAGTCCTCACCTTCAATCATTTCCACTCAAACAAACAAAGGAAAAAAGGCAAGACAATATTCAAACCACCTTTGTGCCTTCAGTTTTATTCAGTTCCTCCCCATTTTTCCATCCCTTATTACTTTTTCTACAGCTTCCCCTCCCTCCCCTCCCTCTAGAGTGATGTTGCAGACCTGGTCACTGTAGTAATTAACTGTGGCTTCCCAGTCCAACTAACGCTACCATCCTCTCTCTATCCTGGGTGTGTGTGAATGTGTTTGCATTTATATGTACACATAAACAAACGTGTACATGGTATATGTGTCCTTGTGTGGGCATGTGTGTGCGTTTATGTGTGTGTATGTCAGGCGTGCGAGTTGCTGCAGGCAGAAAGGGGCAGAGTAGAGAGGTTGGCTCAGATTGTGTGTGAGCAGCGCTCCCAGCTGGACAGCTGCCCTGAGGCCACCAAGGAGCCCCTGCAGGAGCAGCTAGCCAGGGTCAGTACACACTCACAACTCACGCACACATGAAAAGGAAGATATTTACTTAAGTGCATAAGCCATAGATCCATGCAAACAAAACACAACACTTTAGCAAGTATGACTGGGAAATGCAGCAGCTGTGCATACATACACTGATAGCAGTAAACCATAATTTTTGTGTTTAATTATGTGTGTGTGTGTGTATATATATATATATATATATATATATATATATATATATACATACATATATATACATATATATATATATACATACATACATATATACACACACACACACACTCAAACATACAATAATGATATATAGTGTTTGCATGAAGAGTCTCACACATGAATAGAAAGGGACATGTGATGCTTGCATACTTGAACTTGCATGTGGACATGCACACATTTTCTTTCCTGTGTTAACTTGCTCTCTTCCCCTTGTCCACCTTTGATCTTTATGTGGTTCATGTTCTCTTCTCACTGTCTAACTCTTTAGATTCTTAAGACCTGTTTGGCTCTTACAAAAATACATTGACATTTGGACATAGGGTCTAAGGCTTCACCCTGTTTTGTTGTATGTATGTATGTTGTTTGAAAAGATTTTTGGGCGCACCAGTAGCTCACCTGATTAAAGCGATTCTATGTCTTAAAGCTGAATCCTTGCAGTAGGAACCCAGGTTCAAATCTAGCCTGGGCCCTTTGCTGCATGTCATCCCCTGTCTCTGTCCCCTGCCTTACCTGTCTCTCCACTGTTACTATCACTATAAAAGCAAAAATAGGCAAAATATTTCTTAACTTTTCATGCATTGATCTGTATTTTGGGGAAATGCTCGTTGCATGTTGCATACACAGTTTCATGACTTGATTGTTGAGATGAAACAAACTTTGAGCCTGGTTTGCTCTGTCTGTGTCAGTGCACTGAGGGATGAGGAAGTGCTTGTCAATACACGATTGTTTGCATATTTCTGTTTGTCTCTGAGCAGTTGGAACATCAATTCATAGATAACCACATAAGGGAAAGTTATAATCATTACAACATTTTTACGATAATTTTCAAATAAAGGTTCAGGTTTCTGTGTGTGAGGTTGTTTATGAACACTTGCATACTTTGTACTATTGAAGTGTGTGGTTGTGTTTGTCCTGTTTACATGCATTCCTTTGTCTTGCCAGTTTACCTGTGTATTTGTGTGTGTCCGTCAGGACTGTGAGGTGCTTGATGCAGAGACAAAACGTTTTGAAGATCTGGAATTTCAGCAGCTGGAGAGAGAGAGCAGGCAGGACGAGGAGAAGGAGACCCATACCCAGCAGCTTCTGCGGGAGATTGCAGATTACCAGCGCAGCACAGTGACTCGCAAGGTAACCACTGTCTCTTTGTGTGTGTGTGTGTGTGTGTTTTTTTTTTTTTACAAACCTTGGCAAAAACTGCATGCAGTATAATATGACAATGCTATATTTAGATTTAAATCCAGTGTTCAAATCCATTTAAAAAAAAAAAAAAAGTAAACATCGTGTTTCTATGTATGTGCAGCCTTTTCAAATTTTACTTAAAGTTTGTGGTGAAACACACCATATTTGAACCACTGATTTAAGTTTAGTCATGGCTACTTCATATAACTGGAAACAAATTCATAAAAAATATGAAATAGATAGATAAGATAACAACTGTACAAATCTGAGATTATATAATACATTTTCAAAAAAGAGAAGGCAACCAAAGGCAACAACATCTAAAATTATTCATGATTAAAACTTGTAATAAAGACATATATAAATAATAAAATATATAAATAAATTAAACCAAAAATAGAGTCAAAATTTACAATATCAATTCAATGTGGTGAAAAGAATGCGAATCATTAATGTGTTTTCTTTTACTGCCTAATACTTGTGGCACCTGACCATTGGCAATCTCATGGTCTTTGGCGACACCTATGGCGATACATGGTAATTCCAGGTTTTGTTTTGAACTACACTTGAACCACACATATCATATCATATCATATCATATCATATCATATCATATCAGACACCCAGTTCATAAAACCTTAAAATACAATTCATTCATCATTGTGTTATCTCATTCAGCGATAGATGGTTACTTAAAGGACATTGGTTTAAATGAAAATCTTTGAGATCACCATATTCTGGCATTTCTATGATGAAAATATTTCAAGTTAAACAACAACCTGAACTAAAATGTATTATTTTAGACATACTGTATGCCCATCTTAGCTCACTCTAGAAATAGACCGATACTTTAAAGGCACACTTAGAATTTCAGCTGCTGAACATATAACAAGGAACTGGTTAAAACCTACTCTACCAATCAAGGGACAGAATTTACAAGACAGCGGAGTAAATGGATGTATTTATTTCTTTCAGATTTCTTTTCCTTTAAAGTTAAAAAATGATTTAAAAAAAAAAAAAACATATTATAAAAATGCAAATGTAAATATCACAATATGGAAGTAAAGTATAAAAAAAAGTTTAAATGACAGAAATGGTCTGAAAGCATGTAAACCCATTTGGTTTAGCTAATGTTAATGACGTGCTCTATAAGTGAGCTAGAAACATGTTTCCTTTTCTTTCAGGAGCGAATGTTAACACTGAAGAAGCAGGCAGCACAGATTATCCAGCAGGCTCAGCGAGAGAAGGAGAGCTTTTTGAAGGAGAGGAGCAACCTTGAATCAATGCTGCAAAGGGTACTGGGATATTGATGTTTGCATGTGCATGCACGAGACATTCTTTGCTTCTGTATTTGAATGATCATTAAAAACCCATCAACAAATGGTTAATTTTATTTTTAACAATGTTTTTTTTTACTTTTTACTATCTTTGTTTCTTTTTCTGTCTGTTAGGAGAGAGAAAACCTTTCCACACTAGAAGGAAAACATGCTGACCTCACTGGTGGCCGGGGTTTCACACTAAGAGAGGTAGGTTTAATTGAGCGGTATCACAAGAGAACTAATGACTAGCCTCTTCTTTGAACTTTTTATGATTCCTAAAGTGGACATGGACCTACCTTATTTTTAATGGCTAGGATTTCCTTCTCTGCTTGCAAGGATACAGCCTTTTTTGGCTGATGTGTGTCAGTCTTTTAGCGAATGTTGCCATGACAAATCATCTGCCACAATTTTTGTTCTTCTAATCAACCCGAACACCTTCTCATCAATCCTTTCCTCTATTTTTCTCAAGAATCCTGAGGTACCTCTTCGTCTAAATTGTCTGTTTAAACATATCTTTCTTCCTATGCCTTGATCATGATCCAAACCCTGTCCCATTGGTTATCTGTTGAGACCAAGTCCGATCCCACACTTATATTACACTACTTGAATGCTGATTAAATAGCCTACTTTATGGCTTATACAGTGGGATGCACCACTGTTGAGCCCGGTTGTCTTAGAGGAGAGGAGCTGAAACAAGATCAGGCTGAGGTGAACACAACACAGTAATAAAAAATATCAGATTTTGATCTGCATTATTTTAGCTGATACCAATCCATCAAAAATATGCCCGGATCGTGCCTGATCCCGATCCTTAAGACCGGCTCAAGACATCTCTACTCCCCATCTGTTCCTCCTCTCATTCTAGTTGCTTCTTTGTCCCCTTTTGGTTTCTTGTTGGGCTCTAACTGACCACCCCTTTAATGCATGATGAGACAAAGTTACAGGAGAGATTTATATAATTAATTCTATGTACAGTGTATGCTCATATATTAATATTGAGGGAAGCTTGTAAGAATGTTTATTGTCTTGTGTACTCCACTCAATCATTGTTAACAGTGCTGTGTCTGGCTAAGTAACTTGTTTCTAAGTGACGAGACTTTTTGCTCTATTTGCCATTAAAGTCTGCATCATTCTAACAACTAATTTACCATAACATATTAATATGGCTGACTCACTTCATGCTATGCCTCACCCCTTCTCTCTTCCCCATTTCTCTATGATACTTTCCAGGGCTATGTCACAGTCAGTGAAATCAATGAGCTTTACTCACAGCTTAGAGGAGACCAAAAACCCACCCCTGCCCCTGCTCTGGTCAATGCCTCCCCTGAGTCTGAGGCATACCCCTCCCCTGAGGACAACCCCAAACCACTGGAGGATGAGGTGTGTGTAGTGGTGTGAAGGGCTTGTGTGAGTAGTTTAGACCATAGACACAGATGATGCAAAGTGTGTAGGTGTGAATAAGTGTTATTTTCCTCAATTTTCCTTCTTCTTCTGCACTATTTCAGTTTTCTGACATGTTCCTCTCTTCTTTTCAAAGCTATATTATTCTTCCTCACCTGCTGACTGTAGCTCCTCTTCCTCCTTTTCTTCCTCCTCCCATCTAAATCCCCGACCCCTCCCCAAAACACCCTGTGTGCATTGGCCAGAGAACATGGTGTCATATCGAGACCCCTCTCCCCTCCCTGATTCTCCCCCACCTCCTCTTCCTGTCAAAAAACACCATCATCATCACAGGCAGGTATTGTGAATTGTAAATAAAAAATAATGTGAATAAGCCATGTGAATAAATGACTATTTATGTGAATAAATTAGTATTTATTGACATGGATAATCAATCAAAATAAAAATATATATGTAATATGGCTTTAATTTTCAGCATACAGTTTTTTTGTTTGTTTTTATACTACCACCAGATGTCACCAAAGTAACAACCCGCACATAGGGGCACTAAAAAAAGTAGGACAATGAAGTAAAATGAAATTGGATAATATTGACCAGTGATTTTGATTGATATGAATGGTAATGATGAATAATTGGTAATTTAACTGTGTTCATCTCTTCCCTCTATTGTGTGTCTGTGTGTGTGTCTGTGTGCGATCAGCATTTCCGTTTGCTGGAGGAGAGGAAGAGGTCTGAGAAAGATAGTGGCTCCCATTTAAGTGACACTTTACCCAGGAAGAAAGCCACTCCCACCATGACCCGCCAGTTCACGTGCGCAACACTCGGACGCAGTTTCCCTAATAAGGTACACGCACACGTACTTGATCATTGCTGCATAAATAATCAACTTATTTTTTTTTGCCATTCCTTTAGTCTGTGTGGCACTAATTTCCTCAAATCTGACATATAATTGTATTCTAAAGGAGTTTTTTAAATCGAAAACAACTGGACTAGGTTATTTGTCTGGGAAGACGTTTCACCTCTCATCCAAGAGGCTTCATCAGTTCGTGTACGCATCTGACCAGGCTAGGACTGGTCCTACTTTCTGGTGTGGAGACCCAGGTATTTAACCTCTTGTGGGCGTTCACAAGGATGATGATGTCACTGGTTCCCTTTTGTGCTCCAAGTATCAACGACAGTCGTTTGCATGACTGTCGTTGGTGGAAAATTGGTTTCGACTTCGTTAGTGCTCTATTGTGTTATAACGACAGTCGTCCTCTTGGATGAGAGGTGAAACGTCTTCCCAGACAAATAACCTAGTCCAGTTGTTTTCGATTTAAAAAAACTCCTTTAGGATACTATGACCTGGACAAATGAGAATATACACAGGCTCATATAATTGTATTGTTTATTATTACATATTAGATAAAGCTATAATTGGTTTTTTGAATATAAGTAGAATGTTTTGTCTCTTCTTGGTTTTCCTAGTCCCATCAGCCCCTGGTACAGAGCACAAGTTGTGGCAGCATTCTTCCAAGAATTCTCTCATTATCCAACAAGGAAACTGAATCTCGACGTTTGCATAAAGGTGCAAGCAACACACATCACTTGCACAACACCCATCAGCTCACACATCCACAAACACTCTTGCGTAGAAACCAAAAATAGGAGTAAAGAGAGAGCATGTAGGCAGAGGCAGTACATGCAGCTTCACCTACAAGGATTCTCTTCATATGTAGGTTTTCTCAGTTATGTGTGTCTCTTTTTCTTGCATAAACAAACACAACTCTGGGTTGCAACATGAGAATATGCCTTATATGGTAACAATATCCCTGTTAGAGGTTTTGTGTATGTGGGTGTGCACCTCCATTGTGTTTTGTCAGATTACACTGTTTGTCATTTGTTTATCTGTTGGTGAAGATAGTGGAGGAATGCAGGAGGCAGAAGGCTGCCCCGTCAAGGGACATAGAGTACTGTATATGTTTGTGTTTGATTATTCAGTGGAGGCTTAAAGAACATTTTCTCTATGTGCCGGTAGAAGTGTTTTATATGTATTCACAATTAACCGTTACAAAAAAGACACTTGGATATCGATATAAATCCACTTCCTACCACCAACGTCAACCAGGTATTTCCCACCATTAAAAAAACCTGCTGTTCGCTCACCACAGAGTATAATCCTTTTGCTTTGTTTAGATGTGTGCTGAAATGTGGTTTTGAACCCACATTTTACTGTTGAAAGATGAAGGATGATCTGTTACCTCAAGGAAGCTGTGCCTTTTTTCCATGTCAAGTTTGATGTGTGTATATATGGTCTTTTGAATTATAGTGAAAATGTAGTTATGTGCAGCCACAAGCATCAACCACTTCTAATCTTTTATAGATGACAGTTTAATCACTGCACTTTTACAAGACAAATATCCAGAAAACAATTTAGTACTCTGTGATGTTTTTAGAATATTGTGTGCCTTGTGTTGTAATCATGCAGCTGTTTTTCTCCTGATACTTTCACGTGTATTTTGTCCCTCATTCCCTTTGGTCCCTTGATCCAGCTCATCAGATGGGTGGGTCGGCTACATGGGGCAGATGGTATCAGGTTTTTTGTGTGTTTCTTCCTGTACCCACAGGCTCAGTTAGTCTCTTGTCCAAGTATCTGGACTGTAATTTTGTCATCATTCTTGGTAGTTCTGAAGATGTCTCATTTTCTTCCCAGACATCTTTGGGCTGACTGAATTACTTTTAGAAGCCTTTTTCCTTCATCTACTTGTTTGCCCTACTGTTAAGACACGGTACTTACACCATTAAGGTGTGGATTCATTTCTCACTGAATGTCTTGGAGCGTGTTTCACAGTGGCGGGGCATTGTGATCCAAAATTGAAGCTGTCTGGGCACACTGTTGTCCCAGAGGACGTGACGCAAACAGGTACAGCACATGTGTGTGTGCATACGAGTAACTAACATTTGTTCCTACTTAACTTCTTTTTGTTTTCTCTGTGTGTGTGTGTGTGTGTTTACAGGTCAGCCTGGCTCACGAGCAGCTTCCCAGACCAACGTCTACCTCGATGCCTTTGGGTACCGTGACAACCAGGCCTTTGACACAATGAGTGTGGATAGTACTGACTCCATTGAAACAAGCATCTCTGCTTGCTCTCCTGACAATATCTCCAGGCAAGTGTCGCTGGCATGTGTTCACACATGTATTACTGTGGATATTAACTACAATAACACACACAAAAAAACACGTTAGTAGTGTGTATTTATGATTCTATCTGTAGGATTTGTTTAACCTGAATATGTCCATTGTCAAGTATGTGCTGGTGAAGATAACCTTTAAACTTTCAAGTGATTTGAATCAGAGCTGTGAGAAAACTGACTGACAAAAAGGTTGAAATATGACATGAGACAGATATAATAAATGTCCCTTGTTGTTCATAATGTGAAACATTGACTCTAGAAAGGGGATGGCCAGCAGGAAAGAGCAGCAAGAGTAGAAAGTGAGTTAATGTAAAAAGTGTGTGGAGTGCTTTCCCGCCTTTCATGGTGCCTCCTAGGATGTGTAGAAGTGTGTGTGTGCGTGTGTCTGTGTGTGTTATGAGTCCAGAGGAACTCTTGATTAGTGTTCTTGGGGTCAGGTTACGGAAGAGAGAGTGTGTATGCGTGCATGGTTCAGTCAACCCCCTCAGGTTCAGACGAACTGAGCGAACCAGTATTAGTGTGGAGGTACATTTGGGGGTTCAGCTCCCCGTATGGACCAAAACCATGTGTGCTTGCTTTCCTTCTCTCCTTTTTACAGTGGTTGCATCTGTCTTTTGTCTCCCCTTCTCTTGTTTCTCTGAATGGTATGGTCTTGTTTCTGCAGATAGATTTTGCACAGTCCTAAACCATTTGCAGATTGATCTCTCTGCATTGTAAGTTTTCCTGTAACAGGCTGCTTTGGATTGTGTTGTACCAGCTTAGATTGGATTGGAAGATGTGTTGTGGAGCCTGGATCAATGCTGGGTGAAAAAAGTAGTAGTTTCATGATAGAACTGGATTTCTTGTCATATCGTCAGTGGTGTGTCCCTTTTTTCTGGAGATACAAGTGTTGGAGCTAGATAAACAATTTCTTCTCAAGTAACCAAAGCCTTAATAAAAAGGTTTGAGCTGGGCTAGTCTACAATGACTATGAGTGCATTTCCCTCTCATCGACTGAGGTAAGAATCGCAAGGGGAATGGGAGGAAGAGAGGAAAGGATGGATGTTACAATGATGTTGTAGCATTTTGGATTAATGTTTGTGAGTAATAACACTAACACAATAATAATAATAATAAGAAGAAAACAGGGAGACTAAACTAGACTAGAATATTGCAGATAAGTAGTCAAAAGTACTGATTTAATTAAGTCTTTCCATAGTATTTCTTAATCTGGATGGCATGCTGATATTCATCTCTGCCTAAGTAGTTTTTATGATGAAAGTGTTGTTAACTATCAGTAAAAGTATTTCACAGTCAACAAATTTAAGGTGATATTCACATCCAAAATCCACTAGTATGTAATTGGTGGTATTCAGTTAAAACTAAGAATGTAGAGTGAGAGCTGTGGTGTTGATTGACATCAAATAGGAAAAAGTTGGAACTCAATATGAAAAATTACTAGAGTCTCCACTTGCTTTTCGTCTTTTCTTAATGTTTTGATGATCTCCCTCCAAATCCCTTTTATCTGTTTTCTGTTACTTCTGATCCCCTAGTTCTCTCCTCCCTCTCTTCCTGATTTGTTTAGACTGAGTCTAATGTCAAGCATTCATCTTAACAATTTGTGATATGATCAAGACGGGGTACCCATTTCCTTCTGGCAACTGATAAGAGAGAATTTCTGTGTGTTTGCATGTCAGAGGGGGAGAGAGAGAGAAATTGAGCAAGACAATGAGCAGGAGAAAATACTGTTTAACATGACAAAAATGCACACAAATCCCTTTCCTGTGATGTTGGTCAAGAAATCATGTCGTAGATCAATCTGCAGCCCGGGAGACCTGAAGCTAGAGGAGGCATGCTGGTGTAAGCTGAAGATACAGTGGTACAGCAAAGAGTCAGAAGAACTTATGAAGAGACAGAGAGGGGAAAGATAGATGGACTGACCCAGAGGTCTCAGAAAATGTAACATATGAAAACAACATGGAAAAGTCAGAATGGATTCAGTTTGTCATGTTTATTGCTGATGTAGCAGGTTTTTATGGCAGCTGCTCTGTTCCATCACATTTTCAATGCATTTAATGTTCAGCTTCATTAAAGTTGATTCGGTTTTTGTTTTTCTATGACTGTATGAAAAAGTGGCTGACAGTACAGGAAAAAAAAGTTTGCCCACATTTCTTCTGATGATTGTTGTTTGTGTTTGTGTGCTGCAGCGCCAGTACATCAAATGTGGCCAAGCTAGAAGAGATGGAGCGTCTGCTGAGGGAGGCTCAGGCAGAGAAGAACCGTCTTCTTGAACACAAGGTTACTATAAGAAATCACAATCATTTCATCCTTTGTTTTCACTATTTTAGTTTGTTAATGGTAAACGGGTCAAATATGTAAAGCCTATATGAATCAGTAGGCTGTGTTTCCTTTACTTGCAAAATTATTAAATTTGCTTGGTGATAAATCCCAAACATAAAGACAATTTAATTATTGTTCAGGAGCGAGAGATGGACATGCGAAAGCAGGCACTGGAGGAGGAGAAGAGAAGAAGGGAGGATCTGGAGAAAAGGCTACAGGACGAGACGAGCAGACGCCAAAAACTAATTGACCGTGAGGTTAAACTGCGAGAGAAACAAAGGGCACAGGTGAGAAAGATAAACGGGACATTTGTGCTCCACTTGGAAATGTTAATTTCGGACTGGAAAACAGCAGCAGTGTTTGTCAGTATGTAATTATTCAATATATATATTGTATGACCCTTACTGCAACCAATGAGATTTTTACTGCTGTACTTTTTTACCTAAAGATAATTTGGAACTTGATATCACCTATTAGAGAATTTACCTTTTGCTCTTTTGTTTCTGTAGCTAACTTTTGTACATTTTCTTTCTGTGTGTGTATATATATGTGTGTGTGTGTGTGTGTGTGTGTGTATATATATATATATATATATATGTGTGTATATATATATATGTGTATCTCTTCATGATTTGTATGAATGATATAAACACTAAAAGAGATGAGAAATGCATCATTGGCCGTTACTTGAACCAATTCCCTTTCCTTTTCAATGGACCCCATTCACTTTTCCACCCAGTCCCGGCCATTGACACGTTACTTGCCAGTGAGAAAGGACGATTTTGACCTGCGAGCTCACATTGAGTCGGCAGGCCACAGCGCAGACACATGTTTCCACTTGTCCATCTCTGAAAAGACTTGTCGAGGCTACTTGGTCAAGATGGGAGGCAAAATCAAAACCTGGAAGAAACGCTGGTTTGTCTTTGACCGCAACAGACGCACACTCTCCTACTATGCAGGTAGGACAAAAGATGCACACACACTTGCAACCACAAGACACAATTGTAGTGATACAAATGCACTGACAACAGAGTGTATGTGGACAGAGCATCCACATACATAGGTGCACACACTCGCATAATCGTCATGTCATAATGTCAAAGTGAAAACATTTTTTTTCTGAATTTTTTTGCAGATTTATTAAAAAAAGAGATTTCAGATCTTGATTTTTTTTTAATACATTTACAAAAATAAAAAAGATATAAAACTAAAACACAAGTCTGAATACTTTTTGAAAACACTGTAAGTTGAATGTAATTATAGCATTAATTCACATCTATTTTGTATTTTCTGTGCTTTACATACATTTAAAACATAAATAAAACTGAACATGCTGAAGCGTATTTGTGCACATTTATACATTTCATTTTTATGTTATTTCTACCTCAGACAAACATGAAGTCAAGCTGAAAGGAGTCATCTACTTCCAAGCTATTGAAGAAGTTTATTACGATCACTTGAAGAATGCACATAAGGTATGTGTTTACAACCTTTTGTATTTACTCTATGTTACTACAAAAGTGAAGCATGCAAATAACTTCTGTCCTGAAAAGTATGATTTATTATCTCTTCATTGAATATCCTCACTTGTAAGTTCTTCTGTCTCCCTCTTTTTTCTCTCACACTAATTTTCTTCATTCCCTATCTTGCTCTTTTTCTTTTCCTTTTATTCTTGTTTCATCCTCATCACTTTCCTTTCCCTTCCTTTTCACTCATCCTAAAGTCCTCTTCTTTACCTCCCTCAGAGTCCAAACCCGTCCCTGACCTTCAGTGTTAAGACTCATGACAGGGTCTACTACATGGTTGCTCCCTCTCCCGAAGCCATGAGGATCTGGATGGATGTAATTGTCACAGGTGCTGAGGGATACACCCAGTTTATGGTGTAGCAATGGGGTTATGGTGGCAGGATATGCCAACATGTGGCTTTTATATTTGATTTTTATCCTTGGACTTTTTAAGCATCTGGATGGATATTTTTGGCATCTATGCTGAAGAATGAACACCGTTTTTGTTGACACCAGCCTTACTAAAGTTACTCAAGAAAACTTTGTAACATTTTATCTGATTATTTGGAGATTACATGTGAAACATTGTAGGCAGATAAGAGATAATTTGAATATTTTTAGGTAGTCTGGTTCAGTTCAAAAGAAGTGATGAAGTTCAGGAGATCTGTGCTGGTGCTATGGTGCACTACAGTGGGTCACAGTGGGCTCAGGTATATTTGTTCAATTGTGATATTAATGTTAAAAGCTGTTTCTGACTTTACTATTATATGAGCTTATTGTAGCCCATTTTCTTAAGATAAGAGCAGACTATGACTCAGTAGTTCTTTTTTTAGCCAGACAGTTTGAGCTCTGTTATGTCTTTATTAAGATCTCATTATTAACATTAATCAGGAATCCAAAAGAGTAAATCGGTAGCTGTGTTTAGAAATCCTAAGTGCTAAAAAAAAAACAATTTTAAAGTCATGCAAGAACGTGATTTGAGAACAGATTTTGTGATGGGTTTAATCACTGTTAGATCATTTCGTATGTGTTATAATAATTTTTATTCATGTGTACAGAATAAATTATCCATATTCATTTAGTAAAGGTAGTTGAGCAAATGTATTTTAAATTTCAACTTTTGTCATCTTGATTTAATCTCATGCATTATTACTGTGGCATTCTCATATCTTAACTGTTTGCATGGATGTGAATGCATGCATCATATGAAAATGTATATAAAAAGTGTGAAAATATATATATATGTGCTAAAGTTTGAAGTTAAGTTTAAAGTTTAATGCACATACTTGATGTACATATCTATTTACTTTGTGCTTCTAATGAAGCTCCAAGGTGCTATTCTTCCATGGTGAATGACATTAATAATCCATGCTACATATGATTTGAATTGGGGTATAATTTTAAAATCAACATGGTGATTATCAGTCATCTTTAAAATGGATTATTGTGCTGAATTTATATGTCACCACAGGCTCAGAAATGAAATGTTAGTGTCAGGCGACTTCTTATTTTTTTTTAAGGAATAAGAGGACTATATGGTTTTAATAAGGCACAGAATTGTGATATTTGTACATTTTGTTTCTAAGTTGTAGTTTGTTTTAAAATAGTTATGTCAGTTAATTATCCATTATCAACTTGTGCATTTTTATTATCATATTTGTGTGACAGTATTTTGACATGCATATTATCTAGATTTTTAAGCGCTACATGTATCTAATAATGCCGAACTGTCTGTGGTGGAAAACATGCAAATGTGGTAATTTGGTCCTGAGTGGGTTTGTTAGAAAAAGACTGTAGGATTATGTTGTTTTTTTTAAGGTGTCAGGCAGATGAAATCTATGGTACACGCTCAATTAATAGGCATTTAGTAATTGAAACAGACAGATTGTTGTGCTGCTTTGGTCCATTAGCTCTCATTGCATTGCTTTTATTATTATCAATTTAATGTATGGTTAAACTGACTATTCCACATTGATCACTAAAGTTGCTTTTATATTGTATATCGTAATCTGGACTACATCAGAAACATTCAGTTCAAGTGCATTTATCATCTTTTGTTTTGTTTTTTATATATATATATATATATATATATACACACACACACACACACACACACACTTTGTTAAGTATAATAAGATCAATATTACATCAGTTTATACACAACTCACTGAGCACAGGGTTGTTTCCCACCAACTAAAGATGAGATGTTACAGTGGAACCTCCCATGAGCTTAATTTTTCCTTTTTTCCAATAATTATTTTTATGGTGATCCTACTATATTTATGTGAATATCAGTGCATGTATCTTTTGTATTTCCATATGAATAATATAAAAATAAGTTTTACTTTTCATATTATCCAAACTGTACGACACCAGTTTCTCTAAGAGCACACTGCCTCCCTGTGTACCAAAATAAACTACAGTGCTCTAAGGTGCTACCATGTGATGTGGCTGTTACATTTTAACTAGAGGGTCAAATGTACAACCATCTCTTCAGCAGCAGGTGACTGTCGAATTTCTACATTAACCAACGAATAATACCACTATACCTTTCACTTAACAAGCTATTGCTACCTTTTAATTCTATTGGCCTGATATGGAAATTTCTGCGTGTGATTTGTAGTGGCTGCTTAATGACCCCTTCTGGTTGTACTGAGTAGCTTACATTTTACCAATATTGCATTCTGAGCACAAAATAAATCTGGGAGGCCATGAAATAGGTGAACAGGTGCTGTTTGTTGCTATTTTTTTCATAGGAATCAGTACATGTATATCAAGTCAGCCATTGAGGAAGTCGGGGATAATTATTTACAAACACTGATCAATAACTTTGTATGTTGACAGAGTCCTATACCCTGTGTTTTGCTGATAAGTAAGACACTCGGATTTCAGTCTCCTGGTTCTCCTCTGACTGTTGGCACTGACAACGTTTTCTAAATCCTTAAATTTTATGCAAAAATTCTGGCAAATGTATTCAATATACTTGGAAACTTGTGAAGAAGAATTTAAGTTAGAACAGTTAGCTCATTGTTAATTGTGTGAGTCAATGCCTTAAACATAGTTTACACCACACTAATTTCTCACTTAAAATGTTAATATTGTGGTTTTATAAAATTTTATCTTACCATAATAAACTGAACCCAAGACACAGACATAAATACTGCAGTCCACAATTTAATTTGACATGTAGTGAACACTGTCCCCTTTCATGTGCATGGTGTGAGAAAAGGAGTTCAGGACATAGAAAATGATCTTCCTGTTTGCTACATCAACCATGTTATTGAGAGTGAGATTTTCATTAAGATGTACCACCTCTTAACTCTTAACACAGGGCCATGTATATTGTCCAAATGGGTTTTGTTATTTTATGCAGAGAGCAAAGATTTGCTGTATCTCTACCAAGCAATACAAAACGATGCAGCCACTTGAGTAAGTGCATCACAAGCGTCCTAGGGGACCTTATACTAACAAAGTCACATGTGACCTCAGTGACATGAGCAAGCTAATACCAGCACTTGTTTCCCCACAGAGTAACTCTTGTTCTATTTCATTCTTACAGGCTACCAAATACAGTGTATATACACACAAAATCACAAGGAATCAACATCGACCGTGTTGCAGTTGCAGACAAGAGAGAAGACAGCTGTTGCCACAGAATGAGAAGCAGCCATGTTTAGCCTGTAGTAGTGGGAGTATGTACACAATGAAGCTCAAGTAGCTGCAGCATGAATGTCACTCAATGGAACAGGCTTCAGAGTGGGCCAAGAGGTGGAGACACCCCTGGTTGAATCACAGTTAACATGGGGGTCTTGCAGACTCTTAAGTCTGTAAGCCTGGGATATAGTATCTACAACCCAGTTGCAGAGTCTCTGTTTTGACAAGTCACAACCCTTCTGGTGCCCTCCATAACAAACAAACAATGCATCAGACTTATGGAACCCAGCTGAAACATTTATATATGTTCTCAGGGTCCAACAGGACATATTATATAAGCAGTAGGACGTAGCTCATCTGGCATTGGTTGCACAGTGAAAGCTATCACAGTGATAGGCTGATTGCTGTGAAAACCTGAAAGCCTCTTAGGAAGAAAGGATGAGTTTGGCCACTTCCAATGCAAACACTTACTGACAATAGACAAGGCACAGAGTTCACTTTGCAGATGCAATACTGCCTACATTACAATGCCTGTAGGACAATAGGCAGGTACCATGAAGGCACACACACACACACACACACACACACACACACACACACACACACACACACAACATGTGGTAAGTACAAACGCTCAGCCACTTTCAGAATACAACCCACCAGAGAATGACACCCTACAGTCTGATTGACATCTAAAACATTTAGAGATGACAGCAAAATACATCTCAAGACCAAGAGAGACAGAGAGGCCCTGATCCAACAACATTTATAAATAAGCAATACAGGGACTGAACAACACACTGGCTCATACCTCATCAACAAACATTGATGCTTGCACCAACTGGAAATGAGCATCCACTTGTTGGCATACAAAGAGAATGTTTTCAAATTAAGTATAGTCTTCACAACAGAGTGATCACAGGTATACTTTATGTGACACGTTGGCAGAGAAGAGGGATCACAGGTAAGATTTTCTTTATTTACCCAAAATGAAGAATCTAAAACTTTACAAAATTTCAGATAAACAGAACTAGATTCAGTCAATACTAGCTTAGTAAACCATCACTATAATTGAACAGGCCAAACTGACTGAACAAAGGCAAACTAACCTAATAAACTGAACAAAAAAGGGACAATATACTGTATGGTGGCTGATGAGACCATTTTGAAACAAAAGGTTAACAAAAACACTACCTACTAACTTTACAACATCAACAACAGTCACATTTAGTCTTAGTTTAAATAATCTAGAAACAAACCAAAAACAAAAGTATCAAAAAAACTAAAAGAAAACACAAAATAAAACAAAAACAAAATCCCTAAACTAGAAAACCCACTTTCCCCCCATGATATGGCAAGAACTTAGTAGTGTGATTGCAGCTCTGCTTTAGTGGGCACATCTTTTGCTCTGACCTGATAAGGTGTCCCTCCAGTCGTAGCAACCAGCAGCAACACTCCTACCACTGGTAACTAAAAGAAAAAGCAATGAGAACAACTTTAGGCAAAATAGGCCCTGTTCAGATCTGGCAGTAACATGTGTCTTAGGTGAAGATACATTGAGATCCGATCACTTAGACCACATTCAGAGGTATATGACCACATCTGGCCTGGGATGACGTGTGCAAAGTCCTGCACCCATCTGACAAGGGAACTGAGCAAGCCCCACTTGGCAGTAGTCCAAGGTCAATAAAAACAGTCTCCTCTGGTCATAAATGCAAAGTTTGAAGCAATGCATCACTCAGGGTCTGGACCGAGGCATCAACTCCAGCAAGGTGGAAAAGGGTGCTTTCCCATCTGAGATGCTATATCATAGCTCTTGATCAGTAGGTCAGCAAAGTTATTATCCACCACTAAGGACGTTGACGGTGAGCAACTAGTCTAAAGGCCTCATCTGGTGATACTATCAGAGAAGCAATAGAGAGGTCTGTGGCTGGCATTAGGTCCAGGCCATACTTGGCAGCATCCTGCATGGCAGCAAAAGCTGTGCAGTCGCTCAGTAGGTGGCGTTTGAGTCTGACCAGCCCCTTCAAAGTTGATCAATATATGGCACAGACTTATGAATTATAAAAATAGATATAGTAGTAGTAGGCTGAGGAGCTCATCTAAAGAAAGCACTAGAGGGAGCTGTCTCCACAGTGGCAGCACTGAAGGGAGGGAGAACTCTTTCTCCTGTTCTTTGTGTTATCTGATTTCCTTGTCAGCAGAAAGGTTCCCTGAAGCTTCACTTTAGTTGACCTGTGGGCTTAAACCCCAAAGGAGAGCTGAATACAAGTCAGTAATAGTACTGGCATTTTCAAACCTAGCAGGCCTCTCTGGAAGTGGCATGCAGCTTCAAACTAGTAGCCTACAGACATTTTATGTCAGTCCCTGTCTCAAGTGTTCGATGTCCAGACACGAAGGGCATGTGTCATGGCCATCTTCTGGGTTGAGAGGGCTTCAAGCAGGACTTGCAAATGGTGAGCATAATGACAGGTAAGCTTAATTGTCCTAACTACTTGTAAAGCTGTAGCTGCAGGGAGACACACTCAGCTACCCAAATTTTATTTAGCTCCTATCAGCTGTCCATGTGTTGTAGGACAAAACACAAAAACTAAAACTCAGTAGGAAACTGCACTCCACAAGTAGCAAGCCCATACCCATGATGTTTGTTAGCTATCGACACCGCTGTCAGAAGATGTGAGAAGAGAACACCCCAGCAAGGCTGTTTGGTAACATAAAAAAAAACAGCACACCTGAACAAGAGAAAGTGCAAACAGGTTGCGAGTGAAAGTGCATACCAGAGAAGTCACAGCACTTCAGACTGAAGCTGCCACAAAAAAATCCTCTGCTTCATTGTAACAGGCTGGTCAATGGTCACAGCTATGCAGTCGACAAAATGTAGCTCAAACGATGGAGTTACTGGACTACTAGCATAGGTGGTAAGCTAATATTAGCTATTGTTAACAATGTACTCAAGTAACATGAAGAGCCTCTTTTGTTGGGTTTTGCCCGGCGAGTTTGTTCATTACAGCTGCAAGACCTGACAAACATGTAACATACAAACAACCTATATGTTTAACTTATGAAATCACTGTGTCCACAAATGCTTGTTAAAAAACACTATCAGAGTTAATGTTTTCCAGCAGTGAGAAGGTTGAGGACAAGGATATAAGGGGGATAGCTGAATTGTTTTTACAGTGAAAAGATTAGGGACTGGTGGAATCATATTATGCATATATCAGTGACACCCTAAACCAGTAGTCTGCACAACTGCAAATCAGGTCACAATGTTGTAGACCTAACCACATGTCTGTGCTTTAAATACACTGGCTTTGCTTCATTCAATTCATAGGAGATGTGGGTATTGGGATGGGTATTGGTGGACTATGCACTACAGCCGACATCTGGGGAAGGACACGGACCACAACATCAGTGTTTTAACACTGGGAGTTGAAATTGCTGCTGTATGTTGTCTAATACTCCCCTTTGTAATTGTCTGTCCTGATATGTTTTTATCTTTTGTTTCTTTTTTGCTGAGTGGATGGGCTATGTATCCTGTCATTGAATAAGAAGGAGTAAGCAGACCATATTTACAGCCTCTGATGTTTTGTCACCAGTTGTAGTAGCCTAATGACCTTGTACATTTCCCTTTGGGCCACTCATTATGTCATTTGGCATTTTAAAGAGTGCAGGATATTGCAAAATGAGATTAATTTAAAGCTTTAAAGATTCAGTTAATGGATAGATTTAAAAGCCTTAACGGATTCATTGATATTAAGACCAGTAGGCCATGGCTGCAGTTTGCTGTACTGGCTATCTTGTCTGATTTATCCTGGACCAGTTCAACAAGCCTTGGCTATAAATAGACTCCGTGAGTGTTCTTGGGCAGAACACTGTGGTAGTGTGCATGTGTATGTGTGTTTGTGTGTTTGTGTGTGTGTCTTTAAGAATTCAGCTGAAATTTGATCCCTATGGGGGGAGAGGGAGAGAGCTCATACACCAACACCCCATATCGTTACCGTAATCGAGCGTCGAGCTTCATGATCCGCACCTCTGCAATTATGCACGTTTCATGTCGGATGGGATTCTCGGTAAACACTGCAAAGGTGGCAGAGGCACGGAACAGCAGCCCTTCGGCATCTCCCCCAAGTTTATAGCGTGTGCGTGGAGCAGGAGGCGGGCTGTCTTGTTGATCAAAAATGACTCGATATGGCTGTGGCTTTGACTCAACATACACGGCTTTGCGAGCGACCCTGGAAACCATAACCACTTGATAGAGTGAGAGTGAGATCATCTTAATGAAAGTCATAAGGTAAGTACATTTGGGATCTTTTATTTTCTCTTGTCGGCTGGTACACAGAAACACCACCAGGCCAGTGTTATTTTCCCTCAACACATTATAGCAGCTGACCAGGCAATGCGGCGTGAATTGGCCTCGTGTGTGTGCAATTCTATACGGTCATTTTTGCTGTAAATAAAATGAGAATACCTCTATGACTCGGTTGATAGCGTGTGCTGTGGGCAATCGATTCTGGACAGCATCTGTAAAGTGCTGTCCGGTGATGCACATAACTAACAATTTTCTCGTGAGGCTATCAAACGTTATCGTTTCCCCCTTAAAAAAAAAAAAAAGGTCCACCCGTCTTACGCAAGCGCATTTTAGCCGTACGTGCTAGTTGTTATAGGAACATACGAAGCTGGCAAAACAATCTTCCAGGAAGTAACCAGTTTCATTCTTGTGCAGTGGAAATAGACATCACTTTCCACATTAATTAGACCGGGTCTATCGTTGAGGCGGGCCCAAGCATGTCATTGTCTATCCAAATGGTTGAGACATTAATAAATCAGTGGGGCTCTGAATAACACTGCTCTTAAACCATGGAGTTACTTTGGGGTTAATTCTTGTAAACTCATTCTTTCCGCGTTGTTACACTCAAATTTATGTCTTATGAGTACAGTATGTTGTAGCAAAGGGAAAATGTGTTTTTCATAATAATTGACTTTTGATTGGAGGTTAGTTTCAGTCACTTTTTTAAAATTTTTTTATCACCACAAGGCTATTGTGAATGAGGCCAGTAAAAGCAAGCTAACAGGTTAACAGGTGTGTCAGGAAGTATATTAGCAGATTTCTTTCTTTTAGCTCCACATCTTGTTTTGCGATTTCTCTTGACACAACCACTGTCTCTTATTCAGCCTTCATTTCAACTCGATTCACAGTTCATTCTACAGGGTTATTAATAGATAAATCTTTGCAGAAGAAACACACTAAACTCCACAGATGTGCTTGTTAAAAAGCAGATGTTTATGAGACAGGCTATATACACTTGTAGTGTTGTTTGCCATGGTTTTTCAACTGTTTCCTTTCTGCAGCCTGGCCTTCAGTCAACTTCTGTAACCATTTGCCCTTGGCAGCAGTGTCCTATAAGGCACTTACCAGACGCAAACATGTATGTGTGTATCTGAAACAGATCCACGTGCTTTGTAAGCATGACAGAGAGTAGCATTAGCCAGATACCCAGATGTCTACCGAGTCAAAATCACCTTATGGTTTCTTGAAGTGTCCCTATAATAACAAAAAGTCTTTCTGCCTTGCAGCATGCTGTGTTTAAGTACTGGAGCACACTGCCCACTAATGCATTACAGGCAGGCAAAAGGAGAGGGCTCTGTGGAATTGGCCTTTCAGTTCCCTGGTGTCTTCTTATTGTTTACAGTGTTTCCATGAGGCACACTGTTAGTCCTCTAGCATTTCTTTGGCATAACGCAGGAACAAAGGCAGGTATAAAATCAAACCAAAGCCAGAGCTCCAGGGAGTGAGATGTTTGTTTTTTGTATGACTGTGCTGGAAGATACCCTGTTCTCTTACTTGGGAGATGTAAATACGTCTCCAAAGTTAACAGACTTGACCTCTTACCAACGGCTGGAACAGTCAAATTTGCCAATATGCAAATAGCTTAATGCAACACTCATAAAACAGCTCAGTGGTGTGGACTCAGTGGTTGCAGTGGACCTCTGTCACTGACATACATTTACTGGCTACAAGCCAGCGTGTGAGAGTATGAGTAGAGCTGCTAATTTTGGAACTTTGTTGTCTTAACCTCCTAGGACCTGGCGTCCACATATGTGGACCTCACATTTTGGGTTCTCTAGACCACAATACTAACTTTTTCTCAACAAGGGCCTGGTGACCAAATATGAGGATATTATACTACCACTCAGTAATCGAAATTTAAAACTAATGTCCTCATATGTGGACATCATTTTTCTCAGGTCCCAATCAGCCTATATAGCAAAGAATAGAGCTCGGGTCTTAGGAGGTTATAGAAGACACACACTTTTGATCCAAATATAGACATGATAGTTTTTTTTTTTAATTTAACAATGGCTTTAGAGCATAATGCATGTTTTTACTGCACATTATGTTAATTTAAGGCCTAGATATTGAAGTAAATCATGTATGAATAGGAAATGGATTTTGTTGCACCATCCTGTGCTGATCAGCATTTATACTATGCTCTCATTTTCCACCACTGGGGTGACGTCCTACAGCAAAGCCGTTATACCAGTAAAGTAACTGAAATATTTCCTGTAGTACAGCTGTTCAACATATTAATTTGATGTTGATTTCTACTTGTGTGATCATATTAAAAGTAACTTTTTTGTATATGTCTTGAAATCCCACCAGTAGGCATTTTGAAAATATTGTCAATATGTCTTAATATACAGTGCATTCAGGAGCTATTCAGACCCCTTAAATTCTTTCACATTTTGTTATGCTGCAGCCTCCTTTTAATATATATATATCAGTACCCCATAATGACAAAGTGGAAACATAATTTTAGAAATGTTTTGCAAATATATTAAAAAGAAAAATCACATTGACGAAAAGTATTCAGACCGTTTGCAATCACACTTGAAATTTAGCTCAGCTCTCTTCATCTTTGAGATGATCTACACCTTGATTGGAGTCCACCTGTGATAAATTCAATTGATAGGACATGATTTGGAAAGGCACATTCCTGTTTATATAAGAGAAAAAAACAATCCATGGGTCAAAGTTATTGCTCAGAGAGCTCAGAGACAGGATTGTGTTGAGGCATAGATTTAGGAATAGCTACAAAAGGAAAAAAAAAGAAAAAAGAAAAGGAAAACCCATCACTGCAGCACTCCACCAACATAGGCTGTATGGCAGAGTGGCCAGACAGAATCCTCTCCTCAGTGCAAAAAAGTAGCTAAAGGACTCCCAGACTTTGATAAACATGATTCTTTGGTCTGATGAAACCAACATTGAACTGTTTGGCCTCAATTATAAGCGTCATGCCTGGAGGAAATCATACATGACACTTAGTAGTGTTTGCCCTTCTGGAAGTTTCTCCTATCTCTACACAGGTTCTTTGGATCTCTTGGTCATCTTTCTTACCAAGGCCTTTCTTCCCTGATTGCTCAGTTTGGCCGAGTGGCCAGTTCTAGGAAGACTCATGGTTGTTCAATACTCATTTTATTTAAGAATTATGGAGACCAGCTCTTGGGAACCTTCTGTTTTTTTTTGTAGCATTCCCCAGATCTGTGTGTCAACACAGTCCTGTCTTTGAGCTCTGCAGGCAGTTCCTTCCTCCTCATGTCTTGATTTTTGCTATGATGTGCACTGTCAGCTGTGAGCCCTTAAATAGACAAGTGTGTGCCTTTCCAAATCATGTCCAATCAACTTAATTTAACACAGGTGGACTCCAATCAAGGTGTAAAGATGATCAAGAGAAATGGAGGCCCTTCAAAGTGCAATAGCAAAGGGTCTGAGTACTTATGTCACTGTGATATTTCAGTTTTTCCTTTTTAATGAAGTTGCAAAATTTTCAAAAATGATCTTTTTGCTTTCTCATTATGGGATATTGAGTGCAGATTGATGACGGATTTTTGAAATTATTTTAGCACAAGGCTGTAACATAACAAAATGTGAGAAAATTGAATGGGTCTGAAAACTTTTGGTCAAAAACAGTATGACACTTCATTTTGTCAAAATGATCCAGTTTTAACCTGTATTATTATTAAATATAACAGAAGGTCTCTTTAGTTTGTTTCTATAAAATTTCCATCTCTACATTGTGGAATTAATGCAATATAAATAATGGAGCAGCTTTAGTGATGCTCTCACAAATGAGTACTATTATATTTTTCATGCAGGCCCAACTGTAAGCTAATTCAGCTTTGATTTCGTGGAGAGCACAGCACTGTACAACATGTGCTGTACGCCTACATTTTTGTAAATGATGATGAACCCAAGTACAGAGAATTCAATCACAAAAGAATCTTGAAGCATGTTAATCAGCAGGGTAGACAGGATATGGTGCAGAAGATCTTGGTTAAAACCACTATAAAAGATTGAAAATTATCAAAAGTTCAAGATGTCACTGAATAGGCCATGCAGTGTTAAAATCACCATGTCTCACATTAATCACCCTCTTTGTGTTCCACCAAATGTTTATCGCTCACAATGGTAGAGTGTGACATTATAACTCTGATTTTATTCATGGTTTGTTATTATTCGTTGACTATATTATCTTCATTGTGTTCAAGATACTCCTTGTAAGTAGCTCTGAAATGTCATTAAATTGCCACACGGTAATAGTGCATGTAGCCTCTATTAATGTGAAGATACACTCTGCCCTGTAATACACTAAGGGAAACTGGGTTTTGCATCAGAATGTAATTACAGTACACATACTGTGGCTCTTGTTTAAGTTGGAAAGTAGGACACTGTAAAATGGTTATTGTGTTGATTGGTCAAATGCACAGTGGGTTGAAAAGCACTTCAGTCAGCATAGGCATGTAAATGTACATCTTCATTTTTGTTGTAGAGCTTCCTAAGAAAGAAGGTGTCTGTGGGTTTAGAAGCTGTGTGAGCTGAAACCACAATGACTGGTTTCAGAATGCATGTCTTGATACTTTTGTCTTCTGTCTGTAACATAAACCAAGTAAGTAGCACATAAGCTTATCATTGTCAAAAAATCAAGTCAATACATTTCCATTCAGTTTGTAAGTATTTAGTAGAGGTTCTGAAGATGTAAAGAAGTTGATGGAGTAAAGTTGATGACTAGTTACTGTCAAAATATTATTGATAGTTAGTAGTTTACCACACTTTGCCTATCTACCTTTTCTTTTAAAGGCCAGTGGCAGCTCTCCTACTGGAGCTAAGTTAATAAAATTTAACTCACCCCACTGACAATTGTGATTTTCAGTTGCATTGTAGTTCTTGTCACCAAATACACCAACTGTGATTTAGCTGATCTGAAAAGAAAACATAATCACTAATACCTAATGATTTTTTGGTATGTTTTTAAGTATGACTAACTTTACAAGTCTTCTTTCTAACCTTTACCCAACGTCTGTCCCTCCTCCCACAGTGGGGTTGGATGGCCATGGACCCATTCAGCCAGCTTATCCTCACCATCTCTGTGACCAGTTTCCTCACCTTCCAGTGGCTCTTCCACAAAGTCAGCCCGTGGATGTCCATGCGCATCAGCCCTGGCTTCCTCAGCCTCAGTGACAAGCAGAAGGTGGAATGGAACTCAAGGTGACCTGAACTGAACTTCTGATCATGATGATCCTAAATATTGACATGCTATGTATGGCAGGGAGTGTAAGCTCAGCTCAGATGTTGGACAGAGGGGATTTGTTTCAGCTCGATCCAAAGATAAGCACTGACAGTCAACCCACATATTTCCTGTGACATAGTATCTGACTCACTAGTAGGATGCATTGTGTGTTTTGCTATGTTTGCTCTATGTGGCACTGCTTCAAGGTGCTGGCAACATGGTGGAAACTCAATGGAATGCTGTTTTGAGTGATTTTCTTTTTTATCTCTGATGTAGTAAAACCTTGCTTAGTCTTTACAAATTGTAAAGCATAAAAAACTGGACTGGAATACTTGATACAAAACGGTTTCCCCCTATATTTCTCTCTCTCTTTTATTTTTAACAACCCTCATGCCCAATGACATGCTGGTAAATATTTTATTCACCAACTTCATTGTTGACATCATTAGCTTAAATTCCATTCTTTAATTGTATAATGTAACAGTATTTCGTAGGTCCACCTTTATTTATTTTTTGTGAATATATTTTATTGGCATTTTGGGTGTCACATCACAATACATTACAAAAAACAAACAATGCCATGAAATGCTCCTATATAACCCTAACCCACCCAACACCTCCCTTTTGACCCTTTTTGCTCTTAATCTAAAGGAATTGTGCTTACAGTCTTGACAAACATGAGAAATAATACAAACAGAAAAGGACTAACAACAAAAATAGAAAGCAAGATATATTACAAAAAAGATAAATAAAGTAAAGAAAAAAAAGAAAAAAAAGAAAATGACAACAAAGTGTAGTGTGTGCATGTATGAGTCTTTGCGGTGCAAAACAGATTGCTGGGAGATCTTCGTTTTTATGCCCAAATGTAGGATTCAGCTGCTACATTGTGTTAGCTATCACACCCATGTAATCAATCTGGGGGAGGGGAAGACAGACTCTTAACATAAGTGATCAGGGGTTGCCAATGACTGTAAAGTTTGTCTGTCGAGCCACGCATGGAGAATTGAATCTTTTTTAATTCCAAGAAAGACATTGTGTCTCGCAGCCATGAGGTTGGAGATGGAGGCAATGGTTTCTTCCATAATAAAAGTATTGTACGATGGGCTATTAAAGAGGCAAATGAGACTAAATTTGCTTGCCTTGCTGATATAGAAGGTTGCAGAAGGTCATCAATTACAGAAGAGAGAGGGGCATCTGGAAATGAGGGTGTTTTTGATTTGAGTAACTGCTGAACCTGGAAGTACCTGAAAAGGACAGATTGAAGGTAGTATATAGCTGAGCAAAGCTGGAGAATGTGCCTTCAGTATAGAAATAACCAATTGTGCTAAGGCCTTGTCTGGCCCAGACAGAGAATCAGGCATCAATCTTAGCCGGTTTAAAGAGCTCATTATTACATACTGGGGTGTTAAGCGGGAGCGTGTTCCAGCCAAAGTGTTGCTTGATTTGTTGCCAGATTCTTAAAGTAGATATGACTATTGGGTTATTTGTGTACCGTTTGGGTTTAAGTCTGTGGGCATGGCATATCAGAATCTTTTAAGGAGGAGGAGTTACATGAATGTGATTCTAGTTGGCACCATTGAATTTCAGGATAGAAAGCTCAGTGTAAAATATTTTGCATGTTGGCAGCCCGGTTGTGTAAATAGTAAATTGTGCATGTCATAATTTTTCAAGGACGGCACTGAGCCTTCTGTTATTGATAGTAAGGCTCTTCCTACTGTATATCTCCTTACCACTGCAGCACCTGTGTTTCGGCCTATGTTCAGTAGTCTATTGATGCTTGTGTGCCCTCTCCTCTCATGTAAGTAGCTGGGCGAGGATCCAACTGGGCGAGGGTGTACCCCACCCTCGCCCAGTTGGCATCCAGCCCCCCCCTGCAACCATATAAGGATAAGCAGTATGGCTAATGGATGGATGGAAGGTGCAATCGTTGTTGTAGTGATCACAGGTAAACTTACTTGTTGCAGTGATCACAGGTGTCCTCAATTTGGTTGCATTGAGGTTGTGATTTGGGGTCTGTCTTTTAAATGTGGTCTATGTTACCTGTTTGTTTTTAATTATACGCAAGGTCAAATACCCTTCACCTCTACTAAAAAAAATAATACAAATATTGTAAAATTTTGCAGTTTTGGATCATTTAACATTTTAGTGATATTGCACTCGGGTGTACATTTTGTTGTATACTGTACATGGGCTCATATAGGAAGTTGTAGGATATAACACATACACAGATTTCTAGATTCCTCTTGGGCCAGCTACTATAGTTGTGTGAACATTTTGGGATTTTGGTTTCATTTTTGTCCATTTTAATTTCAAGCTCATCTGAGGATCTAACTCAACCAACATGTACATACTGATGAATTTGATCAAACAACAGCCAAATGTCATCTGTTGTCACGTTGCTGTTTTATCTGCTAACTTGTTTTGGGAACATTGCAGATGCTGGTAGAACAACTAGATTGGAATGAAAAGATGGAGTGCATTTGTTTGTAGAGCGAGACAGACAGGCTGCTGTTATCATAAAGCACTATGAGAACAGTGAATGCTTTACTATAGATTGAGGGACAGTGGATGTCCAGGATGGTAGACCAGCCTGGTCCAGCCTGAATGAATCAATCATTTTCATTCTTCTTGCATACTCAGCTTATTACTCATGAGAGCACTTGTGAAATTCATATAGTCACATGTTTTATTATGAGCAATAAAAATTAATGATTAATAGAGATGGATGTACAGTAGACTATGGGGATAAAAACATCTTACAATCAGGCTGTCACTCTGTCTTACTGACTGATTGATGAGAATTGTTGGACTGTCTCACTGCTTGAATGATTGACTGTGACTGTGCTGCTCTGCCTGACCCTTCAGCAGTGTTTAATCTCTTAGTCTAATTGGTCTGAATCTGTGTGCCAACCTGACAGGGAATCAGTTGATCCACAGTGAGTACTAAAATTCTGCGCTTTACCACAAAACAGGTCTAAGGCACTTTTCATGAATGAAGATAAATATACACTATTCCTCTGATGTGTCAAGACAGGAGAATAACATCACAGCTGTGTGTGTTATGGTTTTCATTTCAGGACGGTGTCAACGTTTCACGCACTGTTGGTGGGAATCTTCTGTCTCCACATCTTGTTCTTTGATGATGCCGTCAATGAAGACCCTGTCTGGTGAGAGTTGTGAATCCCCTGTTGTTAACCTTTATTTTCCATACTTAGCAACTGTGCACATGGCAGGTATGTCAGTCTTGCTGAAGCAGTGTATATACAGTCTGGAGGTTGGTGTCTCTTTTTTACTCTTTCCAAAAACACAACAGCAGAAGTGTGAGGAATGGATTACACATTGAGTTTGCCTGCTTTAAGGTAAGCTATAAACATTAGCATGCCCAGCTAATTAGCTGACTACCCACTGTAACATAGCATTACTTCGAAGGCCAAGCGGTAACGTACAGCATAAAACATTATTACTATATGTTGTTTACGGGTTATATTAGAAAAAACAGGTTTAAGAATGACCCGTTACTTGTGTGAGAGCCAATTAGCAGCTGTGTCCTGTTCTTTATTGGAATTGGGGAACTTAACACCCCCAACACCTTCAGCCAAGCCTGTAAGGATAGCTAGGTCTGTCTTCACTCTCAAAATGTGTTCCCTTGTTTGGGATATGTTTACCATTTTAATTCCATTTTTATTTAGAATAACACTAAAGCTGATAAGCTATCCTTCCAACAATGCTGCTCTTTATTTACATATACATGGATCATCAACTTTTGAGGAACATGTAGCTTTAGCAATAGTCTCTAGTCATTATAATAAGAATGCAATCATCACATGGATATTTTTACATCGTTCTGGTTTTAAAATAAGCTAACTAGAAGCATTGTAAAGTCAGCCAACTCAAGGAGTTAGTTCTACCTTGCTAGCTAACTAGAGCTGACAAAATTTGCTAACCACAGTTGTCATTTCAGCTGCGACAAATTGATTAGAAATGAAAAACCTGCCTTTGTTTAATTGTGTTGAAATCAAATACCCATTGTTTCTAAAAGCAAGAGCTTTGAGTGTTAAGTCTTCCACCATTATCAATGTAAACTGTTCATGTGTCATGCTAGAGTGGAAATTAGTTTTATTTTCAATTGATTATGTGATGATCCCCATAAATTTTTCAGGTGCTGACTTTTATACTGCCACTAGGAATCCCCAGAGTCAGAAATTTTCAACACCAACACATAATGACTTTAAAGGAGTTATTTCTAAGTTTTGCTATTGCTAAATAGATAGTTTTAGCTGTTTATTTACCAGTGCAGAAGAAACACTGCAAGCTCAGCATCAAACTTCATTCCTTCACTTGCCAAGAGCTGTCCCCAGTGGTGGAAAGTAATTCCAATGTTGACTATTTCTATCATTTCTTTTCTTCATGCGGCTAACATGCTAACCCCAGCCCATTTCGTCACTTTCCAATAGCAACTCACTGTAACCTCCAATCTGCCCTGAAGATGTAGCGCTGCTCAGAGTGTGTATTATAACCTCTTGTCTTTTAAACACAATGGCTGAAGTTCTTGTCAAGCGACAATCTCCACCACCCGCTCCTGAGAGAAAACTTACAAATAGCCTCTTTTAAAATTTAATCACACATACTCAATCAAACCAAATGTGTATTTTTAATAGGGGAGATCCTACACTGGTGAAGACTAATGTTGCCATCACAACAGGCTACCTCATATCTGGTAAGGGAAACATCCTGTTTACCCAGGTAATATCTGTAAAAGTGGGACCCAGAGAGCATGCATGTAATTTGTTATATGTTAATAAGATGCAATAAACTTGATGCTTAGATGACTCCCTTGAGTTTGGGCCCAGCTGTGTGTCTGTTCCTGGTCAGAAATAAAAACCAGACACATATACAATTTTTGGATAAAGTATTAAAAGTTTAGAGTATATTTTTTTATTACTTTGTATGTTCTTTAAATGTTTTGAATGTACCAATGACATGTTTTCTGTCTCTCCCCTGTACTTTTGTTTTCCAGATCTGCTGCTAATATTTTACTATTGGAAGGCGATAGGCGACAAGTTTTTTGTAGTTCACCATCTGGCAGCATTGTATGCTTACTACTATGTACTGGTGAGTGCCCTATTGTCCAATAGCAGAACGTGCAGGCAAGATGGGAAGGAGACAACCAAGGGTGAACAGCTGTGTCTTGTCAAACTGTCTGTTTAGCCATTATTCAATAAGTGTCCATGGCTATCCCCATATAGCCCTGCAGCTCATGTAGGTTAGTTAAACATGCACAAGGCAAGGTCAGCATAGTCGGTATCTGTGCAAAGGATGTACCCAAAACTGTACAAACACATCAGAGAGGGAAACCTCATGGATGGTTAAAATCATCCTCAGTCAGTGTGCCTGCCCTTACGCTATTAAGATGTGTGAGTATTAAGATGTTCTTGCCTCTTCTGTGGTTGTATTTTTTAGATGGCTGGATAACTGACTGATAACCGTAGATTTCAAGTTAGTTTGACATTTCACTCAGGTTTAGCACTTTTTTGAGCTGCGTTGTGAAAGCACTCTTACCAAAGAACATGATGGTTGACCCTCATCATACACCAAATCAGCTATTTGGTGTCAAGACTGTATTAGTATCATTTTGTAACATTTAGCCTGATAATAATTTCAAAATTAGTTTGAAGTACTAATTAGTAACTCATTGGTTATTCCTCCACTGCTAGTATGCAGTTGGCGCTTATCTAGACATGGGGACTGTTCAGTGTACTCAGCATTTATGGGCAGTGCTATTCACTCTTGGTTCAATCTGAAACCCTCTAGGTCGCCAGGATCTGTCGCATAATTATCATAGAGATGAATGACTATGGTATTTTTTGCATGGAATGCTCAATAATGATACTGGCTGATGACCCTCCCCCTTCACCTTGCCCTTACAATATCTGTGCTTTCTGTTTGTTTTACTGACCCCTTTTGATGTTTTGTGAATGTGACATAAGCTGAGCTGTTCTGAGCTTAGCACAGCCGAATGCTGAACTGTAACCACTGTGTGCATGCTGGCAGTTCTGAAGCGTTCTATAAAGACAGGGTTCCTTTCTTGTTACTGTGCATGCCAACAAACAGTATTTAACACTCCTAATTACTTACCTGCCTATCTACAGAACCTTCAGCCTGTCTGTCTTTGTGCCAGAGCCTAGTGCTGCCTCCTCTTTCTCCTCCTTACACTCCTCCTGAGACTCCCTGATGAGGGAAAACTGTCAAAGCCACTCAGATAATGTCATCCAGATGACCTCAGATGATAAAGTGCATCACCAATTAGCCAAGGCTTTTTATAATACCATGTTGAATGTACTCTGTTAGGTGTATCTGATGAAATCACTGTTGTTAATGATCTTAAAAGACAGTCTTTTCCCTTATACCCACTTTATTTGAGTTAAATAAACTTACAGGTCATTCCTGTTTGTTCCCCTACAATAAATGTTCCATATTTTCTATATAAAAAAATGCAAGAGGACTTACACTGCGCATTGCTCTGCTTCTGAGTCACCATCCTTCAACTGTTCTTGGATAAAAAAAATGCTTTACATTGCTTTGTACTATAGATTTGGTTTTATGTTGTAATTGGCAACTCATAAAATCTTGGTATAAAGCTGTAAAGCACTACAGATGTTTGGTTTCAACCATGTGTTTAGTGTAAATGCTGCAGTCCAGATTTACATCTTACCCCTTTCAACGCTCCAGTCAGTGGCTGGATTTACAGATTTCTTCTTTAATGTGACACACATCATATTTGCATCGGTCTATATCTGCATTGTTACTGAGGATTATAACTTTCACACATTTCTGTGTCTAAACATTAATAATGAGATTAAATAGTGTCACATTGTCATAACAAAATTATAATTTACTTCTGACTATAAATCTAGCCTTTCATTTGGAGAAACAGAGCAATCACCTGTATCTAAAACAATTAGGTAATTGAAATGAAGTAGGCCATACTGTTACTGGACAATCATGACGGTTTCCTCAGACTAGATCTCAAATTCATGTGGGATAACAGAATGAATGCTCTGCATTATTCAACTGTGATAGAAAAAAAACGAATCACGAGTCACATTACTGTAGGCGTTATTACGGTACATTTGCAGTAGAAACCATAATAAAATTGGCTAATCCTTGATGTCATTTTCATTTTCTTTAGTTTTGTACCCAGTCAACTTGTCATTTGTTGTCTTAGTCTTATTGATTAATGTGTTAAGTGTTTTTATGTGGAAGTGTACATGTTAAATTCACAAAAAAGTAAATTCAATATTAAACCCTGAGACATACAACAAAATTAAGGCCTACTTAAATTTACTTTAAGTTGGGAAACTTCTATTTAAAAAAAAAAAATACAAATCGGCTTAATTACATGAGCTTGTTGGTATGTTTTAATTGTTGATTAGTCAGACATTTTACATTTTTTTAAATGGAGCATAATCTGTTTTTGTGTCCATTTTAACAGTCAAATATAGCTTAATCAAAAAAATGGAAACATGCTGTGTAAATATTAGATGCATGCTTTCTTCTGAGTGTCGTAAGTGTTGCTTCTTATTTGCTTCCAATTGTGGTGGCATCTTTTTTTTTTTTTCTTCTTCTAATGTACCTGTCTGTCTGTCTCTGTGTCCTCCGCTGACTTTAACATAAACAGACCCTCTTTAAACCCTACATGCAAAAACTACCAACAAAAAGTTGGGTTGTGTCATCCCCATTCATGCAAAAACTACCAAAAAGGTTGTGTATCATTTAGAAACCCAGCGCAGGTCTTGATCTAGATGGGGACTTCTTTATTCCTGTCTTGTCTGCTGTTATTGCTGTTGTGTTGCACTGAGCAGATATGATGCCCAGTCACAGTATGGACTTACCAGTTCCTAGAGGTACTAGCATGCTCATGCTAGGTGGAAAGATCACATCATATGGTAGAAAAACTGCAATGCAGATGTACCCTGTTTGTATCATATAGTAAGTATGTTTCAATGAACAGCTTTTGTTTCAGCCCTGACGGTAAGTCTTCTTTTACATGCTCTATATAAATCGGGCCACAAGCCAAGTAACCTTGAATTCTATGTTGTGTAGGTGTCAAATTTAATACATGATTTTTTTTATCCTAATTTTGAGTTTGACTTGTTTATATGGTCCGGAGTTAGACACAAAATTCAGTTTAGAACACCTGAGTAAAACTATCTTATTGTAATTCAAATTAAGATACAAATAACAGCACTCACTATTACACTTTTTCAGTCAGAACATTTAATTCAAATTTATTTGGCTAATGGCACAATTTTAACAGCATCATTCAGTGTTAAATGTTTATATAGAAAGGTAGGCCAGGTTAACAGTGTTTAAGATCAGGTCTCCTGAAAGCATCTTCGTTTTAAAATCATCTTTCATTTCATCATTATATTTAGTAGCAGCTGAAAATTGTGCATTTCTATTAAGGGGAATGGAAATAAAGTAATTATGTTATTTTATATTTGTATCACTTATAGTAGGGCTTCATAACAGCTTTTTTCCAGGTCAGAAACTACATTTTAGAATCAGGTATCATTGCCAGTATTGTTAGTTTCATTAGGAATTGTCTCAAGCACTCATAATTCATTTATTTCATACCTGACAAGAGATGATGTAGAATTCAGGCCCTGATCTTCTAAACAGCAATATGTTTGGCAGTTAAAACATATTACTTTTTACTCTGCATGGCTTTTGATTGCTCCTTGAAATAGTGGCTGGCTGAATATATGTGTGTATGGTTGTATGATATATGTATCAAAGCCTGTGTTGTGTTGATATGTGCTCAATACCTTTTAATGTTGAGATGTTATTCAGATGAATTATCATGTTGTATGGTCCTAACAGTATGTTTTTCTGCTCTCAGGATGAAAAGCCTAGCAATAGTTAGCATATTTGCTGTGATGATGCATTGGGGATTATTACTTCAATAAAATGCAAAAAAGCCTATTTTTATGTGCATGTTGAATCTTGTACTGTCGCTTTTGAAGGATAGAAGATGATGAACAGCTTGTTGCTAATTCTCTTTGATATTGAGACACTTTATATGTTGGTTGGTCAGTCCATTTATCCATTGCTTTTACCTATAGTTACTGTCCAGATTTATATTATTTTGTACTTCATGAGTTCTTTGTACCCAACTCATAGTGTAGGATGAGTTTCAGCTCACAATAAATGAAGAGAATGAATCATTAGGAAAGGAAATTAGGGACGATAGTCTAATTTTGGCCTGCAAAACTTGAAGGAATAATTATATGCCCTGCTGGAGAACTGTCTTTTGTTAGATCTGCCAAATGGCTCTAAATTTGGAGGGGGTTTCATCTAATTTTAGACCTGTGTTCTCCATGCTGTAAAAGTATTAATTTAATTTTTTGAACTGCGTGATAAAATGTGAAATATCATATGGTTATGTCCCAAAAAGTCTTTATTGAATTTAAGACATACCTTAGTTTTGGGGATTTACCAAGATCTTTGCTGTATGTAACTGCTGCTGTTGTTTTATGATATTGATAAGAAATGCTGTTTGTGTTACCCTGAGGAGCAGATGGTGCATCACCTTTATGCATGCTGATCCAAATGACTCAGTGTCTTCTTTTTGTCCCTTTCATTTTTTGTTGTCTTCCTGTTCTTGCCTTGTTCTTCCAGGGCGAAGGAATGTTGCCTTATTTTGCTAACTTCCGTCTGCTCGCTGAGTTTTCTACACCATGTGTGAACCAGCGGTACGTACCAGCTTACTAATGATCTGGGCTGTGGGTCTCTAAAATCATGGTTGGAGCTCTACAACATTTCTGCAGATTATTTGTCTGAGGTTGTGTTAATTGTTGGGAATTTTAATCATATTTAGGAAATCCACTGCTGGTTGCATGTTCTTTGTTTTAATCTGGTTCTTTGAGTCCTTTTTAAACCACTTATCTGGTCATGCCTAACATAGTCATGTAACTGTTTTTATATTTACTGTATGTTTCAACATTTTCATATTCACATCTTCATCCTGCTAGACACAATTTTCTCAACTATGTGTTGTGTTTCAGCTGGTTCTTTGAGGTACTAGGTTATCCCAAGTCCTCCAGGCCCAACATGGCAAATGGCGTTGCCATGGCAGTAGTCTTTTTCATGGTGCGCATCGCTGTCATGCCAGTCTACTACAGTCGTATGTATGCAGTCTATGGCACTGAGGCCTTCTACCTTGTACCCTGGGGTGGCCGTGTGGCTTGGATCTGCTCCAGTATCTGCTTGGACATCATGAACATTATGTGGATGCATAAGATTGCCCGCGGCTGCTACAAGGTGTTGCGTTCGGCACACCGGAACAAAGCTGGCACACCTCAGGAGAATGGGAAGACGGATTAAGGGAACCAGGGTGTCAGTGGTGTGGAAATGCCACAATAGTGACAAAATGACATCACTGTCAGTGCATTGGTGAGCAGCAGTTTGGACCCTTACATGTCAAGCTGCTTCAGGAGTAACACACCTGGGACTAGTGACATTACAGGGCTGTATGTAATGAGGGAAACAGATTTTTTTGGCAAGGGGGCACAGTCACTGAGATGTACTGATGGACCATTTAACTGGCCATCCTTAAGCCATGAAATGATGTCTTAGCAATACTCTGTGTGCATGGTCAATTATTTTTCTCTTGAACAATTTACCACTACACAAAAGAGGTTGTCATGGGACAGTGGACTGTTATCCCAACCACAACACAAATTGTCAAAAAGTTTACCGTTCTTTACAAACTTATTGCTCAACAAAAGACTTGAAAATTTAAGTTCATGTTGATGACAAAGCAAAGATTTGAGGGATCCACGAAAACATTTAGTGATTCCACAATAATGGTTAGTGCCATAAAATCATGTCAAATGCCTGTTGAGGGAGAGAGGTCAAGCTTCTTTTTTTTCCTCCTTGAGATAAATTTGCAGGGAATTGATTGAGTCACAATCAGATCTTCTAAAGTGTAATCACAGAGAATAAAAAGTATGAATGAATCGATTCATCATTCATCCACTGTCATTCAGCGAAGAGTTTCATTTAGAAAGCCAGTCTTTAAGAAATATATTGGAATATCTGAATCTTGGTAGCGTTTACATTTGAATGATTCATTTAAATAATGTAGGGTTGAACAGGCATTGGTATGCTGTATGTAAAGCGCATTCATAAAGTGTTCAGACCCCTTCATTTTTTTCACATTTTGTTATGTTACAGCCTTATGCTAAAATTGTTTGAATTCATTTTTTCCCTCATTAATTTATACTCAAAATGACAAGGCAAAAACAGATTTTTATTTTTAAATTTTTTGGGGGAAATTTGTTAAAAAGGCAAAGCTGTAATATCACCTTGATTTAAGTATTCAGACCCTTTACTCAATACTTAGTTGAAGCACCCTTGATGTCTTCAAGTTTTCATTAAGGCCATCTCTGTACTTTGCTGCATTCAGCTTTCCCTCAACCCTGACCACTCTCCCTGCTGCTGAAGAACCCATCCCCACAGCATGATGCTGCCATCACCATGCTTCACCATTGGGAAGGTAATGTGCAGGTGATGAGTGGTTTCCTCCAGACATGACGCTTAGAATTGACGCCAAACAGTTAAATCTTGGTTTCATCAGACCAGAGAATCTTGTTTCTCACCATCTAAGAGTCTTTTACGAGCATTTTTGCAAACTCCAAGCAGCTTTCATGTGTATTTCACTGAGGTGAGGCTTCAGTCTGGCTGGTCTGCCATAAAACACAGATCAGCTGAGTGTTGCAGTGATGGTTGTCCTAGACCTTTTAACTTTTCCTAGATCTGTGCCTTGACACAATCCTGTCTCTAAGCTCTGCAGGCAGTTCTTTTCATCTCATGGCTGGTTTTTGCTCTAATATGCAAAAGCTGTGAGACCTTATATAGACGGGTGTGTGCTTTTCCAAATCAATCAATTGAATTTACCACAGGTGGACTCCAATCAAGGTGTAGAAGCATCGCAAAGATGATCAAGAGAAATGGGAGGCATCTGAGCTAAACTGTGTCATAGAAAGGGGTCTGAACTCTTTTGTCAATGTGAAGTTTTTCCTTTTTAAAACATTTGCAAAACTTTCTCAAATTCTCTTTTCACCTTGTCATTATGGGGTATTGAGTGTAGATTGATTAGGGGAAAAAATAATTTAAACAATTTTAGTGAAAAAAGTGAAGGGGTCTGGATACTGGATAATATGAATGCACTGTAGAATGTTTCTTTGGTTTTGCAGGGATCGAGGCAAATGGGTTTTTAAAAACACAAACAGTTAAACAGGACACTGATGTACAGGATACGTCAGTACAGAGGTGCTAAAAGGGAAACTGAATGTCAATACTGTGTTTTTACTCTGACATTAAGCAATGCAAGAACAGTTAACACTGTTAACATTTGATTTGTAAATCCACAATTTAATGTGTATACAACCAGATATTTCCAAGAATGCAAATAAAATGTTTCACCTTACATAAACAAAAATATTTTGTTGACACTTTGACATGGGAGTCAGCATCATATTTATTTCACATTGTGCATTGCATGTTAAGGAGTGAAACTGACCTGGAGTGCTTATACAGAATCAGTGTCATTGACAAAGTTAAACACAGATTACAGAATGACTTCTTTCAAATGTTCCATTCATAATAAGAGGTTTGATGGGAGATGTTAGCAGGATTCTGACACTCTTATTCTTTTTCCATCATCAGGTGTTGATCTGAGGTTTATGTAATATTCACACTATTTATGATATCTTTTTAGGCACAAACTGTTAATTTTACCCTGGGCAACATTTGCCAACAAGCTGCATGCTGCTATAGTGTGTTTTCCGTGAAGGAGGAGTTGAGGAGTTTAACCAGGAAATTCTATTTAGTACATGATTTCAGTATATTCATTTCAAATATGAATGAGTTTGTTGCAGCAGATTTTAGTTTTGTGTAAAGTCTAAGACAATAATCTGTGTTTCGGATTGGTAAAGTTCATGTCAAAAATATTTTGTGATTCTTTAAGAGCATTGTAATAAGAATAGCTTTCTGTTATATATGATTTCCAGTTAGCTGTTAATCATGATGTGCACTTCCATATTTATCATCAGATGGATACAAGGACAGTGTTTTGTTTTCGGTAGGTATGAATATATGGAAAAGCTGTGAAAATTCACGTTTTAATTGTTTTCTCAAGCATCATTCTACTGACCATCATACAGCTCTGAAGACAGTTCAGCTCAAAGGTATATAAAGCAGATGTATCATTTGTTCAAATTAAAAGTTCAAATTAATGATTTCCAGAACATGTACTCGAATTTTCATTGTAAATGTATCTTTTTATGAGCTGTACATCAAAAGCTGTCAAATGTTTGTGAAGAGAAGGGATTGCTAGTTTTTAAAGTACGCCTTGCTATGTTCAGAATTTGATTTTGTTGCCTTTTTAAAACCAATTATGATTGCACAGTGAATATTATGATACACCAAACTCATCAAAACACTGTGATTTACTTGTGTTTTCCATGTCTGATGCTCGTCTAATGTGATTGTTTTGCCTTTGTAATTGATCGGTTTCAAATGTAAAACCAAGAGGCTTGTTATGGCTGGTTGTTTTAGTGCTTTTGGTTTTTGTTAGTTTTTAAAATTTCAAAAATTTATGTATATGTGCCAATGCTTCAGTCATTACTACTCCATGGTGAAAACTTATGGTGTCGTCATAGGATGATGTTTTTTTTTTTTTGTTGTTTTTTCTTTTCTTCCATGAGGATTTCAATACAATAGTGCCAACTTGCAACCATGATTCAATGGTTCAGATCAGTTCTGTTCACAATGCATGCTGTGGATAGTCACAATAGTAATGATGATTAGTTTTGCCTTGGTAAAACTTATGCCATCAGAGCAGTGTGTTTGGAACAGGGTGGACTGGATGACTCATTATGGGTGTAAGTCATCTACATTACAAGAAAATATCACTATCACACATCTTAGAAAGGATTTAGGGTGTAGTGTCTGATTGGAAATCATGTAAGGGTTTCAGGACAGCACAGACTACCATCTCTCTTAGAATCGGGTGGCTCTGTATGCAAGGTCATGCATGGTCAATATGGTCTTCTTCATGCACCCTCTATAACTGCATGTGGTATTGCATGGGGATTGCACTATAAACAAAATAGCATATACATTTGCGAGACAAGTTTTGTTCTTTGCTTTCTTTTTCTTAGTACATGTATATAATGTTTAATTAAGCGTTATTCTTGTACTGTGCCGCATAATGTAATCCACAGATGATGATGATGATGTGATGAGAACATCATAAAGCAGATATTTAGTATAATATCCAGCACAGAGGTAATCAGTAAGGGAATACTTGAATACTAATCAGCACAGTTCATAACCTGGGCAGCGCAAATAAACATTAATACTATTAGCATCCTGCATCATCTGCGTACTATTGTCTTTAATTTATTAATCCAAGAGAAGTAAATGTGAAACAAAGCAGATGTCATGGTAACAGCATGTTGCTGCTGTCAGCTAGTTAACCTGATGTTTGTTGTTGGTGTTCTGTTCTGTATGGAGGAGAGACATGAGTAGGTGGAGTGTTTAGTGACATTCTATGAATGTGTTGGAGATGATAAAATATTTGTCATTTACATTTTCATTTGTTCATTACAATAAATACAAATTAACTGATGTGATGTATATCAATCAGGAAAAAAGTTTGCTGGCGCATTTGAGTACATAATGTGTTATGTGGATTTCACTGCGCTAAGTCAACCAAGTCACTACATCTGGGTGGGAAATGTTAACATAAGAGCCTAATTAGTCTTAAACACTATTACTTTAAGACATCATTGTCTTTTTTTTTTTGCTCAAGTGATTTGCTTTGAAGAAAGCAGGCTGTCGGAACATTTCACTGTTAATAAATATTCAGAGTGAACTTTGCTATGTCAATTTTATTACTGACTTTCTCCTGGCAGCTATTACAGTGCATAGTTGGGTGAATTTCTATAAGCCATATTTCAAGGAAACTTAAGACTACCAAAGCACTTCCAAGTCTTACAACACCATTGATATCTACCATTTTAAATGTATATGGTCACAACAATAATACCACCTTCTGTGGCTTACATTGAAGGATGTTGTCCTTGTAGTTTATTTTTCAAAAACTTTTCCTAGAAAATGTCCTGAAAACCAGTGGACCTAAAAGGCTTGGCATGAGATGTTCTTTACCATAATACGTAATGTCTTACATGGGCCACTAGAGGGCATTATTGTTCTGTACTTTTACTCTCTCTGACGTCACTTGAGAAATCTGTTGCCATTAGGGGGCTGTAGTTTAAAGGTGTTTTGGTTGCTAGTCATCATCAATGAAAAGGGTAAACTCAGTGATGTGTTTACCATAGTCGTAAATACACGTCCAAGTGCAGGTTTGCTTGACTTGCCATAGACCATACATGACTGTTGTTACCACACAGTAAATGTGTCACAATTTGTGTCTGTTCCTCAATTAAACCTCACAAATTGGACTAAATGGGACAAAAAGGGTGGATTGTGATTATAGGTATATTCTCTTAGGACATAAATACTTCAAGACATTGGACAGGTTTTACTAGCTGATTCATCTAAAGGCCTTTCCTGGCCCCCTGGTAACTTGACCCTAGGTGTTACACTGTAAGGCCTCTAGAGGACATTACCTTTGGTTTCTGTTTTTTTTTTTTTTTTTTTTTTTTATTGGAGGTAGTTTCACAAGTCGATTACATATTAACAAAAGTAGATCCAACCTTTTTTTTTTCCATTTACTCTCCATGTATCCCTCCCAACATCCCACCCCTCTCAGGAGAGAACAGTTATCTTTAAACAAGTAGAAATTCCAAGCAATCAATTCATACAAGTATACGAATATACAAATAAGGAAACACAAAAAAAAACAAAGACAAAAAAAACCCAGAAAAAACTGAAAAAATTAATAAAAAGAAGATAAATTAATTAATTAATTAATTAATAAAATAAAAACCAAAACAAGAAAAATAAGTAGATAAGTAAATAAATAATTAATAATTAATAAGGGGGGGGGGGGAATCAAGAGCTAGCAGGCGGTCCAATAGAGTTTCTGGGGGGCGACTAGGGAACTTGGGATTCTGATTCTGAATAAAATGCCTAATTTGAAAGAATCGAAAAGAAAGACATAAAAGTCCCTTGATTGTAAAGGTCTTTAAATGTAGCTAGCCCTTTGTCCGACCAAGT
>NW_019525123.1:4560476-4560836 GCF_002814215.2 Seriola lalandi dorsalis | reverse complement strand
AGTTTCTGGGGGGCGACTAGGGAACTTGGGATTCTGATTCTGAATAAAATGCCTAATTTGAAAGAATCGAAAAGAAAGACATAAAAGTCCCTTGATTGTAAAGGTCTTTAAATGTAGCTAGCCCTTTGTCCGACCAAGTTGGATCAGTGCGGGATGGTAGGAAAAGATGATTATCTACAATAGGAGAGAGATCAGAGGCCTTCAGCAGGTTAAGGCTTTTCCTAATTTGAGTCCAGATTTTAACAGAGCTGGTTACCAAAGGGTTTGAAGAGAAATTGGAGACAGTCAGGGAAGTTGAGAACAAACCAGAGAATGGAGAGAGTGTTTAGAAGATTTAAGTTCCAAATCCACCCATGCAGG
>NW_019525123.1:4559455-4560337 GCF_002814215.2 Seriola lalandi dorsalis | reverse complement strand
AGAGATTAATGGGAAGAAGTTCGCTTTTGTGGAGGTTAAGTTTATAGCCGGAATAGGACCCAAATTTGTCAAGGATGTTGAGAACCACAGGGAGAGAGGTGGCTGGGTTAGACACAAATAAGAGAAGGTCGTCGGCATATAACGACAGTTTATGAACAGTCCCAGCTCGCGTAATGCCCTGAAACTTACCCTCCTGACGCAACCAGATAGCCAGAGGTTCAATGGCCAGGGCAAATAAGAGGGGAGAGAGAGGACAGCCCTGTCTGGTTCCTCGATAAAGGGGAAATGGAGTGGACAGAAATCCATTTGTTTGGACTGAGGCAACTGGGTTAACATAAAGTAGCTTAATCCAAGCTATAAAATCTGAATTAAAACCAAATTTCTGCAGAACAAAAAAAAGAAAGCTCCACTCCACCCTGTCGAAGGCTTTTTCTGCATCTAATGAAATAATCACTTCTGGTGTGTTTGAGCTGGGAGAGTTAATAATATTTAAAAGTAAAAAAAAAAAAATACCTTTGGTTTCTACACCTTTTGATCACCTTGTTATCTTGCCAGACCACACATCTGTAACCCCAAGTCAACCCCCTCCCCTTCTTCAACTGTAAAACTGACCCTAACCCTAACCCTGAATTGAAGGTGTCGAAAATAAAAATAAACACTCAAAAGAAGACTTGAATCCAAGGATTTCAGTAACAGTTATTTGATAACTTAGCCTGTCTGGCTCATCTTAAGTGCAGGACCATTATCAAGGCAGATGTTTCCTGCCTGGCGGGACTGAAATGAAACAATCTCAGTCCCGCCAGGCAGGAAACATCTATGTCCTTAATCAGAAGATGATGATTGAAGGACATTTTTGTCCTTTAGACAATACCGCGCCCCCCC
>NW_019525123.1:4532125-4559435 GCF_002814215.2 Seriola lalandi dorsalis | reverse complement strand
ACACACACACACACACACACAGAAACCTGATGACTTAGTATTCAAAGTATTGGTGGAATTTAAATTTTATGTTGCTTTATATTTCTACACTACATTCTACACTACATTTCAGCTACTTTTTACTCAACTGCATTTATTTTACAGCTATAGTTATTGGTTATTTTTTTCAAATTGAGACATGTAAGATATTGATTGCACAACATATATACATACCTGTATATACACATGTACATATTTGTTTAAAAACGGAATAAGTTGTTAAAGTTAAGCACACCTTTGACAATATTATAATTATTCTTTTATGTTAACAACTAAATAATGCGATTCAGATAATATATAGTAGCGTATATGGAAAATATAACTCTGAAAGGTTCTGAGTGAGTACTTTAACTTTTAATAATTTAAGTAGCTACGTTTTGTTACCAACTTAATTAGAAAGTGAGGGAAATGTGGGACTTGTACTGTGGTATTGCTACTTCTATTTAAATAAAGCTCCCTTTAAAGCATATATACTTCCTCCACCACTGATTGAAGTTTTTTCAACGTGGGTAAACCTAAAAAGGTGCTGCACTTTGCCAGAAGCTTGCCTTTCTGTTCAGGCTAAGAGGAAATAGAACTGCAGCAAAGTCAGAACATGCAGTTTGAGAGCACACACACACAGAGGGAGAGAGAGAGAGAGAGAGAAATAGAGAAATAGAAAGAGTGAGCTGCTAGCTATCTGCCATGCAGTCTGGTGCTCCTCTATATGTCGAAGCCTCCATGCGTGACGCCTCAGTCGGGGAATGTGTGTTAGTTACTGCCTGTGTTTACAGTCTTTGTGCTCTGAACAACATCACAGCATGGAAAAAGGGGGAAAGTTAGTGCGTTCACCTGGGTGTTGTGTTTACATCATTGCCGATCAGACTTGCAGCTGATAAATATCCTACCCGCGAATGTCGTTTGTATCTTTTCACAAGTAAGCGGGTGTTAGCGAGTTTTTTTGTCTGTCAAGTGTAAAAGGGGCCAGAGTGTGTAGTGCGAGTGGGAAACGTGTAGTAACTCTATTTACTACCATTATTTTAGTGTTTTATGGTTGCTAAACTTGTTAAATCTTTAATTAAAAATAATAGCAAGTCTTTTTTTAGGCTAACTGCAATACCACACCTTCTGAGACCGTCTGTTTGTCTACTTTGTGTGTTTGCAGTGAAAGCCATCAGTGGGCATAACACACAAATGACTGACTGAATATCTGTTGTTAATAAGATAATGACAATAATTTTAAACAAAATAAGATAGCCTACATCCAGTCTTGAATAAACATGTTACTGTACATCTGTAAGATCGCACAGAGAGTGAGAATCTCTTGTTGTGAAACAAGTTGTTAACATGCATTTAAGAAATGCATGTTTAGTGAAAATCTGACCAGTGTTTCTTGGTAACTGAGTTGGTGGAGATATGAATTCTACTAAGTGTTGTAGCTGGGTTCATATCAATGTTTAAAGTGCATTTGAATTTCAATGACCTTTAAGAAAAAAATTAGATCATCACTACAGCTGAGAGTAGGATATAGATAAGAAGTAGCCCCTGCCCCTGCTGCACTGCAGATTGCCTCTGGTCATCTAAGGATAAATACACTTATGTCAGCAGCTGGTTATTCTGAGAAACAAACATACGAACACCATAAAAGAATAAAGCTGTGTTTCACTTTGAATATGATATGGTGTATTATCACTTTTTGTCATCAGGGTTGGCAGTCATCCACAACTGACATAATACAATTGACAATGACCTAATAAAAATATTATTGATATTGTTTTTACACACACATTTGAACACAGAGAGAAAGGGAGAGGGAAAGAGCGAGAACAAGTACAAGATAAAAACCCTTAGGCTGGTAATGGTTCACTGTTACTAACTTCATCCGTCATTTCTACACAACCTTCAGAGAAAAATAATTCTACAGAAACAAATACACGTGTATGATAGTGAAGGGTATGTTATCCAGTGATGAAGGGCTCTAAGGCAATATTGAGCAACATTGCTCACCACAACAGATAAGATCATTCTATATTCACATTAAACTACTACTAGGAAGAAGTTACCTATTATGCTAATTCCAGAAAATGCCAGCTATACAGAGTTCAACTCAACAGTCTCAATCAAAATCAAAAAGGAAATAAAAAATACACTGTGGTCAATAAAAGTGAATTGCAGATTATGCAACCTAGTCAGAGAAGACCAAAGGTGCAGTAAGAAGTAAGCTGCAACTATATCTTATGTAAAGACAAAATGGGCTGATTCTAATTTTGCATTTAAATTGGCTCACAACCTACAACCTTAACCCAGTGGAGCATTTCGCTGAACTGAGCTGCAAGATTTCAATGAAATCTTCACAGATGACGGTCATCTCTGCATGGAGATAAGATAACACGCCCTTTGACAAATCCCAAGAAAGACAAAGGGAGTGGTTTTCATAGTTGCCGGTCTGCAGTAGGCCTATTTATTCAGACACCTCCAAGTGTTCCTCAGTCCTCTGTCAGCAAACATGGCCACAGACTATTCAAAGAATGCAGTGGAGAGGCCAGAGCCCTTTAAGGCAGAAGTCAAAGGTAGGTCAAGTTTTTGCTCTATTGACGGACCAACAGATACACTGACTTAAATTATATTGCTGAAGGTTTTGTGGTTTTCTGTTTCTTTTAAATAGGGAGCATTCCCACCTGGCTTCAAGGCATACTGCTACGCAATGGCCCTGGCATTTTTTCTGTGGGGGACACCAGCTACAACCACTGGTTTGATGGAATGGCCATCATGCACAGCTTTGCCTTTAAAGATGGTTGGTCTTGCAATTCCTGTCTAAATGCCATTCAGGTGTAGTTAGTGAAATATCGTATAGGAAATCCTGAAAGCTTTGTTTTCACATCATTGTATGTCAGTGTGCAGAGAAGATACAAATATTACTTTTTTTCTTACAGGTGAAATGACCCACAGAAGCAGATTCCTTAGAAGTGACACCTATAAAGCTAACATGGAAGCAAACAGGATAATTGTGTCTGAAATGGGGACAATGGCCTATCCAGACCCAAGCAAGAACTTCATTGTCAAGTAAGCATACTCATATCTGTTTCTCTGATAGTATCATTATAGCATTCTTATTTAATTTATTTACAAACTTATAATATAGTTTCAAGTTTTCAGTTTTTGTGAAATGGGGGAAATCCTAGAGATGCAAACCATGCAAAGGATCTGTAATATGAGGATAATCAGTCTTTTGTGTTTGAGAATTCATCTGTTGTTTCCCTTCCTGTTGTGGATTTGTCATTAAGATGCAGATAACACATCTGTGCAGCACCCTTGGTGTGAGATAATTAGGTCTATTGTGTTGGATAATCCCCTACCTCCCTTTCTAACTCATTTAAAAAAGAAATGCCCCTTACTTTACAGGGCAATTACCTTTCTCAACCACACAGTGCCTGATTTTACTGACAATGGCGCAAGCAACTTCATGAAATATGGAAACGACTACTATGCTACATCTGAAACGAACTACATTCGCAAGATTGATCCTGTGACCCTGGAAACTCAGGACAAGGTAAAACCATCTGCTGATTCTGACCACAAGTAACACACAATGAAGGGAAGAGTGAGTTTCAAAGTTCATGTGTTTCTAAACTGTTTCACACAGGTGGACTACATGAAGTATCTGGCTGTAAACTTGGCCTCATCCCATCCACACTATGACAAGGAGGGCAATGCCTACAACATTGGAACTTCAATAGCAGAGAAGGGAAAGACTAAATACATTCTGTTTAAAGTCCCTGCAGTGTCAGAGAAAGGTATATGAACCTCATCACCTGCTCTACTTTGTCCTGTCCTCTCAGTGTTCTCTCTTCCTATCAGCTGTACTTGTAGAAAATGTTAAAAGTCAAGGTGTAACACAAGATTATGCTAATTTTCTGTGTTTCTGTGTCATTTTACCTTTCAGACAAAGGCAAGAATTTCCCTGCACTGAAGAATGTGGAGGTGGTCTGCACAGTTCCCTGCCGCTCCCTTCTTACACCCAGCTACTACCATAGCTTTGGCATGACCGACAACTACTTCATCTTCATTGAGCAGCCTTTCAAACTGGACATCGTCAAGATGGCCACTGCGTACATGAGGGGAGTCAACTGGGCAAGCTGCCTGAAATTCTGCCCTGAGGAAAATGTAAGGGACCATTGGCATCTGTGTTTGATTATTTCTATGTATATTATTCTTTATATTCATTCTACTGAACTAAGTATGAAGCAGCTCTAGACACCAGTGGAAAAGAGTCAACCAGTGTTACGGACAGTAGAAAACCTTGGTAGGGTGGGATTGACTCTAGATCTAAATACTGTATTTAACATTACTGTGTAATGTCTTTCCTAATGATTATTTCTTCATCAGACTCTGATCCACCTGATAGACAGAAAGACTGGCAAAGAAGTTGAGACAAAGTTCTACACTGGAGCAATGGTCGTCTACCATCATGTGAATGCTTTTGAGGACAACGGTCATGTGATCTTTGATGTCATTGCCTACAATGATAACAGTCTTTATGATATGTTCTACCTGAGCAAACTGAGGGAAAACAGTGGGTTCCATGACGAGGGCTACTCCAAACCAAGTTACAGAAGATTTGCAATTCCCATCCATTCAGACAAGGTGGGATTTTTAAACAAATTGATTTCATTGTGACATTTTGATAAGATGTGACACTTATAGTTTACTTTTTGACTGGGTTTTGCAGGGCATTGCAATTGGAGAGGACCTGGTGAAACTCAAATACACGACAGCCAGTGCTGTGAAGGAGAAAGAAGGCAAACTAATGGTCCAGGCTGAAGTGCTCTTAGAAGGTAAAACAAGCCTCTCCAATAGACACTTAGACCAAATCAAATAATTATTGTCCATTGTGTCTTCAAGAGTGTCTTTAATTGATTTGTCCATACAAATAGGGAAATTGTCATTTTATTTCCACCAGGCTTCGAATTACCCAGAATTAATTATGACTTCAACAGCAAGAGGCACCGGTTTGTCTATGGGAACTGTGTGGAGGAATCTGCACTAGCAAAACAGGTAATGTTTCCTATTGTTTTTAATTTAGCTATTGCAGAACAAAAGTGTTGGGTACATCCGTCTAGTCTCATAAGGGTTATTTGCCAAGAGAGACCTTAAAATCTTGAAAAATAGAGGATTTTACATGCAAGGCTAATGGGAAACAGATTTCCTGACAGCATTGTTATTAGAGAATTAGGATGCACATTGCCAAACTGAGAATTACCAGCTGGCGCAATAGAAGATAGGAAACATTGTTGAAATGTAAATTACGACTTGCATCGACAAAGACCAAACCACTTAATGGCTCTGGCTGTAATACCCACATCCTTTCCATTGGGCATACTTGTACAGCAAGGTAGCAGAAACAATAGAAAGAAGCAATAAACTCAGTGAGGCTTCAAAGTATTGAGTAAGGTCTTGTTGTGGAAGAGATTCCCTTGTGTACCCAGTCCAGACGTATAATGTGTGCAAAGAGGAAGGTACAAAAGGAAACATCCTGGTTTAGACAATTAGATATTTTTATTAATTCCCACTTGACATGTGATACAGGATAACCTTTGCTTCTTTTGACTTTTAATGGTGTTTGGACATGGAAATGAATGAAAAAGATTTTTTTAATTTTTTAAAATTTAAAGCAAAAGTTATGATGATTAGTTGTCTCATCAACTAAGACAATGTTTTGATTTACTTATATGTATGTATGTATTCAAATTCCATGCCAACTTGATTAAAAGCTGATCGTGTCTGAAGTGATAAAACTTCTTTCAAGAACATAATTTGCTTTAATTGGATCACTGCCTACCGTATCAACAATAATTACCACAAGCTAGCAGTAGGTCAGGTAAAGCTAAAAAGTGACCTCAGTGATGAATCCGCATTCGCTGACACAGTTGCAACAAAAACAAAAAGGTAGTATTTATTGCAGGGTGGCTGTATATGGCTGAGTTATGAATTGTACAAGTATTCCTACTTTGTGGTATATAAAACTGTCAGTAAGTTACATAGGTCATAAATCCAGACTATGCCATTGCTAGAGCTTACTTTTAGGAGGATAGGTCCTTTTACAGTAGCTTAAGCCTTGGAATATGCTTACATTTATTTTTTATGAAAAAAAATGATAAAGTTTTGGTTGAAGTCACACTTTTTTCATACATTCCAACATACACAATCATTTTACCACCTTGTCTTGTTGTCGTGAATGAACTCAACATAAGGCTACTTATTATACTTCTGGATTGAATTAAGCAATCACGCTTTTATATATTTATTCATTCATTTAATCATGACTCATTCACAGCAAAGCTCTGTTGTGTTTAAGTTACTAAAAGCAACATTGCATGCCACTATACAACCACAACATGACCATGATTACAGGTCATTTTTATTTTATTTTATATTAAGGAAACAGCTTGCTCTGTAGCACTAGGAAGTGTTAGCATCTCGTTGTTTGTCTGGGAAAAAAATACTTGATTCCCTAATGATTAGTGAATCTGATCTGTCACTGTGACAAAAGTCAACCCAGCTACTTCTAGGGAAGGAGTTGGTTTGCAAATGGGCACAGCCTACTGACAAAACTAAGATGGTTTATTTTACAATTTTATAACTCTTTCCCAAGTATATGGCTTGTAGCTGGGACAAAGTACTGTGGGAGCACAGTGCTTATCTGTACAAAACAACACAGGGTTTCATTTAGGTCCTTCCCAGCACTCAGAGTTTTCCTTACTGTATACGACAAGCAGTGATAGCAATACATACTACTAACAGTATATACACAAGTCAAGTCAATTTTATTCATATAGCACCAAAGCGTAGCAATCGAAGCTAACTCAAAGCACTCATGTAGAGCAGGTGTAGACCGTACTCTTTACAATATTATTTAAAGAGACCCAACACAATATAACATTAGGAAAAATAATTGCGTAAATTGTGTATTGATTATTTTTCCTAATCTATTCATTTACTGAAGATCGCCAAGTTTGACACAGAAACCAAGGAAATGGTCTGCTGGACTGAAGATAACTGCTGGCCATCAGAGCCGGTGTTCGTCCCCAGACCAAACGGAGAGTCAGAGGATGATGGTGAGAATACTGTGTGGTGGGCATGCATCAATGTACGGCATGTATGCAGTATGTATGGTATTATTATTATAATATCAGCTAGAGTACAAAGGAATACCAGATTCCTCACTGGTTACATCTGTATTGGCAAGACTGGATATTAACTAACTAAAACTATATTTGAAAACCTTCCTTCATCTGATGTGATTCCTTAGATTTTCGATTGTCTGCTTTGTATTTACATTACACCCTTTCCTTTCCATTTGCAGGTGTGGTTTTAGTATCAGTTATCAACTCCAACCCAGGCCAGCCTTGTTTCATGCTGATTCTTGATGGCAGGACATTCAAGGAAGTTGCTCGAGCATATGTGAACACTGAGCTCCACAAGGACGTGCATGGATTTTTTATCCCCCAAGGAAATTAGTCAGAGATGTACATATGCCTTTGGAGAACTTCCAAAAAACTATTCCCAAATAGTATGGCCCAGGAATCTTTTTGAACACTGAAAAACACACTGCTGAATAGTGCTGTGTTTTAGACCAAAGTGTAATGAGGACCAACATATATTCTACTAATTATACTGATTGTATCAAAACAAATTTTTCTTCATATGTTTATTAATGAGATGCAGATTTATTGATTTTGTTGCTTAACCATGTATCAGTGTTTCTTATGTCTACATTACTCTATTGTGTTGTTATGAATTAACCATGACTCATGAATTAAAAGATAAAACTGATATAAAACATATATTTATTTGTGTAATAATACTATTATTGTTATTATATTAGACTGATATGATCTTGTACTGGGTTGATCAGATATGAGCAAGTGTAACAGGCCCTGGTTTGAGGTATGTTGGCAGATTATATTTGTCTCTGTAATAACAATAGACACATCAAAACTGAAACAATTAAATCACATAATGTAATCACACATTCATGGGTGTCACACAAGCAGATAAAAACAAACAGCAAAATAAGGTGTAAATTCATACTGTAGGCTATCTAGTGTTGTATTGCAACTACTAGCTAGTTAGCTAGTTAACAAGCCAGGTAACGCCCATACCTTCTTATTAGTGCTAACATAAATAAAATTATACTAGAATTTTACTCACCTCAAAAAGCAGGAGCACAGACTCCCTCACCTTCTGTTAGTCAATTAACCGCACAACAAGCCCTATTATTTTTTCCAACATTTGCATGAAAAATCCTCCAAAAGGCACCATCACTGCAAACATGGCCAAGAGGTCACGTTCAGTGAATTAGCTGAGGTGACACTAAATAGACACCAAGGGGCTTGTCTACTCTTATGGCACCCACCTGTCACTAAGAACGGCCACGCCCCCAATTATGCATAACTTTAACTCAATAAAATTTAAGCAGGTGAGTTCTATAAAATATATTAATTATCATACATATGCATTTTTCAGCTCTGGAGCAGAGACAGTTTATCTTCTTCAGTGGGTTTCTTGGGAGATCACAATCATCTGAATACCAATTAAAATGATAATAATAATAATAATAATAATAATAATTTTAAGATAAAGAAAAAAAAATCATACTAATAATAATAACAATAGGCCTACTTACACCATAATCCCACCTGTATTATATAACCTACAACACCCTTCTGATTTCCTGTTTGAACTTTTCTCCATTCTTGCCCTGTGTCAAGTAGCCTACTATGTTTCTTAATCTCTCCCTCTCTGAATTAAGCCATAATTGTGCTATGATTACCTCCTCTCTGCAGTGAAGTTGTTTAACATGAACTGTCCTCTGTATATTAGGAGTAATGTCTCCTTTATTGTCTTTCTCCTTGTCCTTCTGCCAGGTGTTAATTATGGCTGTTCTAATTAATGATTTTGCCTCTCCTCTACCATAAGCTACTTTAATCACTTTGCAATCATGTACTTCACCATCTTAGCCAATTTATCTGCTTATTCATCACCTTGAACACCCAAATGGGCAGGGGCCCAAAAGAACTGCACTTTTATTCCCATTCTTTATAATTTTTAAAGCATAATGTGAATTTCTGACACAAGATCATCTAACAGAGACAGCTCAGACTGTTCCTGTTTTTTTTATATTTCTGGCTATTTAATGTATCATCTATTTAACGTAAACATGTAATAACGCCATATGGCCCATAATAAGAATATTGTGTTAGGGTATTTTTGACCCATTTTCAAGTTTAAAAGTCTAATTTAATTTTTTCTGATCAAAACCAGACTTCACAATATCTGCAACAATGACCTACAAATTTTCTTCTAAATGCCTATCAAAAAAAAAAGTTCCATCTGTGGTTTTACGGGTCAAATTTGAACCATTAATAATTATGGGTGGTTTATGCATAGAAATACACAGTAAATGTTACAAAACCATCATGAATAACAAAATTTACAACCAAACAAAAGCAACTGTAATAAAATATTAAAGTAATAATATATTAATATTGTGTAATCATTTTTAAATTAGGTTTCATACCAAGAAAATGTATTGACTAGAATTCATTAGCACCTATGATTCCATGCAGACCCCACCACTCTGTCTTTCACACACACACACACACACACACACACACACACACACACACACACACACACACACACACACACACACAGCACACAGCTGCTGATACTTGCTGGGGTACACAAATCAACAATGCGACCACTTCTAGTTTATGGGATGCTTAAACAGGCTGGGCTATTTTCCATGCAAATACGTCATTTGAGTTATTCAATTTGACAATTGTGAGACATGGTTAGCTCGTTGTGAGACGGACAAATTGCACTCATAAGAGATATTTGGACAAATGGGTAGAACGCTTGCCATCCTAGGTTACAGTAGATGAACCGTTGGTCCCATTCAAATGTCGCTGTCCATTAAGATGACACATTCCCATATGGCAATATGGCACTGAAATCTGGGCAGCTTATGATGAAGGAACAGCTATGCAAGGAATATGCAAATATATATCGGGATACTGTTTTTATAGGAAGGTATATATGGTCAATTCTGACCCATAACACAACATATGTATGTTATTTTAGGAACTATTTTTGCAAATGATAAATTGACAATTATCTTGACCTTTCAGACAATACACATTCCTGAGTGAAAACTTGATGATTGAATAACACCTTGGAACAATTCTATAACCCTACTGGGTTGGCCCCTTGATCTTTTGATCAAGAAAATACTACGCACTTGAAGACAGTACCCCCCCTGTTTGATTGTCAAGAATCATCTGTCTCAGTACAACATCCTTTCTGCTTCCAATACATTACTGTCTTATCAACACCTTTATGTGTGGCTAAGCTGATTCAATCTAGGAGTCCTTCCTGTCCCTCTGGTAAATTGACCTCAGGTGTTACACTGTAAGGCTTCTATAAGAAATTACCTTTTTTTTCTACATCCTTTTGATCTCATTGTTATCCTGTCTGATCACATGTCTGTAACCCATTTTTCCTCAACTGTATAACTGTCCCCCTCCCATCCATTCTGGGCCAGTCTATTGCCTCAGACCCGCTCTGTGTCAGTAGGCTCACCGTATTCTGGAATACCAATAAACTCACACCACTACAGCAAACTTGGAACTAAGGACTTGAGTGAATTTTCTTCAACATTTATCATCAGCCTTTTATAGGCTGATAATATATTTGCCCATTCTCTTCATCATAGACAATAAAATAACAAAATTGTGCCTATTTTAAACATAAAACGATTTGCACACTGTGAGTTAAATGAGGTCTATGGTTATATTTAGACCTCATATATTATATTTACCAATAAAGTTAAGTTACTTAAGCAGATAAAACATTTTAGTGGATGGTAATTAGTGTTTTTTTCAGTGTTTGTCAATTAATTCAAAGACGGGTCAAATTCAACCCAAAACACTACAGGTGTAAACCCTTTTCTAACACATTAGGCGGGTTAATGTAACACAGAGCCCTTTAATAATTAAGTATCAGAATCAAAGTGTCCTTTAATAACACCAGAGATGCCCTTGATAATATCTATTGCATCACAGAAGAGTGTAATAATACCAGAGACCTATAAATATGGTATTAATTGCATCACAAAGGCTTGTAATAAAATTGTCTATTGCATTACGGAGATCCTATAACCATATTATCTTTTTCATCACAGAACTCTATATCAATATGATTTATTGCATTACATAGACCTACAGCATACTTATTGTATCTACCAAATAGCAAAATTTTCAGTCCTCACACCCCTTATTAAGTTATTCAGTACTTTATTGTATTCTATGTGTATTTGTAAAATCCTTTATTATGTGGTTTAATATCATGTTTGCATGACATAGGTCTACAGTATTTAATGACTAACATGGGCTTAATTAATGTCTAATCACCAGCCAAGGCATAATCACTATATCTTTTTGTACTACATAGGTCTATAATTGGAGAGCATCAACTCCATCACATGGGTGAACAACTGAAGTATCTATTGCATCACAGACACTTAAAATCACAGAATAGGGTATCACAATTATACAGTTTCAGTGACAGGAACTGCATCACAGAACTTTATCTATCATTTCCAAAACAAAATGGACCAGTGGTATAGTTTATTTGTGATTTACTGTCAGGTCTTTGACCACAAGAGGGAAACAAAGACCTGGTTTACTCAGCCCTCTCATCAGTGGACAGGACACACACATAAATTAGTTTTGACAATATTTCATTTTTCACCACCATTGCACATCGAAACTTACAAAGTCAACAATGTCAAATATGAGGGCATTATACAGTAAGGTAACTGACAACACAGGGGTATGATTCATGAACGAATGCCAGGAAAATTAATACAAGAAATACAACATACTCATGGGTGTTCTTGGTCACCAACAATGCTGGTCATTAAATGACACTATATCTGACTCAATGTACAAAATATTTTTCACCTGTAAGTACATTGTAAAAGGTCATTCACTTTCAGATTTAAGCCATAAAATGCAAAACAAGACAGAAACAAATCAAATGATCAGATAATGTCTCTGGGTTAAAAGTAAATCTTAAAATATTTGAGTGTTATACAGTATGAATTCAAGAGACATTTTTAGAGTGCATATCTATATATTTGATTGGTATAACAAAACAAGGCAGTGTACCATAGCTACCATTATAGTATTGAGAGGGGTGGTTCTGTCACTATGAAACAATAAAGAAATGGGAATAATAATCATTCTAGCAGACACCCGATAAGCCACAGGACATGATGTATGTACACACACACACACACATACAGATCTATGATAAACAATAATAATGATAAATAACACACTAGTGTACTTCGGTGCAGTCAGTATTGGGATTTTTCTGATCTCCAGCAGCAAATAAGTTATTCATCTTAACATCCACCACAAACAAATTGTATTTAAAACACCCACACCCTCATACACACACTCATGGACACACATTTGGATATGCTTAGTGGAAGGCAGTGCATTTATCTAATGTTGGGTAACAAGGATACAGCAATAATATCAACAAATTTGTATGTATAATATGAAATCTTTACACCTTGTACTTAGAATCGCAAACTCCTGCATCCATCGCCATCACAGAAGACTGAAGACTTTTCCACAGAGAATGAAATGGATAATTAAATATGATTTAACATACTTTGTAACCAAACAGTTTCAGTTTTACATAAGCTGTATTGCAATAGAAGAACATTATTTAAAAAAATAAATTCCATAACTATTAACAACTATCTGAATGACTCAAAGAATGAAAGTCGAAGAGTCAAAGTCACAAAGAATATTTTAGATAAATGCCTTATTCATACAAAATTCACATTGTAAATCATAGTTAGGTAAATCATCAGTAAGTTGCATTTTCAAAATACTGAATATTAGAAAATAATTTCCCATGTAAAGACCTAGAACAAGCTTTACAATGTTTTGAACATATAAAAATAAGAAATAACAGTATAGATGAATTACTTTGGCAACAAAATAATTTAAAAATGCTGTACTCAGGCATAATCTAACAGAAGCAGACACCAGCTGCATCTGTTGGGCCTGGCAGTGGACACAAAAAGGGCTATCACAGGTTGTGGGTCAGTGTGTAAGAGCAGGAAAGTAGCCAGTGAAACAGAACACAGTTCCTCTTTTGATACAACTTTTGCTTGACCACTGTGACAGAGTGAAAGAGCAGATCAAGTTCCTAACTCATATAAATGCAGCTGTTGATGCAATAAGAGCGTAGGGAAAGTAGGTGTCCAATCACTATCCTGGATTCTCTGGAAGTGCTGTGTAGTGACTGATTCAAGGCAAGGTGGGGAGGGAAGATAATATTTTAATTCAGCAGAAAAACTTAACCCTTCTCCAAAACCAACAAATGTCCCTTCTCTCCTTTCCTCTCAGTACCACGGACAGACAAACAGCAGTGGTTTTGGCCGTTGACATCATCATGCATCACATCCACTCTCATATCAACAACCACAAAGGAAAGGCATCAAGGGAAGGAGGCTTTTTAAGGAAAATGGAACACACCCAAGCACAGAAGTGAAAGTGCATAGTGGTTCCTACAGTGATGACTTCCTGATTGTGGGATGATGGTAGTAGAGGATCTTGCTATGTGTGTTTATAGTCATTAAATGTAATTGGCCAGTCAAAGGCCTAACATTCAGGGAGCAGGTAGACAAAAATAATTGGTTGTCTGAGTCCATAAATGTCTGCCACCCTTTGTCATTTAGTTGCCCTCACCTTGAGTCTCCTCTTCTTTAGCTGGAGAGTCCTGGCTTTTCTGAGTGTCTTCTCCCTCATCACCTGGGACAGAGAGAGACAGAAAGACAGTTTCCTGCATAAATTACAACTTGTGAAGTCAGTGATGCGAATGAGGTTGGTTGAATCAGAGGGTAAGTTACCATAAAAACAGCAGGAATTTAAGTCACCAAGTTAGAATGAGTAAAGAATGAACTCATAACACTTATAGAAAGAGGCAGGTTTAAAGGTCTCCTTGAAGAGAAAGTTTTTTGTTTTGTTTGCCTATTAAGTTTTGCACAAGTTACTGGGTGTTTTCTTCAATAAATCAATTCAACATACACTTATGAGCAGTGGCGGATTTAAATATGGGTGACTTGGGCAGCGGCATCTTGTCCGGGGGGGCGGCACAGACAAAACACAAAAAAAATAGTTACATTTGCGGCATCTGTTTTGTATCGCTCATTTACACATCACATCAATGACATCATGTCACTGTGTGGGTCAGAGCGGTGCCCTTTTTAGTTTGTGCAGACTTCTGCTGAGAAGGTCTCCTCTCTCACTCTCAGAGGTAGTGGGAGATGGGGAGGGGTGCAGGGGCGGAGCCTACCCACTGGAGCAGGGGAATCTATCAAATAGCGCACTTCTATCTCTGTACACTAGGCTACTAATAAAATCAGTAAAATCAGTCACACCAGGAAAAGCTACCAAATAAACCCCAATTCATTCATAATACTGTGAATACAGACCTGTAATTTCTCACACATCAGTTTTCTGTGTTGTGTGAAATCGTGAAGAATAATAAACTAAAGATCTTCTTTGTATTCTTATTACTTTAGGTATTTACTTTTGGTATTTATGATTGTATAAAATTCTGGTACTAATTGATGACTTTGCATTAAGGAAAGCAAGAAAGGCTGTCAGGCTTTAGATGACAATTGTGCAATTTAGAATGAGTGTGTCTTGTTGTCTTGTTGTGGAAATATATGTATATATATATATATATATATATATATATACAAGCAAAATATACATGCTGAAGGTGGTATTCACCCAGGGCACCATTCAAGCTAGTACCACCAATGCTTATGAGATACTATTAGTGCAAGGGAAAGTTCAAGTAGGTTCAAAAATTGCATAATAAGATTTTATGCTTTCACTCTACAAAGTCAAAGTAGTTTTAGAATTAGTAACAGATGTTTTTCATTAATAACAAGCTACCCTCTTAATCACACTGTTTTTTTTCCATGTTATCAGTACATTTGTGTTACGTGCCATTACAACCAGTGATATTTCTCACCTGATTTGTTGATGTTAAGCTGTCCCAGACTCTGTGACAGGTCAGTGGGTCCTTGCACTCCAGGGGTTGCTGGGATTTCATGGATGGCATTCCTGCGACCAGACCGTCGAGAGGTGATGAAGTCCTCGTAGGTCGCCTCCACATCCGTCATCGCTGACACACCTCACCATAGCAGGACCTGGCACACACAGAAGCTTAATACTGGGCAATGGAATGAAAACACAAATGAGGGTTTTTTTTTTAACTAATGCAGTGACCAAAAACACACACTCAAAGGGGTAATTATGGTACAAAGGAGGACAGTGTGTCATCCCACTTGGAGTAAGCATGGAGTGCGATGGGAGCTGTGTTGCCACAGAGATTTAGGCTAAACCCCTCTGCTGTCATTCTAATGCTCTATATCAATCTGTGCGGGAGAGGCTGCCCTTCACCACTGAGTAAGTCCCGGCTTCCCTGCCCCATTTCCACTAATTAAAATCTGTCAGTCTGAGATTTCTTGACTTCATCTATCTATCAATTTTGAATATCAGCACTTAAACACTTCTAAGAGTTAGACTCTGGAGAACAGTCAGACTGGAGAAACTGCAAAAATGACCTCAGCTCCCACGTCCATTTGTGGCTATTTCAAGAGTGGTGCAAGCTGTGATTGACCGTGGTTATTTTTGGATGTCTCCTCTGTCATCATCTGAGCACGCTCCCACTCAGCTGTCATTCTAAAAATGGTGTCAAGATGGGCAAGACCCAACAGATGTTGCCCATGTACAATTGGCAGACAATTTTACATCAACATGGGGAAGCAACAGACACAAGATGATATACTCCAACAAGAAGTTGAGACATATCATTTTTTAAAAATTCTTTTTATATTTTTTCATTTTTTTTCCTATGCTCATATTCTATGAAATATTAATTGCCTGTTTACATTATTTAGTCACAATTCTGCACCCAGTAGAACATCAGCAGATAAGAAGTGTGTGTGTGTGTGTGTGTGTGTGTGTGTGTGTGTGTGTGTTAGTGTGTTTGTGTGTGTGTGTTTGTGTGTGTGTGTGTTAGTGTGTTTGTGTGTGTGTGTTTGTGTTTGTGTGTGTGTGTGTGTGTGTGTGTGTGTGTGTGTGTGGCCTGGACAACAACATATCTAGCACAGACTCAAAACAAATGATCAAGTAACTTCATAAACAGGCTAGTATGCTCTACCCTTTTTGTCACTGAATAAGAAGTGAAAAAAAGAAATTAATTAATAAAAAAAAAGAACTTGGCTGCTCCTGCTCTGAAACCATTTGATCTGTTCTGCTGCCAAACAGAAAATTAGCAGAAATGAGGCCTGTGCAGGAATAGAGTTCCAGAAACATATGCCAGTGTTATTCTAGGTGGCCTGGGCAAAACTTGAACTGTTGCCAAAATCCCTGACCACCCTCACACACACACACACACACACACACACACACACACACACACACACACACACACATACACAAACAAAAAAACAAACAAAATTATCCTCCTAGGACCTGGCGTCCACATATGTGGACCTCACATTTTGGGTTCTCTAGACCACAATACTAACTTTTTCTCAACAAGGGCCTGGTGACCACATATGAGGATATTATACTGCCACTCAGTAATCGAAATTTAAAACTAATATCCTCATATGTGGACATCATTTTCTCAGGTCCCAATCAGAATAAAGATCAAAGAGAAATTAAAAATGCAACCCATGCAAGAGTTCGGGTCTTAGGAGGTTATACACTTTACTAATTTTATTCCTAACTTTAGTATCACAGATATTTACATATACAATGTATATTACTGTGTTCTTTCTGCAGCATCTTATTAAATCTATAGGTTAGGATTAGTATGGAATGATTAGTTAAGTAATTTATTAAGTGTCCCTGTCCTTGCCCTGAGCTGTCTAGTCCATTGCAAACCTTTATTAGAGTATGGTTTAAATAATTGATGTCTTCCAACATTTATCATCTATTAAGGACTAAGTGGAGGCGCTGCTGCTCATCAAATCAAATCTAGTCTTGCGCGGTGTGGTCCTATAATAAATCACTTGCATTGATGACACAGTAACACCCTAGCCTTTGCATTAAAACATGCCATTAATGCAGGATCTATGTGCAGGATCGACATGCTCAAACTGATAATAAATCAACAGCTATGTCTTTCTCTGACGACAAAGACCCCCATAGAATTCAGTAAGCGCAGCCTGCACAGATATTAACGTTGCACGTGGAATTACGATGCACATTCTACTCTACTATAATTACCATCATTATCAGTAGGTACCTGTTTAGGTTAGAGGGCTTCCGAATAATCGCAGAGGTCAATCACATCAGCTTGAATACCACTACCCCACTACCATTACGCTCAAGAACGACGATTTACCCTGACAAGCCACTGTCAGAATTTCCGGGTACAATTTCAAAATAAAACTCAGAGCTTCAAATTACCCTTTTGAGCCACTACCAGTCAGAACGTCAAGTAAAGCTAAGCAATAATACAGAATTATCATTAATGAAAATTGTCCTAAATATTATTCTTGTAAGTCACTTAATGACTCAAGTCAGTCAGTTGTAAAAAATAAAATAAACTGGCTAATATGAATAAATCTATGACAGGATATTTCATTCTAATCAAACTAAATAAATAAGTCATCAGAAAGACATTATGTTATATTATATTGTATTAAATAGCCTACAATGTCAATCGTATTATTTTGTAAGCCCAAAAGATGTTGGATTGGCCTTGAGATGAAAGAAACACTGACACTCCAATTTCCAATAAAAGCTAAAAGGTCAGATGTCAGACCAAGACAGGGCATTACTGTATATGTTTGGTGTGTGTGTGTGTGTGTGTGTGTGTGTGAGAGAGAGAGAGAGAAAGAGAGAGAGAGAGAGAGAGAGAGAAACAGAGAGAGAGACAGACACAGAGACAGAGAGAGAGAGAGAGAGAGAGAGAGAGAGGGGGAGAGCGAGACAGAGAGAGAAAGAGAGAGAGAGAGAGAGAGAGACCCAGTGAGAGAGAAAACAGTGATCTTGTTGTGATAAATGCACAGAGGTTGCAGCCATTCAGCATCACATTTTCTGTGGTCTCACAGCATCTGGCTGTGAATTACTCCATTCAGCTGGCACATGTGCTCAATATGCCAAACTGGGCAAAAAGGCAACAAGGTCATACACTACGGTCATCAAGGACTTGGCTAACTTGACCCAACTCATTCACCCAATTCATTGGCAAAACCATAAATTATTATCTTTAATAGGCTCATGAATTTCCTATAAATATCATAAAAGAACACTCTTTTATTCTGGGACAAAACTGGAGTATTATTGTTGACAACACCTGAAAGAGTTAAGTGAAAATGAGGAAGGATTATTTTTGTCATTCCTATAAACTGATATGTTAACTACTTCAAAAATGGTGCGACGCTTTAATTCCATATTTGGGAATAATATTAAGAACAAGAGAACCGAGGTTGCCTCCCAGGCCCCACCTGCTGTTCAAAGTACACACTTGCATTAACGCGAACCGTGCAGTAACAACCAATCACATACTCAGATGTTAGGACATGAAGCGGCATTAGACAAGCCAGTTGCTATTGGTAGCCAAAGATCAGTTATATCAAGATAGTTAATTTTCAATACTAGCCTATAAAACGTTGTTATAGCTGAATTATAATAATTGTAAATTATAATTATACTGAATCATAATGCCCCATGTCGTAGAAAAGCAGGCACGAGTATGAATTTCTGATTATTTAGCGTATCTAACTGATAAATGAATGAAGGTAATTTATGCAAGCTGTCGGTACTACAACAACTACCATTAACTTACAAAGACCCTAAATATTGATATTTTTGCATTTCACTTAATTAGTGGGCATAAATAAAAGGTAATGCTGAGAATTTGAGAGATGTTCTCCGTGTCTTAGTGAAGCCGGAAGTGCGCACGAGTGAATCCTCTCACTTCCTCTTGCTACTTTTGGCCGTTTGTAACAACAGCAGCATCAGACAAGGGATTACCTAATGATGGAAGAATTGGAAGGTGAGAGAAATTCCCCTCCAGGAGCATTTTAGCTGTATGGTGTTAAAGTCGAACTCACCGCCTCTCCGTTTCCATCCTTCTAATTTTGCGTACTGCTTTCGCTTGCCAGTTCTGATAGCAACCTCTTTTTTGTTTGGAATTTAGCCCATGTAATGCTAGGTAACGCCAGGGCCAAAGATGAAAGTAGCTGCTGCCTGTCTCTGTATGGGTGTGATCCCTACATTAGCCACCGTCGCTATCCAGTGTTAGCATGCTGTTAACTAATAAACCTTTAAATTATTGAAACCACCGTATTGCAAAGGTCAGTCGGATGTTACATTTCTTGTGTCTACCGTTATACTGGCAAGTGTAATATATAAACTACGTTTAAAAATCTTAAACCTTAGCTTCTGACTGACTACCTCTGTCTGTTTTCAGTGTTTGTAAATTATTGACAGAATCCATGTAAAATGAACATATCAAAGCAACAATATATGACACATTAGTTGGTTATTGACAACGACAATGCCCAAAACACGATTTATGAGAGCGAAACTAAACATTTACCATACACCAAATATTGATTATCTGTGTGTGTGTGTGTGTGTGTGTGTGTGTGTGTGTGTGTGTGTGTGTGTGTGTGTGTGTGTGTGTCTTCTTTCTATTTCTTTTTTTTTTAAACACATGATCATTTCATCAATAAATTAAGAGTGGCCAGGTGTGGTCCATTTCTGTTCCCTTTGATATTTAACCTTCACTACACACTATCTGTTATTTTTTACAGATAGTGAAGCTCCCCCTGCTGAGGATCTGTCTCAATGCAACACCTGTAAAAGAATGTTCTTCCCTAAAGTCCTGGTAAAAATCATCTTCCTGGTCTACAGTGTAGTGTTGTGAGTCCCTGAAATGAAAATGCTGTGGATTTGGTTCAGCCAAAATTGGTCTCTGTTCTTATGGTCAATATACTGTCCTTAAAAAGATGAATTTGTTGTGTTGAGTATACACTATTTTGACTATGACTATTTTCCACAGTGATGATCAGCTGACAGGATGTCAGCTGTTTGGACAATAATGTATCATTGACTACAATCCAAATAGCCAGCAGGCCATGTGGAGAGCTCTGTATAGGGAAGATAAAAGTTTTGACAAAGCAGTAAGGCTATTTGTTAGAGCAGATGTGTGAAAAAAATGGACTAAGGACCTACTGTAGTGCTAAAATGCATTGCTGCTAAATTCAAGTCTGGGAGCAGTGCCGACTGTAAATAATGGTTGCTATGTAATGGAATTTGTTACCAAGGAATCAAACAGAAAACACGAATGCCAGATATCTTTTTCAAAGAGGCCACTTTTATCAATAAGATTGATGCATTTTTAAATGACTTGTAAAACTTATTCATAATTGACTTATTATGTAAAGTGATTTGTATATATGATGATATGATATATGTATTTACTTTAGTAGTTATACACATGGATAAAGATGATGCATATTTTTGTTACTGCCACTGTATTTGCTTTTATCATCACTTTACCACATGAATGTGACTAAAAAAAGAATATAGGGCTGGATTTTACCACATCAAAACTACAATGATTTCAATAAGTTGTTGGAAGATATTGTTTCCTAGTAATGCAAGTACACAAATGTGCACTTATACAGGCACTAAGCCTCATTAGCTGACAATGGCTACAGTACTGCATAGTGCATTAGTTTATTACTTTTGTTGGCATGTATCTGCAAAGGGCTTGCAACTACATTACGAGATTAAAAGGTTTGAAAAAATTGGATGCAGCATTCAATAGATTATAAGTGTCATTAATGTTACACAATCAAAAATATAAACTAGATTCAATTTGAAAGAAGTGTGTATTATTTACCTAGCAATTGTCAAAGAATCATATATCTCTTGCTTTTTGCTGCTTTCAAAAAAAAAGTTTTGAAAATGTGCTAGAATAAGATAAAGGTACAAATCACAAGTGTTTCCAAAATGTGTAGAAGGGGATTTAAGTTTTACAGTGTGTAGTTATTGCCTACTTTATTTCTCTCTCCACAGGAGAGGCATGCTAAAATCTGCCACAAGTCAACAACAAAGCGGAGGAAGGTTTTTGACTCCAGTAGACAGCGAGCTGAGGGCACCGATATCCCTGTACTCAAACCTATCAAACCAAAGGTAAGGCCACACCTTAGGATGGGGATGGAAATCCAACACAAAATGTCCAAGAGAGTTTAATTTGGTTAACGATTAAAAAAAAACTGCACATCTCAGAAACACTGTCAAAGCACTTGATGAATTCAAGTTTTTTTCACGTTGTCATTGACTGACATTAAATTGTCATGTCATTAAATTGTTTAGAAATGTATTTTGTTATGGTAATAGCCATCTACTTTCATGACAAAAATTACTCATCTATCTTTTAACCTGAGGTCATTCATTAATTCATCTTTCTAATGTAAAAATTTAGGAGTAATTCATTGGTTGGACAGTGCAAGTTTCAATATGATATTCCATATCACAGGTCAAGAGACTATATATTTTCAGGCCACAAAACAGCAAATCTGCTGCCTTAATCATAATCTTGTTTATGCTGGCTCATGTGAACAATTGCTATAATTACATACAACTCACAGTGGCTTCAGAAAGTATTCAGACCCCTTCACTTTTTGCGGAATTTATTGTGTTATAGATTTAATTATAAATGGATAAAATTGCCATTTTTACACATCAGTCACACTCGATATCCCATAATGACAAAGGGATCATGTTTTTATAAATGTTTGCAAGTTTATGAAAAATCAAAAACTGAAATATTTCATTTACAAAGGTCAGACCCTTAATTCAGTACTTTGCAGACCCTAATTACAGCTTTGAGTCTTCTTGGGTCTTCAAGCAATGCACATCTGGATATGGGCAGTTTATCCTGTTCTTGCTGGAGGATCCTTTCAAGGTCCGTCAGATGGGAAGTGTCTATGAACTGCCGTCTTCAGGTTTCCCCACAGATGTTCTGTGGGGTCTAAGTCTGGGAATTGGCTGGGCCACTGAAGGACAGTCACTCCCAGTACTGGAACACTGGATTAAAATTATTAACGACCGTAGTATCAATAAGCTATGACGTTATCGGTTTTGCTTCCAGTAATGGAGAAATTAAAAGAATAGATTTATTATTTATTATTGCTACATAAAATAATAAAATCCGTCACATTTTATGTCACCAACTCTGTTTCTGATTAGATGATTTGTCGATGATGTGTCTTCATTATTCCCAACTATTCCAGTGTTGTCTTAGCTGTATTCTATGGTAATTGTCATGCTGAAGAATGAACCATTGCCTCATCCTCAGGTTGTGTGCGCTCTGGAGCAGGTTTTCTTCAAGGACCTCTCTGTATTTGGCTGCATTTGTCTTTCCCTCAATTCTGACCAGTCTTTCTGTCCCTGCCCCTCCACCTGCCGCTCCACCATCATAGAATGATGCTGCCAACACTAAGGATGGTATTAGCCAGGTGATGAGGTGTGCCTGATGTTGTTCACCAGACATAGTGTTTGCGGTTTTGTTGATCACCTCTGTGATCAAAGCCTTTCTTGCCAAGTTACTCAGTTTGGCCGGATAGCCAACTCTATGAACAGTCCCGGTGGTTAAGAATTTCTTCCATTTCACAATTATTGAGGCCACTGTGCTCCGTGGAACACTTGAAGCTTTAGAAATTGTTTAATAACCTCGCCTTGATCTATGCCCAGCCATAATGTTATTGCAGAGATCTACAGAGAGTTCCTTAGACTGTTTTTTGCTCTGACATGCAGTATGAATTGTGGGACCTTATCTACAAAGGTGTATGCCTTTCTAAACTATTTCCAACCAGTTCAGTTTGTCACAGGTGGACTCCAGAAGTTGTAGCCATATCGCAAGGATAATTGAAACAGGATGCTCCTGACTACAGTTTGGAGTACCACAGCAGAGGGTCTACTTTTGTAAATAAGAGGTGAACTGGCAATTTCACCCATTTAAAATACAATCTACCACACAATAAAGTGTGACGGGGTCTGAATACTTTCAGTAAGCAAAGTAGGTCACTGGAACCCAGAAGGAATCAGCTGTTCAAATATGGTCAACATAATGATCATCACTGTGGTTGGTACAGCTAATGTTTTTGATCTTTGCTGACCCATCTAGAACACTCAGTATTTTGTGTTGGCAGATTATTGTGTAAACCACTTTCAATTGTATTTCAGTCACAAAGTTCATCTGCTACTGAGAAAGTAAGTTGATTTGTATTTTTTTCATTTGTCCTTTCTTTTTGTTTATAAATTATTTGTAGCAACTGTGTTGCTTCAGAGCCTTTCACTCACTCTTTCTAGCACTATAGTGATTTCCTTGCTTTGCAACATTGGCTTGAATAGTCGGGAGGCCTGTCAACTCATACTGGTGGTATTAAAAATCCAAAATCACTTTCCTACCTACATTCTTCAACTGACAATATTCAAATGTATTCCTTTATGTTTTCACTTTCTTTTATGGTTTATGTTTTAATTGTCTTAATTCTTGAATTCTCTAGTGGCTGCACTACTATAATTCCATATAATCTGTAATATCTATAATCTGTTGTAAATTAGTGTTTGACAACTCACCCTCAAACTACAGCTGTCTGCTTAGTTTCTGGCTCTTTCTTTATAGAAGTTGTCATGAAGTCTCAAGGCACTGAAGGTCACTCTGAATGACTGATACTTGCTTATGTCATTGTGCCCAGTTTGAAGTCTGTTGTCTGCCAGTTCTTAAGATGTCAAAATTCTCTCTGTTGTCTTGACTTCAACTTTCTGCTGGATAATCACTCTATCCTCCCACTGGAATAACAGTATTCTCAGTTTTGTGGCATGAAGAAAACATACCTCTACTTGTCATATGGTTCTCTAGTTGTTATGTGATGTATAATCATTGGCAATTTTGAAGTCCTTAATAAGGAGCCAGAAATAATAAAACCGTTGATTGAGTTGTCAGAATATAATATATAGAAATGTATCATGTAGTCAAGATCTTGAGGAATGAGGAGGATACTGTAAATAGTGCACAGTTGGAGGGAATTATGGAAAATTTGCTTAAGTTTCTTCAAAATCCTTTGTTTTTACTTGAAGACCATATAGGAGGAAGTGTGAAGTCAGTGCGGTGTCATGTTGCAACAGAGGCAGCTCACAGTGTGCCCAGTGAACGTCTACTATCAGCAATCAGCTCTACATAATAGCTCTAAGAAAGGGGATATTTTTTACATTTCAAGGCTGAATAGAAACAAAGTTATTAGTTCCCATAACAATATGAAGTATGTTATTGGGATCTGCATTCAATAAAACCATCAGTTTTCTATTATTATAATAGACCTAGACCTAAATAAGAGAGGAATAATAACGTGATCATTAAAGTTTGGCAAAGAGAACATTTCAGAATACAACTAGCTTTTTGGCATTCTGGTGACTCAGTAAGATTTTCTTACTTTTAGATTTTTAAACATAGAGAGAAACTAGAGACACAAAGACACACAATCAGCTGTTTAGTAATGGTGACATACTCATCATGACTCAAGTCATGATAACACATCAGAATGGGCAGGTTGGTTGTGGTACAAACAAGCTGGTGAAAGCATCACCTCTGTGTTGCCTCTTGCCAGGCAGAGCTGCCTAAGAAGCCATCCAACTGGCGCAGGAAACATGAGGACTTCATTGCTACCATCCGGGCTGCCAAGGCCCTCACTCAGGTCATTAAGGATGGGGGACCATTACCCCCACCTCCTCCTCCTACTTATGACCCAGGTAACACATACTGTAACTCCAGTGATTAAATAAGAAAATAGAAAGATTTCCAGTAAAAATGACTGATTTATTTTTACTGTTAAGAAACTCTTTATAACTGTGGTAATAAACTATGATGAAACAAAACAGCTACTTACTAACAGCAGGGCACAATATTCCTTTTTAGATGGTAAATATATGAGGATGTAATCAATAATAAAAAGAGTTTGAAACAGTAAAGCAGGAGTATGTAGGTAATGACAAAATTATAAATATGGGCTTGAAATTAATCTCAGGTTTATATAGTTGGTACTATCACTGGTATATTTTCCCACCACCTGTTTTGTCTTTAGACTATATTCAGTGCCCTTACTGTCAGCGGCGGTTCAACCAGAGTGCGGCTGACAGACACATCAAATTCTGCCAGGAGCAGGCAGCCCGTATGCCCAACAAGGGCAAGTTAGGAGATACCAAGAAGCCTCCTGGTCGTACACAGGTAAACACATACAGAGACCGTACTGGTCACTGTATGTGCACACAACAGACAATTTGTGGTTTGTTGGAAAATATTATTTCTTTAATGGAGTCAAAATACACCTGTATATAACATGTTTGCCACTGTTAATCTGGTTTGACATGTTTTTAAAAATAAAAGATTCAAACATGCACTACCTTTTTGGAGAGAGAAACCATCACACATATTTGCATATTTGAGGGTATCATAGTACATAACATTTACACACAACCGAAAGCCATACTCCGTGTATGGTTATCTCTGTTGTCTGTTGGCTACCATATAGTGTAACATGACCTATGTGTTCTATTGCAGTGTCTCCAGGTAGAGTGACTATGTTAATGCTTTGCATCATAGGACATCCATATCTAAAGTTTTGTAATGTGTACTTTAAAGTGGCAAGAAGTATGTCAAGCAAAAGTATGTTAACCTTTTGGAATGACCTGGTTTTCTGCACTGATTTGTCATCAAATGTGACCTGATCTTCATTTAAGTCAAATATGTTTTTTGTGTCTTTATTGAACACAGCCATTAAACATTTACAGTGCAGGTGGAAAAAGTAAATGGACTTAATAATTGGTTGAACCTCATTTGGCATCTGACTGGGCAACTCCAGAAGGTGGATTTTCTTTGGCTGCAGTCATTTTGTAGTATATTTATTTGATGTTTAGGGTCATTTTTCTGTTGCATCACCCAGCTTCGACTCACCTTCAGCAGGTTGACAGACACTCTGACATCCTGGAAGAGACCTTGATAAACTTGAGAATTAATTTTGCCCTTGATGATGTTGAGCTGTCCAGGTTAAGAGGACTTCAAATCATGATGCTCCCTCCACCCTGCTTCATCTTGGGGATGATGATATTAGGATGTTAGTATGCAGTGCCCTTCTACACTGTACAAGTCAACCTTAGTTTCATCCGTCCATAAAACATTTTCCCAGTAGCATTGTGGAGTGTAAAGGTTCTCTTTATAAACTTCAGGGGCACAACATTGTTTTTATGGATAGAAACAGTTTCCTCCGTGGTGTCCATGGAAGGACACCATGTTCCATGCACCATGATTTTCGTATGGTTGACTCATGAACAGAGATGGGAACCAGCTCCAATGATTCCTTTAAGCCTTTAGCTGTTACTCTGAGATTCTTTTTTAATGTTACTGAGCATTGTGCTTTTGGAGTCATCTTAGCTGGATGTCCACTTCTAGGGAGATTAGCCACACAACTGAATCATCTCCATTTAGAGACAGTTTGTTTGACTGTGGACTGATAAGGATCTAAACTCTTTGAGATGACTTTGTAACCATTTCCAGCTATATGAAAATCAACAATTCTTGATCATAAGTCTTCTGAGATCTCTTTTTTTGTGATGGTTTACATCAGCAGATGTTTGTTGTGAACAGCAAACTCAAAATGTTTTTAAGTGTCTCTAACCCATACCTCCAGTCTTGTTTTATTGATTGGACTATAGGGTTGATAACTCCTGACTCCAGTTAGCTTTTGTTGATGCCATTAGCTGAGGGGTTCATATACTTTTTCTAGCCTATACTGTATGATGTGATAATTTGAATGCTGTTTTGAATATGGACAAGAACAATCCAATGATTTGTGTGTTATTAGTTAAAGTAGATTATGTTTGTTCATAATTGTAACTTGGATGAAGATCTGACCATATTTAAGGACAAATTAATACATAAATGGAGGTAATTCCAAAGGGTTCACTTACTTTTACTTGCCACTGTATTTTGTATTGTAGTATTGTGTATTTAGTGTTTAGTGCTTCCCTCTCTTTCTTCAGTACAAACCCTCTGCTCCTGTAAAGAAGGTCAACTCTCCTGCTGTGTCAACCATCCC
>NW_019525123.1:4486905-4531774 GCF_002814215.2 Seriola lalandi dorsalis | reverse complement strand
TATCTATCTATCTATCTATCTATCTATCTATCTATCTATCTATCTATCTATCTATCTATATAGTAATGTCTCTTCAAGCATTTGTTGTTTCAATTTTATTGTTATTGTTCACTTTTTATGTCTTTGCTATGGTATGCAAGACATTGTGTCTACATTGTACCTAGCTTGGATCATTTAATTACAATAACCACATAAAGATGATTTAAGCTTCATAATTACACTGCAGATTTCCTTTGTAGAATAGAGGATCTGTTTTACTTTGGAGCGCTTGCATATGCATGTTATTGAAGAAAGACTGAATTTCTTTAAATCACTGTAGCTCAGTAATAAAATTGATAGTAATTCTAACCATACAATAATACATATATATTTATGTAATATCCCTATGCTATTTATTTAGTGTTTTCTACTAACTACATTATCTTTTGTTTATCTGTGATTGAGTGATGAACAGATCAGTAAATGTGCCAGAAAAAGTAAGTGAACCCTTGAGAATCTACAAATGTATGCATAAACTTGTATTAGAATATGGTCAGATTGTCATCTAAGTTGCAATAATGAACAAACACAATCTATATGAACTAATCACACACAAATCATTGTATTCTTGTTCATATTGAATATATTATTCAAACATTAACAGTGTAGGCTGGAAAAAGTATGTGAACCTCTCAGGTAATGGCGAGATAACACATGAAAACATCATCCCAGCATGGAAATACGGTGGAGGGAGCATAGTGATTTAGGCCTTTGCTGCCTCTGGGCCTGGACAGCTCACCATCATTTAGGGGAAAATTAATTCCCAAGTTTATGAAGGTATCTTACAGATTAATGTCAGGGTGGCTGTCCACCTGCTGAGGCTCAGTAGAAGCTGGGTGATGCAGGACTAAACATGAAGATAAATCTACTACAGAATTACTTCAAACAAATAAAATCCACCTTTTTCGTGTGGTTCAGTCAGAGCCCAAACCTTAACCCCATAGAGATTCTGTGGAATGACCTCAGAGAGCTGTTCACACCAGACATCATAAGAATATGTCTGAGATGAAGCAGTTATGTTGGAAAAATTGTGGAAAGTCCTCCAGAACATTTTGCATGTATGATCAGCAGCTACCAAAAAATGCTTGTTTGAGGTTATTGCTGCCAAAGGAGGTTCGACCAGTTATTAAATACAAGGTTTCACTTACTTTTTCCACCAGCACCAGTTCAATGGGTGTGTTCAATAAAGCCATGAAAAGTTATTATCAGTTGTGTGTCACATTATGTTTGTCAGTTAATGCAGCAACCAGATAATTCCAAAGGGCTCACATACTTTTTCTTGCCACAGTAGTAGGTTAGTAGAAGCTCAAATGGATGGTTTGAACTTGAGATCTGTGTTACAAAACCAGTCCTACAGGTGATTTGCATTTGACACATCCTTGTCTCTCTTCTCTTTTGTTTGTCTCTGATCCCTCTGTTAGTGTGGGAAGTAAAACACGAGCAGCAAGCTCTGGCTATGGCTCTGTGAGGAACACTCATTCTGGAATAGGACTCAACAAGAAGAAAGCAGACTCCTATATATCAAGGTGAGCTAACGCACAAAGACATTTGCTCCACAGAAAGTCAGCAAGAATGAATGAAAAACCACCATACAGTGAAACTGTCCTGACCTCTTGTGGTTTGGTGGTGTATTTCATACAGCTGATGAGTCTGTTCTGGTCTCACTGAGTAACCTCTTTATATAAACACACTCTAGAAAGAATGCACACTTGGAGAATTTTACTAAATTAACCTCTTACAGATGCTATTAATTAGATAAGTTTAAGTTCAGTTCAGTTAGATCTGTTTTTCAGGTTTCAGTTATGTTTTAGAAATGGTTATGCAAGCCACACAACTCCAGGCTCTTTGAAAAAAAATGTCTTTTTAATAAAAGTAAGCTGAAACGTGTGATAATATAGTCCGCATAAATAAATGCTGACAGTTGCTGATTACTTGCAGTACACTTTATACAGTAAGAAAGCCCAAGCATTTTTACTTTCAAACTATGCCTTGCCCTATCACAACACTAAAACATTTTTTTCATCCACTTAAAGGGATTTTAAGTTATATTGTGTTTGTATGTTATGTTGCTGTCTACTTCATTTGGACTCAGATGATACTCATTTTGCGGCTGTTTTAGAGTATCTTAAAATCCCCATATTATTTAAACTTTTAATAATCTGTTTACATTAACAACATTATCAGCAGCCCTTAACTATCTTTAAAAACAAGTTAATGTATGTCTTTGTTAAATTTCTCAGGAATGATGTCGATGGCGATAACGAAGTCGACAACGGTGGAATGAAGAGCAAGTTCTGTCATGCTTGTGGGACCAAGTACCCTGTTGAGTCCGCCAAATTCTGCTGTGAGTGTGGGGTCAGGAGGATGTGCATCTGATGGCTGTCAGAAGAAGGAGAAAGTAGAGGAAAGCAGAGGTACACCGATACTCGAGCTAGCATCAGAGAGTTTTACCAAAACTCATGAGAATTTTACATCCATCCATTCTACCCTATGTTTTCACACTTGGGTCTAGTTTCATAGCAGTAAAGTGGTGTAATCAGCAGACAGCCCAATGGTGTTGTGTTTTCTTTTGTAATTGCTGTATGGACCAAAATACAGATAAGGTGAATCTAAATAAAGCTATTAAAGGTTAGGGTTATGGTTTAGGAAGTGGTCGGCATGTATTATCACATTTTTCTTGCAGTCCTGCTAAATGTAGTACAAATTATTTTTTCGTAACACAAATATAATAACTTATCTAGTATAAAGCTGTGTTAAAATGATCATTTTCAGTAGCTCATATGACTGCCACAGGAACAACCCACTCAACCCGTTACTAATTGTAATTGGCTTTTTTCTTACTGCAGGATTTGCCCACAACATTGCTGCTTTTTCCACTAGCTCATACACATTGTTGCTGTGAAACAAGAGGCCATGGAGGGATTAAGAATTTGGTCATGGGAAATATTGTGGTCTGGGTTGGTATTATTACAAAATCTTAATTTTAGAATAATTAAGAAGAGTACCCTGTAGAGGGTTAGGGTTAGTATCAGTCAATTAAAGCCACCGGTGCATCCTTAGAAGAGATGTGTACCAATTGTAGATACAAGCTAAGAGGTGTGTTGTAAAATGTGAAAAAGGAGGTAGAGGAAAAGTGTTGGATAAATCATTAAAGGTGGGTTTGATTGCCCCTGAATCTCAATCCCCTGTCAACCGTGATTTTAAATGTATCCCTTAGTCCCATCTGCCTCCACTTCATTTACAAACGGAATATGCTACTATTGAAGTGCAATATGATTGACTACTGAAGAAAACAATGCATTTTTCTAAATGAAAAAAATTAGAATTTAGGGAAGATATCACCTTAGTTTGACGGGGGCCACTGAAAAAGTGAACTAACCGTTAAGTTAGTTCTCTCTTTGCCGCCACTTTACAGGCAGTTTGTTTCCAGCTCTCTTAATGTTACCATCATAGGCCTGATGTCTGTAAAGAAATGTAGCATTTACTCAGTCTCTTTTATTCCCTCTCATTTTATACAATGAAATGAGTTATTTATTTTATTATCCCCATTAATTGTCACTGAATGAACAATGACTGCATCTTTTGTTAATGTTATACAGAATTAAAATGTGTTTTTATTTGAATTAGTATGAAACTTAAATGCACTTGGATATGTTGCAATTGTTTTTTTGTTTTTTTTGAATGTTTATATTGAGTCAGTATTCAATGCATTAATGTTTTTAGGATTAAAAGTACGGTTACACTACAGTCATTTGAAATGCTCTGTATGGGTATGCTTGGTCTTTCTGCTTGATAGAACAGACACTATTTGTGACCCCACATAGTTCATTTACAGGTGGGACAGTAAGTGTGAAAGATCTCTACTTGAGGTGCATGGCTAAAGTTCACTAACCGCCAAACTCTTATTGGTTATTTAAAAGTGATTGGGTATGATAGTCTTTAAGAGGTAAGACATGTTTTCCAAGAAGCTACCTATATTACCTTACATGACAGAGAATATATAAACAGACTGGGCGGGTGTGTTTTTCTGTACTGATTAAAACACTTGTTAGCCTGGATACCTGGTTGTGCACTTAATGCCATGTATATCCACCATCAATAAACTTCCATTGAGACAAGTTTGATGGAGTTGTGAGAGTCTCTGTTGAAGAGAGAGGAAGTAGAAAACAATATACTGCTGTCATGCTGTAAATCATTTAGGGTAACAAGTACAAAGTAACATATGAGCCTTTGCATTGTTGTAGATATAAATATATTTGAATACATATTCCATGGCTCATATACAATATTAGTTGCTCTAAACAAAACATTTTACAAACAGAAATTGACTACGTGATAATGCATTAAGTATGGTCCCTAACAGGAAGTGAAAATAGCTGCTGCACTGAAAGTGGGAGCTGGAACTATCAACAAAGGCTGCATGTTTGTTTTTTTGTTTTTTTCATGCATTTCTGATACACAAACTGACAAATGGCATATCTAACAGAAAAAACAACAAATGTGGCAGTTGAGCATTTTGGCTCCCCAAGCACATTCTTGGTAAGTTTTTTTATTTTTATTTTTTAATTAGGCAGGTATCGTTTATCAAAGCAACCAACTGAATGTGACAAGATAGCTTCTTTATATGTATCCCAGAACAGAGTCAGGCCTGTGAGACAAACTAAACCATCTGTGGAAGCATGTGCTTTTAAAATATCAATCCTACTCAATGATTAATCAACACCATGTCATCTTAAGGAGAGCACCTGACACAGCCTGAAACAACAGGAGTTTTAGATAACAGAGATAACAAAGATGTGCCAGGGCTAGTCTCTCTAATCCAAAGTGAAAGCAAAACTGAATTTGAGCACCTTAATATTTCCTGGTCATGCTTGAGGACTCATCACTAAGTGCAAGTAAATGTCATAGCATATTCTTTACAATCTAATTGCTTTGAAAAATTCCTTGTAACTTAATCTTACAAAACAGTTTCCCCTTTGTACACACCTTCAACCATCTAAAAGCGTCTTTGTTTGGTGCATCAAGCACTTTTATGGAGTCATTCATGTGGATTCTGCATGGCGGTGGGTGGTTCATGCAGCACATAGTTGGTCCAAAGCATAGTGTGGGACAGTCCAGTATGCGGGACGGCCTTGGAACTTTCTTTTCCAGTTGGCTTAATAGCTTGTTTCTGCGTAGCTTTGAAACTTATCTGAAGAGTCAGTAGTCATGCAACACACAATACAGTCGCAAGAGATATATACTTGTACTTGACAGGATAGCTTAAATGAAGTGGGAGCTTCCTCTTGCATAATCCAATGAAGGACTATATAATGCAGAAGAGCTGCAGTTTTTTTGCTTCACAATGTGCTTGAGTTTGGTCTCAGGTGTTCATTAATAGTAGAGTATTGAGCATCTCGTAGCATTCAGTCATGATAGACAGGATTGCCTTGGCTTTGCAAAGATTTCGAGTCTCCTTGCTTTTTCTCTGCTCGTTCCGTCTTTGTCTTGTTGCTGTCTTCAACTTCGTGTTGGGTTCTTTCATCTAGTCAATAGAAGTCACACAAACACAATGTGCTAATTAGTGTTCAGTCCTTTTAATGAGATGACTTGAAACCTATAACTGATGTGCATTTGAACTGATCTCATGAACATCTCTTAGGTATAATGCTAAATCATAATGCATATGTTGGTGATACGCTCTATCATTCCAATACACAAATTATCAATGCATATTTATTCCTTCTCACTGTTAACTGAAACTAGGCTCAGTCTACAGTCTAATACAAATCAAAGTCTGACCTCCACAGCACTGACAGTAACCAAAGAATACCATTCTGCCTCTAATGTCGGGGTTTGATGGCGTTTGATCAAAGTACAGTTCTGGTATGTTTGATCAAAAGTAAGGCACCACCTTAAAAAAGTCCAAAACCAACCATTTTAGAACCATGTGTGAATGAGTGTTTTAAACCTGTGTTAGTCTTGTTAGGCCTGAGGCTGTTAAGAGGCTCTGACTCAGGCTTCAACTATGAACCTGAATCAAATTTGATTGACGCCACAGTGTTCAAAATGAAGTACAGGTGAACATCGAAATTCATAACTGATCCAGAGATAAATGTTTTATTTCTGGTTTTATTTAGGAAAATACTTATTAAATTCCAACATGCTTGTTTGTACTGCATCTTACTGAGCTAACCAATACATCAATGTGGAAACATACACTTCTAAAAACACCAGATATCTGAATTTATGGCATTCTAGTGTGATTCAGATAGACACTTGAAAACCTGAGTTCAAAATGCAGCCAGAGTAACCAAAAAACCTTGAATAACTTTTGCACATACACTTACTGCTTCTGCCTGGCTCTAAGTTAACTAGTTCAAGAAACAAATAGGCTCATGTTTGGATACGCTCACACAGCCAACTGGCTATGTAAGCAATCAGTGAGTCACCCACTATGTGGCAGAAGGAAACACTACAGCCTGCCAAAATTCCACTGTCTTTGTTAAGAGTGTGCCAAAATCTTACACAGAGAAACTGAAAGAATTAGTTACTTGGGTTTGTCAGCGTGCTGCTGGCCCTAACGCTACGTTTCATTCGAGAAATAACCAAATAATGTGGCTACACTTACCGATTTCTCAAGACAAGAGCAGTGTATTGAGTTTATGACGGACCCGACCAGTCCGTCTGTGTGGGACAATCTTAATTTCTTCATTTTGCAGGTAAGGAAGTGCAGGGTTCTCACGACATTCTGCAGAATAGACCTATGTGAGCGCTATGAAACAGTTAAATAATACAGTGTTTATCCTCAGTGACCTCAAAAAATTGAAACCCATTTTCAATAGCATACTCAACCACCTTTGGTCTGGTGCTATGCATCATAATGATAATGCAACAGCTGACAGTAGTGCATTGTGCAGTTGACCAAAGGTTGATGGGTTGTTGTTCCTTGTGAGAGATGTTGCTTTCAACAGATCCATCACAAAGGAGCTTGTTGGAATTACCCATCCCCATTAAGAAGTTGTGGAAATAGAGATGCTGTTGCATATAGCTGTGTATGCACAGTAGATATCAAATGAAGAGCAGAGGCAGGGTCTCTGTTTTCATGGTCACTTACTCCCACCATATATATTTTGATAACGTTTCAGGAACTAAAACATTACTAAATGATATAACAAGAGGAAGGACATACATCAAAAAAGGCCCAACTAATCAACAAAAGCAAAAGGTATGATCAACATTTTTGCTGACAACTACAAAATAATCATTACTCACCGCAGTGTCTGATGTGCAGCGACGTAGCTTGCGTTTCAGTTCTGGGCAGGATGAGTTGTGCAGCAAGGCCATGATCCTTCCGTTCTTGAATGAATGAGAATGACAGTGGTCAATGTTAGTTATACAACTGAAGTTTTTGCAGACGGACCAAATCAAGCGTTCATGGGGGAGGTAGATTTAAGTCTTTGTAAATATTTGTAAACGGCAGCTGTAAACATTTTATTGCTTTCAAAGCATGTTTTAGATTATTTTGAAGGTGGAAGGTTGTATCTTTGGTTATGTAAAAATTGCGACAGACCATATTTACAACTCTTAGTTGCACCCAGTGGGAATGGGTCCCCATACAGGAAACAAACAAACCTAAAAGTGTCTAGACATGCAACAAAGTCTTTTGTCAAGCTCTCGAGGTTTACACAAAAGCAAATAATATTTTACACCTGTTTGAACTTTTAAGTACAGTATATAATGACCAATTTCCAAAAACCACTGGTTTAAATCCTGACATTGATGTGCCATTTTTCATTCAGTAATTTTTTACACTGTAGGCTAAGTGTTTTTTTTTTCATTTCTTTTCTTTTTTTGACATCATGCAAACCTGCAAACAAGCTTGTTTCCTTGTTTTGCTTTAGTTTCCTTGTATGACTGGCTGTACCTTTCGTACTGGGGCATTTCAATGAAACTGTATAGTGCATGCACAGAAAATGGTTAAGATTTAATATCTTATATTAGGTTGCAACTGTTTTTGCACAATCCTCATGTCCAGGGTCTCAGCTCTCTTTAAAGTGCCGCTTTAACTTATTTGCTTCCCTTTACAGTATTTATATCTCATTAAAGGATTCTTAGTTTCCCTGGGTTGAATTTATCAGTGCAATTCCTAAAGTAATTTTGTACAGTCAATCTATTCCATGCTGTAAAATACATACAATATACATTTGATTAAACTGATCCCTTGAGCTGTCATTACCCACCTGTAAAGCTTGCTTCTTACTGAAGGACATTAAAAGTCTATTGCCTCTGAGTGTAGTGTGGGAAGATAAATAAGTAAACAGAATTGGTGTCTTACTGCGTTGTCGAGCTCAATTTGCACGATTCCCCTATAATCGTTTCGAACTTCTTCAGGAGGCCTTATGCTGTCACAGGACAGAGATAGAGGTAGAAGCAGAAGAGCAAAGAGACTGATGCAAAAAAGAGGCTGAGAGTTTACGGTCACAGTGAGAGATACAGGGAGAGAGAGGGACAGAGGGGTTACTCATCTAATCTGAAATATGTTTGCATATATTACATATGGACATTTTTCATTTAAGGAACCCCAATAACTCTCCAAATATCAATTTATTTTAAAACACATTTATTACTGTGCTCTGCAGAGAATCAAAGCAGTCTAAATCTTTCACTCCATTACTGAGACCGTATTTATTTATTTTATAATGTTGGCCTGAATAACAACCAAAGGGAAATGACAATATTTTATACATTTTCTCAAGGAACTCAAATGTCTACTAGTGTGACCATGCACTTCATTAAAAAAAAGAAAAAACACTACAAAACCTAAAACAGCAGAACAATACACCCCAGTTACTGTAATTACAATAAGCTTCCATGAGGCAAAAATATTACCTATAGGAATGTCAAATTGTCACATGTAAGCCCATTAATGGAAAGTACATGCTTTAAACTGCAGTTTAGAGGTACTACCCTTGTACTTTATCTTAGTATTTTCATCCAGTGCTACTTTAAACTTCACTACATTTCAGGGGGAAATGGTTTAGCACTTTTTTACTCCACTACTATTTGATAGATATAGCTAGTTAAGTTATACATAATAATAACTTAATAAAACGTGTTGCATGGTTATATATGAACTACCATACAGTGTGTAAAGTAACTGGCAATAGCTACACCTTAACCATAGCTACACCTTAACGCTCATGCTCTATTTATAATGCTGCTTACATTAAATATCTTGGCAATTAAAATCCACACTTTGAAAGGGGTAGCCTGGTAATTTAACTATTTCCTTTTACCCTTTTTATACTTCTGTACATTTACCCATGTAAAATATTGTCTGCAGGGCTTGTAGTGTAGTAAGTTAGTAGTAGTTTTTACATCTTCGTATTGGTGCTTTTGCATGACTGAAGGATTATCTGAATATCTTACCTGTCACTGAACTTAAAACATTCACTGAAGTGGTCCTACAGCCCTGCATGAGTTTATCACTTCTTGTAAGTCATAGATCAATTCCCGTAAATCCTAAACCTATTTCAGTTTCCTTCTGAATGGCAGATGGGAAGTTATTCACACGGAATTCCCCTGTTTGGAAAAGCCTTTCAGCCAACATACAGCATATCAGCCAGTCGCTCGGCTGGGAAGGCAGAGGGACGGATGCGCGTGTAGTCAGCTCCCGGTAAGTTTCGAATTCGCCTTACTACTCTGCTTTACATGCCTCAGACTTTGCATATGGGCTTTATTACCCCCGCACTAACACTGACCACACTTCGGCTTCAGTTCGGCTCGAATCTGGTGCCTTTAACGTCAGTTTAATTCAGTGCGTCACCACTTTAGGCCACTTATGTTCACGTACATGCAGTACGTTTCTTTACTTACCATTGGTCATTCTTCATTCATATTCACCGCGGGCTGGAGCTGGAAACACACACTCTCGCGTGTGTCTTCATTGCGGCTTAGGTGCTCCGTTTGTCTGGCTTTACACAACAAACGCGGTTGTCCTGTCACTGTACCCACGGTTCTGGTGGCTTTTGAGCGCAAAGATTACAGTCCTTTCCCACGTCCTGCGTATCTCAGTTCTGCAACCACAGCATGTGATTTTACTTCCGTCCTCACTTAGCAGCGGTTTCACTTTACTCGTCTTAAGGCTAATATGTCCTGGCATCACTGTGATGGATAGAGACAACCAGCGTTTAAACCATTACGCGTTGTTTTGCGGCTCATGTGGTGGGGGCAGTTTTGCATATAGATACGCAGGTGCAGGTCATGGCTCAAGGCTCGTGTTGAACCAGTCATTCACTCACTCAAATGCTCTAGTTAAGCAAAATCTTGTCTATTCCACATAGAAGAACATGATTAAACGCTGCTTTAGATGTGATGTTCTGAGGATGAATCATCTGGTCACACAAGCTCATCTCTCTAACACTCACTCATTTACAGTTGGATTCACATTCATTCATTCATTCATTCATTCATTCATTCATTCATTTACTCTCACCCTCCACATCCTCCATCTCACATTGTGGTTGCTTAACATTAGATTCAAAGGCTTGAGAGCAGGCAGAGGTAACTGGTTGAGCATCATAAGACAGCTAGTTTAGGGGTAAGGTGAAGATTCATTTCAGGTTAAGGTAAGGGGAAGAATATACAGTGGTGAGAGTTAAACGTTTTGATGCTACTGTGTTGACAGAAAACAGACCTCACCTCCCTCAGAATCTGATCTCAAGCCATGGAATTCTGTGCCAACCATTTGTGATTGTATCTCAATTTTCTCCTTTGCATAGGGGGAAGGAAGTAAATTTCTGGTACTGATTTTATAAATATTGGGAAATAATCAAGTTACAAAGCAGTGCATGATATGTCACATTAAAAAGATTTGTTATTTCAACATACAGTTGTGTATCCGATGCAGTAACATTTTAAAACATGTCTGTTGTCACAGCTGGTCCCACACACTCACTTTCTTAGTGATCCTTCCAGCAAATGACTGGGTGTAGTTGTGTGAAAAATGAAGTGCCCTTGTCCAATGATGTCATTATCTATGTAGATATTATTAATTTTCACCTTTTGTATGTACCTGCCTTTTACAAAGACTCTCATTATGATTTAAAAGCTTTTAAATGTACGTTTATATCAAGATGTGGTGCACTTACTACAGACAAGATATTCAGTAGAGTCCATCTGCTCCATATCTGAGTACAGATCATGTTTACTCTGCTACATGGGCCACTGTTGGAATGTGAACTGAGTTGTACAACATAGACAGCCCGAATTAGTCAGAAAACATTGTCATAATACTCTTCAGTAGTTTGGTCAGTAAAATAAAAGTTTAGCTCATTTGACTTGGACCCTAAAACCAAGTCCCATGACTGTCACTAACTTATTCCTCCTTCTGCTAACATGAATAGTTCCTGTGCAAATAAATCCCTTTAAATAACCAAGTATGTGAAAGTTGTTCACAGTTAAATGAGAGTAAGTATAGTCTATCTACATTTCTGGGTTTTGTTTTCTTTTGTCTTTGTGAGAGCAGAAAACACATGTCGTATTTGATCTATGCTGCGTTATTGCCCATAGTTTGGAGGAGATATATTTGAAGAAAGTGCTGCTACCTATGTCCTTAAATCAAAGTGACATGTGGCATGTGACACGTGTACAGAGTTTGAATCATTTATTATTGCAGCAGCAATAATAAATGATTCAATGTGCACTGTAAAAGTATTATACATAGTAATGTGTGTGTGTGTGTGTGTGTGTGTGTGTGTGTGTGTGTGTGTGTGTGTTTACGTGCGTGTGCGTGTGTATGTCTTACAGTATTGGAGTCTGCAATAATTAAACACATCCATCAAAACATGACAATGGTGCCAGGAAGCATTGCATCGTGGGACTCAGAATGAGACCAGGGTAACCGTGACAACAGCAATCAAACACAGATTATGTTTCAGAGCAGGATTCCTCTTGTTTCCTGGTATGTTGTGATTCACTTACCAACTATGTGTTAGGTGCACTGAGAACATCAAAGGTGTTTGCATTTCTTTCACTTTGATACTCCACGTTTGTCATCTATGTGCTGATGCAAACTTTCCCAGTTTCACTTGTTATTTTTTAATTATTTGGATCCTTCTGTAATGCTGATGTTACACATCAAATAGTTGAACAAGTGCATTAAACATTACAAATGATCATTAATGTTTGTTGTGACTGCTGTGGTGCTCTAGAGGGGTGAGGTTTGCCGTGTGCTGACAGGAATGAAGTCATGTCTTTCTACGTTGTCTAACACATCATACATGCTGTACTGTACAAGACTTTGTGTCTTCTTTTTAGATACACTGTAAATGACACAGACTCTACATAGGATAGACCAGGATTCACCCAGGCACTAACAGCAAATTATGAAATGAAAGAAACCAAGTTGCACCAAACAGCAAAGACAAAAATGTGTTCTGCTCAGCACTTTCACATGGCAAATACTTGAGCTGGGAGGCCGGCAAGGGGGCGGCTCTGGTGTTTTTGAGTTGTTTTTTTTTCAAACCAGATCAAAAGACTGCTGATGACAACTGCTGATGTCTAACGGGTCTTTCTGTGGGGAGTGGATGATTTCAAGGAGAAAAGGTCTCCTCCTTAAAAGGATGGGTTACAGTTCAGACACATGCAGTACTCCATTACATTTCTTTCATGTTGTCATAACATAATGGATTCTTAGCCAGCTGTTTGTGTTGTATTTTCTGTGTTGGGCCAATTTAAATGATCACACCAGCGCTTTGGTTTATTTTAGCTCTTTTCCAACAAATTGTGTATCTTACTGTAACATACTGGCCATATTAATGTGATTTTCCCTCCATCCAGGCAGTCACTTTGGCTTCATGGTTTCACAATACGAAACCTGCTTGAGAGACAAAATCCATCACAGTGACTATTTTGTCACCTTTTTTGCTTTTACTCTGTGTGGTTACACACTGTCAAAGTTGTAGACCATTAGCGGTGACTCAACAGTAACTTTAAGATAATCCTTAATTAATTTTCATCCCAAACTGTCTGAACGTGAAGATATTGTCTAATACGAAGCAGTATGATTCTAACTATCTCATTGCATTTGTTATTATTATTTTCTAAAATAAATATCAATTCATTATTACCAATTTTGGGTGTGTCTCCCTTCTTTGTTCACCAGCAAGTCATACACCTCTAATTATTTGATTTATAGTAAGGCTACATGCTAAGTGAATAGCATCCTTAAGAGCTGATGACATCACATGGCCTGTTATTGCTATATGTGACTTGTTACACATTATTTTATTCAGTTACATAAGTGTTACTGCATTACTGATAGACACCCTGTATGCGTGTTTATCTCTCCTGATGACTACTGATGAAATTTTGTGGCCAGGAATTACAGATAAAGAACACAAATAATCTCGCTGACTGGTCTGACAAATAGCAAAAACATGATGTTTGGTCATTTGTTTAATTTGCATTTTGTATTTAATTATTTTTTGCTTTGTGTACACATCCACATACTGTATGACACAAGGGTGTGACTTTGAAACACATACTGGAATAGACTCTTGCTCAATACTCTTAGTGAAAACTACATTTGCTGAGAACATTTCTTGTAAACTGTGTTGCAATACATTTTGTGAATGGGAAGGTTTAAAAAGATGTTCAGGGTGACAAAAAGGAGAATGAAAAACAGGAATTTGTGACTTGTGTAATATCACACATTTCATTGCAAATATGGCAATACTAATGGCAACTATGACTGAAACTGTTATCTTGTGTGTTTTCTTTACCATACTGTATATTACATGTTTGTTCAAGTTCTCACCATAATAATACTACTCTGATACAGTATGTGCATAAGATTTTTATATGTACAGATAACCTCTGATATAACCTCTATATAAATGTATTTGTGTAGCTTACTCGTGTAAGTCCAATGTTGTGTGATGTGATCTGTGAACTTTCCATTTGAATGTGTGACATGATCATTAGCTTTCTCTAATGACACATGACATCTATTATATAACACACAGCACAATCATGCAGTGTCATACCTATTTCCACACATTCAAAACCTAAAACCATATGGCCAAAAGTAGCACATACACCCACATATGTGTCACACATTTTAAATTATCCCAACTTAATTTTTGGCAACATCCTGTAGAAAGCCCTTTGCTGTTGCAACATAACAATGTCTCATTGCACAAAGTCAAGTCCATAAAGAAATGGTTTTCTGAGCATGGTGTGGAAAAACACAACTAGCCTGCACAGAGTCCTAACGTCAACCCCATCCAACTGGATCACTGACTGTGAGCCCGGCCCAACTGCTCAACATCATTGGGGCTCTTATGACTGGCAAGATATCTCTGCAACCAGACTCCAAACACTGGTGGAAAGTCTGAAACAAGAAGAGTGGTTACTGACCATGGTTTTGAAAAGAGATATTCAATAATGACATGTAGCTATAACGTTACATTCACCCCACAGTTCGTTTAAATTATCTTTTTTCCTTGTTGTTTGATGCTTAAGACTCATTAAATGAAGTGATGCCTGTGAGATAGTTCATCACCGCCTTTGTCAGTAGCCTTTCCAGCCTTAGAAAATGCTCCCCTTATAAGCTGGTTCATATGCACCCTTCTGCACACATGCTGTCTGAGTTCTTCAGTCTACTGATGCTTCATTCTGCTGCTGTGTAGTCTGTGAGTCGTCAATGCATAAATAAAACCAGACTATGGTTTCCTCACCAGATGCTGTAACATCAACATTTTCCACATTTTCTTCACAAATAAAAGAAGCAATGTATTGTGACTTGTTTACTTTGTTTTTTACAAACCCGGTGTTAAATGAAGGGTGCCACTTTCATCCGATTGTGTGAGTCTGTTTGAGGGTGAGTGTGGAGTGACCAAATCAAGTAATCAAAGTTGTGAAAACTTTCCATAAACACAGGAACAAAACATAACTTTAACCAATGATTTTCACCAAGTGGACTTCACAATGTCTTTATCACAAGTTTAAGAAAAAACATAATCAAAAACATTCCAATGAAGTTACTGTGCAACAGGGTGCCCAAAGGTTAAGGACAGAATTATGCACTGCTTTATATAAAACATCTCAACAAACAAACAAATATTTGTTTAGATCTATTCATCAAACACTTCAGTGTGCACATGCTCACAATTGTGCATGCACATTCAAGACTAAGCAGTACATGGAAGTAGGGCGTATAATGACATCTATAACCCATGGGGAGGGAGGGAAGAGATTGTTATAAATACAGACATGATCCTGTTCTGTTTAGATTCGTTAAAATGCCTCATAATAAAAATGGTGTTTCAAAATGGCATCAGTTTCTGTGACTTCTACAAATAGAAGAATGAAAAATGAGGTTTGCACATCACCTGTATTTTAACCAGTTTTTGTTTCACTTGAAAAATATATTGATGAATAGCTTTCATTTTGATAGAACTTAATGGAGGTGCACTTGATTCTGAATGGTTTTATCACCTGATTTGGGCAACAAGTCATATATCAGCTCAGTGGCACCATCTAGTGGTTATTTTTCAACTATGCATGTGCACACACACCTTAAATACACTCAAGCTGAGCACACTGGGTAGATTATGGTAAATTATTTGTGGCATAGATTCCACATGTTGATGTTGGAAACATTCCTTTGAGATTCTGCTCCATGTTGACATGATTGCATCACACAGATTTGCCTGCTGCACTTTTATGCTGTGAATCTCCCACATCCCAAAGGTAACAAAAGTTACACTGAACTCATTAATTTATATAAAACCAGTTTGAGATGACCTTAGCTTTGTGACATGGTTACTGCCAGCATTATCATGCTGGCATGATAAAAAATTTCTGACCATACTATCTGTGTGGCTCAGCAGAAATAGAGATTCATCAGACCAGGCTACACTTTTCTAGGCTTCAACCTGACATGGTCTTCTGCTGTTGTAGACCATCTGCCTCAAGGTTTTACATGTTGTACTTTCAGTAATGTTTTTCTGCTCTCCACAATTTATCTGAATTACCAAAGCCTTTCTCAAGCACATGAAGCGCCCAGGCTGTGTGCCTCACTCTCTCAGTTCTCCTTCTCTATCTCCTCCCTGTTACTCTCTGCAGGTCCTCCCGCCTCCACTAACATTTACTATGATTAATAATGATTATTATTAATGTTATTAGCTGTCATTACTATTTTTATCAGTATGACCACTGCAGTTGCCAATACATTGCTAACGCTGTTACTGCAGCTACTGTCACTATTATTAATATTGTTTTCACTGTACGTTCTTGTTCTTTTCCTCTGTGCTCTCTCCTGCTCTCTCGCTCTCTCTCTCTCTCTCCAACTCAACCGGCTGAGGCAGATGGCTGCTCGAGGTTTCTGCCTCTTAAAAGGAAGTTTTTCCTTACCACTGTCACCTAGTGCATATTCTTGGTGGGAATTGTTGGGTCTCTGTAAATATTAATATAAAGAGAAGGTCTAGACCTGCTCTATTTGGAAAGTGCCTTGAGATAACATATGTTATGAATTGGTGCTATACAGATAAAAATTGACTTGACTTGACTGTCAGCTCAAACGAGACTGTTATCTTCTGACCTCTCTCATCAACAGGGTGTTTCTGTATGCAGAACTGTGGCTCTGGGTACGAAAAACAAAACCCACTGTATGGGTTTTGTTTTCCGGCTTCTGAGTAAACCCTGAAGACACTGAAAATCACAGGAGATTAGAAGTTTCACAAATACTCAAACCAGCTTGCGATTAAGGTCAGTAAGATCACAATATTTTGATGCTTAAGCTCCTGACCTGTATCCACATGATTCTGCATGCATTGCACTGCTCCCATATGATTGGTTGGCTGTATAACTGTATGAATAAGCAGGTGTACAGGTGTTCCTACTAAAGTGCATCAGTACACATAGAACCAGAAAATTACATAAGTTAAAACAGCCTTCATTGGGTCAAACTTAAATTGACCTCACTACACTTCACTTTCAATGACTTTTATGAAGTTTATTAAAAATCTGTTCCCAGTCTGTAAACAAGCTGGTAAACAGCAGGCAGAGATATACAAAAGATTAACTCAATTCATTTGCAATATGGGAAAGATATTAGAATTTATCTTTCAAATTCCCTTTTGGCTGTAATGATATTACAGTATTGGATGATGGGGTAATAAAGTGAAATATGTCTGCTTTGTTCATATGTGCAATACAAAAACATCAAATACAAACACTTCTGTGACATTGCAGTGCAGGAAAATAAGAAAAAACGATATAGACAGGCAGTAGCAGACTGCAAAACCTGCTGAAATACAGATGAATGATGATAATTAATGAGAATCTTGATTGCTGGGCATTCCCCAGCAGTCACTTTTCAACAGTGCCAGTATTGCTCTGGCAATAGATAATATAGTATAGTTCCAAATATGGTAATATCATTCTTTCTAAAATCTTATCACTTATCAGAAAAAATCACAATCTTTTTCAGGTGCAAGCTCTATTCATACTTGCAAGCTGCCCAGTATAAACAAATCCGCTGGTCACTGAGCAAGAGCAATGCCACCTAGAGCAGTCATGGATTATAGTACCTTGCTCAAGGGCATCTTCGCAGTGGTAATGTGGGAAGGGCAAATGCTGCTCTGTCACTATTCCCACCAATATTGATTTGCTGGTATTCTTTTCTAAGGATAGGAATGTTCTCCAACATCTTGTGGAATCCATGCCACTAAGGATATCTGTATTTTGAATTGTTTATAACGCGACAAAGAAAGCTAGTTACATTCATTCTATTATTGTTGAGAGCCACAATGAAAAAAAAAAAAAAAAAACACACAATTCACAATTTACCTACAGTATGTTATGAGCATGCTGAAGATTCCAGTGTACACAAACATAGCTGAATAAAAATTCAGACATGTCAGCGTGCTATACTTTGAAAAAGTTTAAGATTTATTAAAACAAACACCAGGCTTTACACAGAAAAAATAAGATAAGATAAGGAAATCTTAAATTAATAAATTGACCATCGGTTCTTCCACACTTTTGAAAATAATATGCTTTGTTGAAATCAAGTAAAATATAGTTTTACTTTTACATAGGTCATCCAAATTAATTAAATCTGCTTCAGTTTTGTGAACATATGAAAACATTTATCTTTTCTTTTTACAAGTTTACTGGATTACACTAAGAAATCAGAATCTCTAAACCCAGGGCTACTGTTTATGATGGCAGAAACTGTTACCAGGACAAAGTGTTTGTATCCAGTGTAAGAGTAAACGCTACAGTAACATATCTTTCCCTCTCTTTTTCTTTTTTGGCTTAGCTGTGATAAGACAATAATGAAACAGTGACTTGGAAGTATTCTTGTTATAATTAGAAACCTCAAGCCGAATGTTGTTGTCAACTATTCATAAACAAATTTGGATCAACCACATACACAGCTGTTTCTTTCATAAAATGACTATGTGTTAAACGTCTATTGTTATTAAATGAAAATATAACACAAATAATACATATAAAAACATATTTATACCTTAATTGTCAATTATGTAATGCATATTTAATTCTTGCAACTGAGCAAAAAAGGTGAACAAACTAGTGCTTTATGTTCCTCCCTTCCTTGTTTATTTAGTTATTTACTTATTGTGTCTTCTCCATCCATTTCCAGTCTGGACAAATACAAATATTAAATACCCAGTTGTTGGTTGCTCATCATTGTGGGGTTTTTTTTGTCTTTTTTTTTTTACCTCTGCAGCATTTCTTCTATCCCATCACTGTAATAACACAACATTTGGGTAATTAAATATGCTATTTATGCTGTGTAGATTATAATGCAAGCTGCCCCATAACTGTTGTGAGAGTGACAGTTATATACTAGAGAGCACATGTGCTCCAAATACCAGAGACAAATGCATTCACATATATTATACTTATGTTTTTGAAATAGAGTGATCATATTGGATGAATGAAAAAGGATTACTTGGCTTACTTATTAATGGTACCGTGCTAGTACATGTACATAAAGCTACATAAGATATTAATATAAATGGTTAGGTGAGAGTTGGGGTTGGGCATATACTGATTATTATTACACGTTCATGTTTAAGGTCTCAAGGAAATAAATGAATGCTTGTGTGTGTGTGATAGGGAGGTTGTTACAATGGAATAATTTGTGCCATAGATGACTTTCTATAAGACACTTAAATGGCACGCTCACATGCTAAGCACACAGCAGTAAAATGCAGCATTTATTCAGCTGTAGGATCAAATAGAGTCACAGCAAAAATTGAGGGTGTTCCCCGTGGAGCTACACTGACATTCCAGAGGTTTGTCAAAATAGCAAATAAATCGCAATGTGAATATCTACATATATGAGACAACACCCAATCTCTTTCTATTACACAACACCTGAAGATGGCGCTCCATATCTTGGTATGATGGCGATATTGCGCGCGCGCGCGCATTTGAGCGAGTGAGTGCGGGAGGTAGACAGAGCTACTGTCTTCCTCTTTCTGATGGTGTTGCCTCCCCGTCGTTGCAGTGCTTTGCTGCGCTCTCCCCCTCTCTCTCTTCTTTCTTTCTTTCTCGCTTTCTTACCCAGCGCCTAGTTTCTTCCTCCTCCTCCATCTCTTCCACATCCTTTTCCTAGTCCCTGCCTCAGCCTTGCACCCCCGTCCCAGCATCCCGATAAATGGTCGCTCCATCCTCGGTAACTCTGGACGCAGGACACAGTGAAAAGGCGCACCGCTCCGTTCTGATCTGAGCACACTGCGGATTGACTTGAAAGAGAAGCAGACCAGGTACAGAAGGGAAACGAGGGGAAGCCGGTCGCTGTGAGTGGCCAGGATCTCATTTCGGTAAGTCATCGCGTTATTTTTACCTGATTTACACTTACTATAACTGGGCAGAGATGGACAAGGTGACATATCTTCAAACGCCTGTGTTTTTGGCCCCTTGTATTTTATCAGAATGGGACGTGCTCTTGCGATTTGGAGACGCATGTTCAGAAATGTGAACATGACTTCTGGATCATGCATGCTGGATGGTTTTGGGAAACTGCTGATTTAAAACCGTTGCCCTTCTTTTGATAACAAGCTTGCTGCGCAGCTCCTCTCAGAAACAAACGTCTGACTGTGCTCGGATTACCCAGCACAACAGATATTTGGCTCCAGCTGACTGCTGACCCTAATTCACCATTGGTTGTGCGTAAAAGTGGTCTAAAGGGGCGAAAGGCGCCATGTAAACAAAGGGGGTATGGTTGCTCTTCCTCACTAGATGACTATTATTTTGTTTTGACAGCTCCATTCACAACCAGAATGGTTGTTATTATGTACTTAAAAACATCTGGGCATGATGTTACTATATATGATGGTACATGATTAATTCTGTGCCTCAGTTGTTTATAAATCTCATTGCATGATGATACCTATTAAGTTGTATGGAATTTCCTGTTGTCTGTATTGTTTTGGGGTATGAGAGGTGATACAAGGGAAAGAATATGGATAAGACTCCATTACTTTCCCACAGCCGTACTTGTGCTTTGATCAATAGACATTTGCAGGAGGGGGATTGTGTGCTGGCAGTTTGTCAAGGGCGTACAATATATCCAGCAGATGATGTTAGGGAGAAGAGGAGGAGGGCTGGGCTGCTGTTAAACATGTTGTGCGTTCATGTTCAGCCTACTGCATGTCAGCACAGGTGCATGATGGACAACAGAGGCACATATGTACAGAGAAGGAAAGTGTATTAGTGTATGCTCACACTAAAACCTTTGTGTTTTGGTCCATGTTGCTCTGAAAAAATAAAACTTTGGGTTGAGATTTGTAGTTTAAGCAGCATCCTCTGTGGCCAGGTAAGCAGCCGTGTAACAATAAGAATACAATCCCCTCTAATTCCCCTTAAACTGACCTCTGGTGTAGGAATATGGGGATATAGATTTTCTTTCTACCTCCCATGTCCTCCACAGACAACCACTGCTCAGTCTGTTTAAATCAGCATGTTATCCACTTTTCCAGTACTTTAAGTGATGACAGTATAACATCTTCAAAACTTCAATAGATTTTTTTTGTTGTTGTTGAAGGATAAGCAGCGTTACAAAAGACCAATCACTGTGGGAACTGTGTCAACTATTTTTGTCTCACACACACACACACACACGCACACGCACACACACACACACACACACACACACACACACACACACCCTCTCTATATTTCCTAAAGATTAGCTTCTTTTATGTCCACTGAATGTCTCCAGTGGGCATGAAACGCCTTGTCCTTCATCATGGACACAGATTAAGCTAATTCACACAGCAGCACAGGCCTAATGCCTAATCACTATGCTGCACCGGCAGAACAGAACAGTCTTTATGCTGTGGTAGCCGAGAGAGGGAGAGAAAGACAGGGAGAGAGCAAAGGGGGGAAAGCTAGCCGCCGGTGCCTATTGATCGCATGGAGGGGCTGCTGGCAGGCATTCACAGGATGGAGTGCTGACGACAGTCCAAAGAGTTGCCAGGATGAGCTGGCCCAGCAGTTGCCTCATAGAGTAGTGCTGATGAGAAGGGAAGACATTGAATTATACTTATCCTCCCTGTAACAGAGCAGGGGCCGGGAGGGTTTTAAATTACTGTAACTGTTACGAATTTGATTTTCTCATCATCAGAGAGTAAAAGTTGGTTGGGTGTGGTTTAGTACAGATCACATCAAATACAGACGGCTGACAAATGAAAGGGAAAACCAACATAAAGAGTCTTAGTAAAGTCTTGTGCCACCACATGCTGCCAGAATAGCTTCAGTGCTCCTTGGCTTTCATTCCTTGAGTCTCTGAACTCCACTAGAGGGATGAACACCTTCTTCCAAAATATATTCCCTCATTTGGTGTTTTGATGATGATGGTGGAGAGCACTGTCTAACACATTGGTCCAAAATCTCCCACAGATGTTCAATTGGGTTGAGATCTGGTGACTGTGGAGGCCATAGGATATGATTCACACAATTTTCATAATTCATGTTACATGTAAGACAACACTGTGAGCATAGAAAGTGTCCTACACCAGCAGAACCTAGAGTACCTGTCAATCAGCCAGACAATGAGTGTCTACCACATCTAGGGGTGCTGCTGTATACTTAAATCTGACCTCAAGGCCAAGACCAAAAAGTTCTTCCCCACTGTGTCACACTATTTTAACACAGACACAAGATGGGCCTACATCCAAAATTTCAAGTGTGAGTGTATATCCCCTCAATGGTAGATTGTTTTAATTTGTTGTTAAGAAACTAAATTAGATTGATTGATGAGATTAGATCAGATGTTGAAAATACACAAATGGCTTTCCTCAACAGGAGCCCAGAACCCCAGTGGCAAATATGGTACCTCTTTGAGTTGTGACACAAACCCAGAGGCAGCATCTGAAGGTGTTCATTTGTCACCACGTAATGAAAAACACCTATTGTCACTGTTATCACTTGAACATAAATAGACTGTCTTTTATTATAAGTCTAAATTTTGGTGACGTGAAAAAGCCCTACTTATGAGTTTTTCTCCATGAACAAACTCCATGTACAAACAAAAACAAGAAAATGTTCTTTTGTGGAGAAGCATCCTATGTATGGTGATGTAGGTGATATATGTATGTACATATCGTGTGTATTGTGTATATTGTATTTATTAGTGTATATTTGGTGTATTTTTATTTATATTTCCATAGATGTTTATTCTATAGATGTTTATTTTCTGCTGTGGTAAATGAATTTCCCAGTTGTGGGATTAATAAAGTTAATATAATCTAATCTAAAAAATCTAATGTACTTTTTTTTTATCTAACCTATTGCTTCTAAAAGAAAAAAAAAAAGAGAAAAGGCAACTATAAAACACAAAGCACTATCAAGATGAAAAAGATAATGAAGAACTAATGCTTTGATTTCACACTTTGGTGTCCTTGAGCTCTGTTTCCTGCTATGTGTTTTTCAGCTTTTTCCCTATACATCCACTTAAGTTCAACGTGAATGGGCCTCAGGAAAGTGGCTGACATTTGATCCATACTTGCTGATTGCATTGACTGCATATTCATGGACACAAGGGATGTGCTAATTGACAGCCTGTCATCAATCAGCTGACTTGGTTCTTGTGTTGGTGGCTAGATGCTCATGAGCTGGTGTAATGATATAAAATACACTGATGTGCCACTGCTAATGGACAATTTTACAATATCGCCTTTACAGTGGAGTTGTTACAAGACTGCATACATGTTACACACCATTAAACATCTAATATCACTCTTCTTTCCCTCAAGGGTGCTGTGTTGTGCACTCAACATGGCTATCTTATGGGGATATGTCCAGGTGATATCCCAGATGGCTTACTTTGTCCTTAAGTTTGTCCATGGGAGTCAGTCATTCTTTTCTATTGTAGTGAGGACATGTGGGGAAGGATCTCTGTTAGCACTATTATTAATCAAAGTTAGAGTGAAATACATTAGCATCTTGCCCAATCAAGATTATACCACAGCCTGCCAGTGATTCTGTGCTGAGATGGTTAATGAGTCTACTCCATTTCTTATATCATTTTCAGTAGCATTCTGGAAAAATACCAGACTGGTAACATACTTTTAAGGAAGGAAAATAATTGTGAAATTAATTTTATTAAAGCTATAAGAACTTGAAACTCTCCAGTTAATACATTGCATGACTGCCAGTCAGTGCTCCTCCAGTATTTGGCAAGTTACTTTTATACAATTACTCATTACTTATTCATTGATTTACTCAAAAAATATCTACATTACTTTATTAAAGGTGCACTATGCATTCCTGCATGGTTTCAGCGCAATTTTATTTTTGTCTCAAATCATAGGCATCTACCCTTGATCCGCTGGCTGCCTGGCTGCATTCTTCCTCTTTTGGTAGACATAAGTCACCTCCCCCCACCTCCAGTCTTCTATCCTTAACACATATTTTTTTAATTGTTCGCATTCCTCAAACTCCCAGTAGAACAGCAATAAAGTGACCCCAAAAATTGCAAACCGTTGTTACTGGGATTAGTAACTGTATTACAATTTCTGAATTTCCCCTTGTCATCCCTTTATTCGATACTGAAAAAAATAATAACATTACTGTAATGCATGAGGCATGGAATGCCTTTCTGCCCAACACAAATCTTTTAGGGATAATATTACAATGCACCACATAATGAGTTGATCATGACACTAATAAATACTTTTTTAACCTTTGATCAATAGACACATCTGATTTAGCATAATTGAGGTGACTTTTCATCACTCGTTGAGATCTACTAACCAAAGTTGTTCAAGTGTGGTTTAGGAGAGACCATTCTTCAAGCAAAAACTCTGGAGTCAAGGCCCCATTTACATGTATATCACTGCAGTGTCCTTGAGCAGGACAGCTCACTCAGCTCACAGCTCAGAGGATGTTGGTTTGTCTCACACCCTTTGTCCTCTTTTATAGGTAGGGGAAGCAGGATAACAAATTTTCCCTTTGGGAAGAAAAGCATGTTTAATATACTTCAAACCAATTGACAACACATGAGTAGCACTTATAATGCATCACAACAAACTTTTATACAATAGGCTTTATGCTGATGTGTTGCCTATGTGATGGTAATTTCTTTTCATTTTTCCGAGCACTATAATTGTATCCTCACCATTTGCTGACCTTCGCATGAAAGCTGGAAAAGACAAAATTATTTGTAGCATAGAGGTCAAAGAAATGGACAATGTCATTACTTTACTGCAGCTCAGACAGCAACTGCATCTTTACATTTCAGTGGCTCCAAATGGCAATATGGTGACTTAGAGGTAAGTAGTTCTGATCTAGTCATCTATCAGGTAGCTTGATAACATTATTTACAAAAGCAGGGTTAAACAAGCAGCTGGTACGTATTTAGTCTTGTAATGTGTCCTTCAGCATTTAATCGTCCTGTCAGTAATGTATCACACACTTTATTTCACTGTGAAAGAAATAGAAGAAGAAAAGTTGTCCAACTTTAACAGTACTTTGGATTTATGACTAGATTTTCACTGATGCTACATGTAGTAAAAATATATGGCCTCATACTTCTGGAAGGTAATAAAAGATAAAAACCATTCAGCAATTGCTGTGTATTGTATATTGTAGTGATTAATGAGAACAGGACTTTGAGAAGCGCAGCAGGAAGAAGACAGTGAGAAAGAGAGAGAGGGGAGGTAGCGATATGTCAGTGTTGGAATGAGTCCAGCAAGGTAGCAATATGTGTGTATGAGAGAAAGAGAGACAGGCAGAGAGAAAGAGGGGTGTGTGTGGATGCCTACTAGTGTGTTTCTTCTGCCAATTCTCCTCCCATCCTCTAATGAGCTCGCTGCAGATGGGACTCCCTCTGTCAGCCCATTGCCCTCCCCCTCCCTCTCCACTCCATTATCCTCCCTCCTTCCCTTCAATTTTAGTACAAAACAAAGGAAGGAAGGAGGAACAAAATAAAAGAGAGAAAAAGGAAGTGAAAAAGAAAATACATGATGTGATAAAAAGCATCAAGAGAGAGAAGGGGGTAAGGATGCAGGTGAGGAGAGGGAATTCACAGGAAGGGGCAAATGGTGAAAAAGATGGGAGAGATGGGGTGTAAAGTGGAAGACGGAGAGGTGGAAAATGAGCTAGTGACAGAACTTGTTGGGGAGGGAGAGAGGCTTATAATCAGGCTGTGTGAGAGACTAGGAATCATTAAATGCAAGAAGAGACAAAGGTGTGAAGAAGAAAAGAACACAACAGAATGTGATGAGGGAAAACCAGTTATTGCACTATGTTATATTTAATAGTGTCAGAAATGAAAACACTGCATATTAAAACCTAATGGTATGTTTTCAGCACAGGGCCCTACATTTAGAGCAATATGTCTGTGGTTGCCTAGCCATGACAACACGTCTGCACCTGTCAAACTGTACTTGCTAAGTCGAATTAATAATTGGCTCAGCTAGCCAGGTCTGCCAGAGCTAATTGAGCATCAAAGAGAAACCATAGCTGGAGCACAGATCATCTTGATTTCCCTGGGTGAAAATGTACCCAGGGTTGGCTCTGGCATGTATGACTAAGTGCGGAAGTGTGCATGTGTGTGATTATGAGCTTTATTACATATAAGAGGGTTCTTCATCAGAAATCATATATATCCAAATGTTCGGGAGTCTATGTGAGAGTACTAATACAATGCATTTTCCTATAGAAAGCTGCTGCTTTTTGACATACTGTTAATAGTGTTGTTTGCATTACTGCTTCACATTTCTGTTGGACTGACTAAAACAGCAAGTTGTGCTCTTTTTCCTGACTGAACTTGCACTCTCTCTCACTTTCGTTGGAATCTCTGTGTGAAAAAGTGATTAGACAGTTTCCACAGTGTGGCCAACTGTCTGGTCTGGTTTTCAAAAATGTTGAAAAGGGATTTGTAACAAGTGCTGCTGGTGTAAGGACCTCACTCAGTGCTGGTGGTACAGCTGAAGTGAAAGTGTGAGAGGAAAAAAAAAGATTTTGCATGATGACATGCTATGTGGCAGGAAGCAGGGAGGTATATTGCCATTGGCTCCATCTATAGTCTCTTTGCACAGCAACACAGCATTATCTATCTGGCCAGTCAAGTGGGAAATAACGTGTTAGATGGGATATGAACACCTGTGCCTTGATGTGTATGTGAGTGTGAGGTTGAGTATTTGTTTATGTGTTGTGTTTTCTTTTAAAGCACACATCATTGCTATTCTCTGTCTACATAAGGACGCACAGTGTCATTGATGTGAAGCACATCAAGTCCTGCAAATATCATCCAATTGTAGAGTTGCAGGCAGAATTTTTTAGACCTGCTGTTCTGGACCTGCAGCTCCTGCCAGTGTGAGCCATCTACAGGCCAGGGAATAAATAACTGTGGCAGTTCTGAACTGCAGGTATAAAACAATTGTTTTTAGGTATAATTCAATTGTTTTATACCTACAGATAATGAGAAATAAACATAAATACAATTCAGTTTGTTGCTCCAAAATACATTTCTTATCAAAATTATCTTTTCAAATGTTTTGTAAATTCATATGGGAAAGGAAAGCACTTCTAAACATACTGATGTCAGACAAAGTGGATATGTGAGTTTGTGAGTGTCGAGCAGAAACCGTACAGCAAAAGTCTGTTCAACGATCAGAGGAGAAATATTCTTAAATTCTGTGAACTACACCATCACCAAATAGCAATTTCATAATATTGTCCTAGAGGACAAAGCCTTACAGAAGTCCTGAAATTTCTTTCCCATAAGAAAAATTCACTTGCCTCTCTGGGCTTCTGTAAAGCGCAGCAATTTTGAATTTTTATATTTTTTTCAGTAAATAAATAAATGATAAACACATAGCACGATTCATTTACATTTTAAAATTTTAATTTCATCACGTCAATTAATATTAAAATTCATTTCATCATTAGATAAACATTAGCCTACATCAACATAAAATCAACAAGTTTTGTTAACTTTTACAACAAATCATTGATTCTGTAACCAAATGTCCTGGCTGCCTGCACAGAGGGCAGTTGTGCACACCACTCGAATCAGGTTGTTGGTTACTAGTCAAAAGGATAGTTTCTAAAGATTCTGATCTCTTTAAGAGTAAAACATTCAATAAAAAAATCTCTTCAGATGCACATTTACACAAGATGGATTCAAATTCAAATAAAAGTTCACACCTATTCTAACGTCTAGTAACAAACTGCATGCTGAAAGTTAAAACACCCTCTAGCTGTGTCTGATAATGAACATGAAAGATTTGGTTCAGAACTTAAAATCATCTTTACCGTGATAAACAAGTGGATGAATCAAGATGTTTGCTTTGTTCTGTTACCCCATAGTGAAGCAGTAATGATAATTAACTAAACTTCGTTTCAGAAGTGTGACAAACAACTTGTGCAATCTGTGTGCAATATTAGCATGAAATCCTGCAATCGACTATTTTTATCTTTACTTCACTCTCCTTACTATCAACTATAACATCTGCAAACTCAATGTCATATTATTAATATAAACATGTTATCTTTGACTTAAAATTATGTTATTCAAACTGTTTTGATAACTTGATAGACTAATTGTTCTTTATTTGACAACACAAAAAATGGTAAATGGTAGTAGGATATTTTGTATCTCACTGTGCAAATGTGGCCCAGTGTGACTCCAAAACTGAATTTTGTGAAAGGTGCCATCATTATTCTTCAAAATAAGTGGGTTCTTGTGTGACATATAATATATACTCTCCTTGTATCAGTTACTTTCCAAAACTCATATTGCATTCCCTTCCCTTTCTCATGCAATTGATCTTGGTTAATCCCTGATCCCCAACCAACAGACACACACAGACACACAGACACACACACACACACACACACACACACACACACACACACACACATTGGTGTTTCTATCTTGAAAAGCTTGAGGCCAGCCAAGTGGTATAAATGCCATACCCGATGCCTGTGGTCGGATCAGCAGACAGCCCATCAGTTGCACACTCTGATCCTTATCAGCCATGTATTGCTGTGGCTACTTCTAGCTGTCAATCAAACATTCTCTCACATCTGTAGAAAAGGATTTGATGAAAATGATGGGAAAGACAGAGACAGAAAGAGATAGGGATCACACCAATATGACCCATTAATGGATTGATCCACCTTATTTTATTTCCCTGGTGTGATGGGTTTATGCGTGTGTGGATTTGTGTCCACCTCAATCAATGCAGAAAGAAAGAAGATATTGAGAAAGAGACAGTGAAATCAGAGGCAGAAGAGAATTACTGTAGCTGCTAGATGGCAACTAACAATGAAACGGAACTATGGGTTGTAATCAGATCCTGGCACAATAGGACTGTAGGACAGTAGGACTTGTTCCCTTGGAATAAGAAAGAGTCCTACTAGAGCCAGGGAACCTTTGAGAAATTGTTCCCTCAGACTTGTGCCCTCAAATCACTTCAGTCCTACAAATGACTTCCAAGGGATGCCAAAGCTAACAGAATGATGTGTTTAACAGCCAATCTATATTCACATATCTCAGTCCAAGATCAAAATAAAACTATTACATTTAAACAACTCATGGCTAGATTGTTAAAGGGACAAGGACAATTAAACAGTATTTATTTGAGGCCAGAAATTATAGATTTGAAGGAACAAATTAAATAATTTGAGGGTATGAATGAGGGAACAAAAATCACTATTGAGCACACTAATCAGTCATTTGCGGGTTGAATTACTAAAATAAAGGAATTATTATTTAAAAACTTACACTATCATTCTCTTGTTTGTAGTGGGGTTGCTTTAAAATTTTATAGGCAAATAGGAAGATGCTATTCTTAAGACAACCATGTCTCCGATTCCTCCAGTTCTCCTAAAGGTAGGGTTTCATTGACCTGCTCAAGGATGCTTAAGTTGATTGGCTGCTCAGTGCTCTACATACTCCCTACACCAGACTTCAGTCAAGTTCACTGTGAAACCTGGCTTCCAACCCAGTTTTCTTCAAAAAGTACAGTACTGAAGAGGGATACACAGAATTATGACATCTTTCTTAGCAAAGGGAATGCTGTGGTTACTCATTTGGCATCAAATTGCCTCATAAATATCATTTGATCTTACTTCTTCATTTTCTGTGATATCTCCTCCATGTGTATAGTGTATAGATCCCAGCTGTGGCAACGCTGGAGAAGTGCAAATGCACATTAATTTCTCTCATCTGTCTTCTGTGGGTTGCATTTGCAATGCATAATTCATCAAGTAACTCTATGTTGATATCCGCATATAAATTATCTTAGATATTGTGCAACTCATGAATTTCTAACAGTGTGTATGTGCGGTGGCAGTACAGTAGAACATCAGCTCTGTTTTCTCTTGCTTGCGAGAAATGTAGTGAAAATAACTTGTGTTTTGGAGGGTTTTCAGTCGTGAAACGGGTTAAAAAAAGTACCAATTATGGCTGGAGTATCTTAGAAGCAGACACCGGAAACAGAATAGGGATGCCTGGGTGTGTCTGTCTCATATCTGTTCGACGGTACAGATTTAATAGAAGCTACACTGACCAAGACAAAATCAGAAATGTGGAGGAGGTTTGATAATTTTAACCAAAAACTGGTTTCACACTCAGTTAGGGAGACAGAAAAAATGGGTCATGCGTGGGTTACTGACATTGCTTTATTAAGAAAAAAAAAAATTAACTTAGTGATGGTGATTTGGTATTTTCAAAGACCATCTGGTCTTTTAACTTGTTCTGTCATTTTTTTTCATTTACAGTTAATTAATTAATAATTAATTGGAGAGAGAATTTCTCACATCTGCATGCACTTTGCTAATTTTGATGTTCCCTTATATTTGAGGAAGGTTTTGTTTTAAACAAACCAAACAAATGCTGCTCATTCTTTACAAAACGCTACAGTCATTTGTAAAGTCAAGATACCCCTTTCTGTTGTTTAGGCTAATTAGGCTGGAAATCTGCTGGCTTTGGGTTTGTGCCAGGGATTGGGAGTGAATGTCTTTATGTGTCAGGGAGAGGCTTTTAAAAGGGATTGAGGGAAAAAAAAGACTTGCATATTCCCAGAAATGCACAACAATTGCACAACTTGTGCACACACACACACACACGTACACACACATGCACACATGCACCATTGCTGTCACTCTGATCTCTCTTTTCTTGCTTTGCTTTCTCTCTGTGGACAGCAGACAAGTCGACACAAAACTGTGGAGGTTGATTTGTAGCTCCATGCTGCACTGCGATCAGACTGCTTATGTGATATTAATTCACATAATTTGGCCTGCACTGCAGACATGGAATGATGGAAAGTGGTTTCTCACTGTGCCTCTTTCAAAGGAACCATTCATACTGAAATTGACTATATAGGAATCTCCAATAGATAAAATAAAAGGATAAGGATTTCACAGACAAGACAAAACAAAACAAGGGATTACATTTATTGCAGGTAGGTTATCTTATCTGCACCCTTTATTTTAGTAGATGGTCAATGTTAGTGTTTAAAAATTCAAAAGGTAGTTTAAATGGCATAGTTTTGATTTTTACTGACTGACATTTAGCATTTATGAATCACATTCTCTGCTGGGTCAGGAAAAGCTCTAAAATGATACATTTTCTTCATCAGTATGTTACTTGCAAGAAGGTCAGAGGTCTGATTTAGCTACAGCAAAGTGTCCCATAAGCTGGGAAGCAGACTCTGTCTTCATAAAATACACTTTATGGGTGTGGATCCTCAATTTCCTGAGGGAGCTCTGGGAGCTCTCTTTCAGCTGAGAGTGTCTTCCATTTCACCTGGACCCATTTGTCTTTTTCCTTTTTCTTACAAAGTGTGTATGTTTAAGGAAAATGTGTCTTGTTTCCCAAAATAACAAGTAAAGGTTGACCAGTTTTATTCTGTCAGGGTTAAAAAGAAGTGGAACACTGATTTAAACTTCTTCATAGATGCGTGACAAGTTTGTTGAACTGTTGAATAATCAGGGATCACAAGGTCTAATGAAACCAAAAGCACAGTGAGGTGTCTGACTTTGATCTTTTGGAGGTTCTTAGCCCTCCAGTGCGCCAAGCCATAAACTGTTATGATGGGAGGGGTGAGCCAGGAGTGGAAGTTTTTAGATACCGTCATGTGTTTCAAAGTGTTACATCATTTGCATGTCTTCCACCAGGAGAGTATTACATCAAGCCCCGTTTTAGAAGGAGTCAGTTACTTTTTTCCCCATATAGTGAGATTTTGATGGCTCAGTGAAGTAACTTTAGTGAAGGAGACACAGGTGCATACACACACACATAAGATGCAACCACACAGGCATTTGTAAAACACAAACACACTTTTCCGTTTTGTATTTTTTTGAATGGAATTGAATTTCAATTCTCCCATGGTTAGTCAGGCAGTGTTACACTTTCTCCCATTATGGCACATTTACTAAGATATCAGGGTGCCAGTACAGAGGTCTCCACTAGTCTCTCCAGCGGAGGCTCATCACCCTCAGCCTAGCAGTTGATGTGCTTTGTTGGCTGTCTGCTAGGGGCTGAACGGAGATGGCACCATGCTGTTACTGGTTCATGCACATACTGTACTGTTGGTGTACATGGAAACACACATGCACGCGCGCACGTACGCACACACGCACATACACACACAAACAGACACAGAATGGATCCTAGTGCATACTGTATACTGTAATGTCAGTTGAAAAAGTCTACTCCCACTTTCTTGTTTTCTGCCCTTGTCACATACACCACAGAGTAAATTTAGGGTCAACAGGTCACCGGCAGGGTACAATGAGGGTCCAGTTGTAGAGAAACCATGGTAGCTATTTGCTTGATTGCTGTGGTTGCTATGACAGCGGAGATTATCAGACCACTGCAGAAATGGAGTGGTATAATGGGCAATTAGAGCGAGGGGATTTGACTTTTTGAGGAGCACATCAAAGTACAGCAAAAGGTAATGATTCTGTATTATGAATAATGAACTAATATGACTAGATACTGTATGGAGTTGCAGAGCAGTGGGGTGAAGTGGCTTTACTGTAGAATTTGCAAAGCATGCTGCCATTCAGACAACATTACATATGTATTTTTTAAGAAATTTATTTTTAATCTTCAAGATTTCTTTTAATGTATCTGTACTGTATCTGCGCTGGCTTGGCTGCTATCTATTTTTCATCATTCATATTTATTTTTTACATTTATTCAGCCATGTGACAAAGACACATTTGTAGGAATATTCAGACAGGTTGGATCTCATTAACTCTGACCTAGCAAGTAGGAAGTTGATCTATCATTAAAGTGCAATCTTTATGACCTGTTCGAGGGGAAAGGGGAATTTGAAATTCAAATTTTCATAGTAGCAGTCTGTCATACAAACAGGTGAGTAGATGGCAGAAGCCTGAAAATATAATAGCATGACCTGGGATTTTTTTTTTTGTTTTTTGAATCTCTGAGGCAAGCCTGTCGTCAAAGCAAAAATCAATATTAATGAATTATCATTAAATGTGAGGGTACCAGTGTTGAGGGCTGTATAGAAGGTTAATCAGATGAATTTCTTCACTGAAGTGCTTTCATAGCTGTTGTGTGTTGCTATTTAATGGCAACAAGACAGACAGAAAATCCATATGCTTCTTGGTGTAAATCTAGCATATGCATTCATTCAGTGTTAATTTAACTCAATGTTAAACAAACATATTGAACACCCTACAGCCGATCACAATCGATTCCAGACCAAGGTAAATACTAATATTTATCACTGCAAAAATGATCATGAAGTATATGTTAAAAGAGTGTGATTAAAATTAAATTAGCATGTGTGTAAAATTCATCATGTTGTTAATTTTGGCTATTGATTATTCCTGCTGCCTTTGCAGCTGTTAGATGTTTTTCTGTAGTGGCTAGCAGTAATTAATGTAATACTCTAAAGATTAGCTCCTACACCTGCAAGTCTCTTTTCTTCCTTCCTTCTCAATTCCAAACAATATAGATGTCATTTGTGATTAATGTTTGCAATTAATCTTTGCTAGATCGTTTTTGTGATATAGTTATAATTTGTGTAACAAAATATACTATAATGAAGACTTTGATGGCCTGTAGACACTTGCAAGGATGATGATCCTAAAGTAAGCATGTAAATGTATGTTGTCCATCTCTTTCCACTAATCCCTGAGGTCCCCTTAAGGTTAGCGATGTAACGATACACTCAACTCACGATTCGATACGATTTCCGATACTGGGTTAACAATACGATTTTCTCATGATTTTTTTTAACAGAATGAGCTTGCAGACAAATTATGACTGAAAAAGATTCCTTTAATTATTTCTCAGACAAAAAACACATTTCTGAGGTAGGGTGTAACTGCAAAACACAAACTATGCAATGAATGCATATTTAAAAAACATATATATTTAAATATATGAAAAATACAAAATATATTTCTCTTATCATTAACAAATTAAAGAGAATCCATTTTTATTTCTCTGAGATAGGGTAAATAATGCAAAACAATGCATATGTCCTTCTTAAAAGTGCAACTGAAATTATATTTTATCATAAATAACAAAAAATAAAAAACAAATCCCACATCAAAATAACTACATGAATAATACAAATAAATAAAATCTCTTCAAATAAACAAACTAAGGTTGCATGTGTTTCTAGTTTGGGATTTACATGTTTTTTTTGAAGGAAGATCAGCATATCAACATTCTCAGGCAGAAGCTGAGATCTCCGCACATTCACAATGTCCCCTGCTGAAACAGTTGGGGTTTTTTCATCACTAAGCATAGTGGTGGCTGTCTTCAGAGGTTTAAGAAGGCTAACAATGTCCTCAGCATCACGGATGTCTGAGTTATCCAGTGTGTCGATTTCATGGGCATTTTGTCAGACGTCTGCGCTGAGGAGAGCTGCTGCCACGGCTGGTTGCTGTTCGAGATAGCGTTCAATCATATCCAGACTGCTGTTCCAGCGCGTTGCAACGTCCATGATGTGCTTGTGCTCGTTTACGTCCTTGTTGAGTAGCGCTTTCTGTTTGAATGTGAACACAGCGGTGACTGTAGGGCTTCGGTCTCACCCGACCCAGGAGACAGGTGACGAGGGGTACACCCAAACCTGTTTGGGTGGCCAAGTTTAACGTGTGGGCAAAACACTTGATATGAGGTGCCAGCCCGGCCTCCCTCACCGCAACATCCATATTCCTCGCATTGTCCGTAACAACAGCAATTCCATGTTGAGCGTTTTCCAGCTCCCATTCAGTCACAGCCTCTTTTAGTACTTCAGCAATGTTGACCCCACTGTTTCTGCGTCACTGCGTTTCAAAAAGAGGGCGAGTTTGAAGGACAAAGTTCGCCATTTCCCACTCGGCGGTGATCACATGGGCTGTGATGGTTATATAACCTTGGGTCGCCCTGGAGGTCCAGCCGTCTGTTGTGATTGATACGCTAGCTGCCTCTCTGAGGGCCTGAACCACCTTTGCTTTGGTTTCCTTGTAAAGTCTGGCTGAAGTGCGGGCGTGATGGGAGGCAGTATTTAGGCTCCAGTGTGTTGACCAACAGCTGAAATTCTTCATTTTCAACTACGGAAAACGGCCTCATATCTTTTGCCATGAAAACACCAATGCACCTCGTAATCTCCTTGGCCCTTGCACTGGTTTGGCCGAGCGGGGCTGCGAATCCGCTTGTCAGTGTGGATTGTCCTTTTAACTGTTTTTTCCGCTCAGGCGGTGGTGACTTGAGCTTCTCACTATGCTGCATCATGTTGGTTGTGCTATTTGTGTAGGTCATCACCTTCTAGCAATATTTGCACGCTGTTTTTGTCTTGTCTGTGATCTTATCGCCCTTTTAATTTTTGCACACAGGGAAGCCAAAATGCTGCCACACCTCCGATTTGAAACTGGTCTGTGCATCCTCGATTTCAAAATCACTTGCCACCGCCGCCATGTCTCTCGTTCCGTCTGAACCAATACGCGACAGCGACGTACGGCGTCTAACACCTAGTGACGTATGACGTCCAACACGTGAAATAAAAAGTAAATTACGCCCTCTGCTGTTTAAAAAGGGCATCACGATTCATTTTTCATCTCAGCCGATTTGAATCGTCACACATTTGTATTGATTTTTAACTGTCTCGCGATGCATTGTTACATCCCTACTTAAGGTTGGTCATATCCAGAATGAATTTCTGGATTGAGTCAGGAATCAGCAGCTCAAATGATGACATGATATCATGAACATGAGTCACATGTGGGCCCTGGTACCATCCTTATTATGTTAACGACTGAGCGGGGGCCATTCTTGGACATATATGTGTGCTGTGGGGTTTTTCCAGCGGCTGCCTGTGGGGCTCTTCCTGCAGCTGGTTGTGGGGCTCTTCCTACTGTTGGCTGTGGGTTTCCTCCAGCAGTGGGTTACGCTGTTCCTTCTGGTGCATGCTCTGAGTTAAGCTCATCTTCAAATTTAGTATCATAGTCAGAATTTGTTTCTACATTATCCCGATATTCTGAGACATCCTCTTCCCCTTCACTACCTGTCTCAATGTTTGCTAAAAGTTGCTCCAAGGCCCTCTGAGCAGTGTACCTTTTGCTCATAATGCTGGTGGAGGATTGTAGATGAAATGACCTATACACTGCGATCAACAGTTATTTATCTGTTTTGTCCCTCCCCCAATGTGCAGGTGCACGGGTACAGTGCTTAAATGTCTATAATATTTTGGTAACATGGTGCAGGGTCCCACACTACAGAGGGTTAAAAAGCACGGGAAAAGGGAGCAGATGTCTTCTCTGTGATTAGATTGGAAAATTGTGCTCTCTATCCGTGTGTGTGTGTGTGGTGGTGGTGGGGTTCTGTGAGTGAGTGAGTCAGTGAGTGAGTCAGTGAGTGAGTGTGTCTTTTATCTAGCATGCATGTTTCTGTGTGTCTGCGTGTGTATTTGTCTGTATGCGGGTCAAATTGACCCGAACATCATATGAGGGACATAAATATGTGGGGGTATTGTAGCATAAATACTCAATGATCTTTTTTTTTTTTTTTTTTTTTTTTTTTTTTTTTTTTTCAAATTCTTTACAGAAAATAAGCCAAGGCCATGGAGTTTCAGGTCGAAAACATTTATTCTTGTATAATTTTTCTTTTAGTTAGATTTAAAACAGAAAACCGTTTGACCTGAACGGCAGCACAAGGATAAAATTGCAACCTTTTTAATCCTTACTTAGAATTATTATTATTTTATAGTTCTGTTTTCCAGTTTATTTAACTATTATTGTTTTTGGTAAAGCATTCATTTGTGTTTACTTCCAAGCCTGATTTGTTGTCTGTTTCCTTGGCAACCATTGTTCATCAAACATGCCTAGACTCATTGTGATTATCATCTGTAGTCTATCAAGGCCATCACATGGGGGCGACATGTTTTCTCTGTCTTTGTGTTAAACTTCTGATGCTGTCCTTCTTTTAACAGCACTTGAAAAGACTTAACCAACCCTCAAATAACCCTGATAGCTTGGTTCTCTTGTTTAGACAGGAGACCAATAGCTCCTAGGTAAATTACTTAGCAGCAGCAGATAATGATGCACTACCTTTACTGCTCTCTCTCCAAATCAAGCAGTGTTTCTTTCTGTCTGTCTCTGTCCATCTATCACCCACACACACCCACACACACACACACACACACACAAACACAAAAATACACACACACTAGTAGAGGGCACAGTCAAGACAGGACATTAGGACATTAGCAGCTCACTGAGGTCCTTCAGCAACGGCAGGTACGAAGAGCCTGATCACACCTCTGAGGAGCTGAGGGAAAGAAAGAGAAATAATATCCTGAATGCTTTTTAATGAGTGACAACAGATTAGCGGGGGATTGGATTTGACACAGCATCTCCAAAAGTTACATTGCAAACAATATGCTCTGATCATCTCTCTGTCAACACAATGCAATGGATTTATAATGAATTGAATGTTCTGTCCTGTCTGTGTTTGTGTGTCTTTGTTTTCATGGAAACTTGTTTAGAAAGCGTTAGTCAGGATTCAGGCAGAAATATCTCCTCACCTCACTTGCTTTATTCAGATTAGACGGAGCACTTGGTGTCTGGCTTTCAATTTTCAGGCATACATGTCTATGTGCACGCACGCACACACGCACGCACGCACGCGCGCACGCACACACGCACACACATTCTGTACTCCCCAAGGCCTTTTGGCTTGTGAAAAGGGACAAAGAGCTCTATTGTTTTCTCTGTGATTCAGTTATTACACAGAGATTAACACAGTGGAACTCTTTTGTGACACTCAAGGGCTTTGGACCCAGAGAGAGTGGGCACTGGATGCCTTTATCTCTATCTTTCTCCCTCTTTCACTCTTTCTCTGTGGCTCGTCCCTCTCTCCCTCTATTTCACTGTCTCTCCGACAGACATACACACACTTGCACATGATGTTATGCACTTATTCAGGCATTGCCAAACAAACAGTCGCAATTATGGCTAAAGATGGTGTCTACACACACACACACACACACACACACTAATGCATTTGTCTGGAGGAATGTGTTTAGTGGCTGATAAGGAGGAGAATAGGACAATTACACTGAATCAGAAATGCCAGCGCAGCGACAATTCTTTCACACACACACCTGCTCCACACATTTGAACACTGCACACACATTTAAACACACACATTCAAAAGTCAGATATATAGATGTATATGATCCAATATATTACTGGTAATAATGAATCTACTTACATAACCTACATGACTGGCGCAGCAGCAAATCAATTATGTTATAGAGCTACAAAACACATTGTAAGTTTGATACCCCTTGATTTAAATGACAAAACAGCAAAAGACATTGAAATATTGTATTTACAGCAGAATTGATGATTGTCCCTGAAGAGAACACATGACAACCGCACATAAAATAAATGAACAAGGAGAGGAGAGAAGCAGAGGACTGATGCAGTCGGGTAAATGGAGAGGAATAGTGGGATTGACAGTAAGAGGGAAAGAGAAAAATAGGGAGAGGTGAGTGAGTGAGAGGATGACATCATGCTGATAGGACTGAGGCAGCAGGGTCCCAGTGGGATCTCCCTTCCTCTGTCTGATGTATGGCATCACAGTGGGATCAAACACAACCAGCGGGGAGACTCTCAGCTCCGAGCAGCTGGAAGAGCATGAAAATAACATCCAAGCCTTTTGTGTGTGCCTTCATCTCCATGTGTGTGCTTGTGCACATGTGTGTCACTTGTTCGCTTGCATGTGTTGCATTTCAGATGGTAGCAGTACAGTTCATATTCATTTAAATTCCCCCAACATTTCTATTTGTGATAAACTGACTTGCAAAAAATTGTGCTTAGGGATATACAGTAGCTTCAGAAAGTAGGCACTTTTTCACACTTTATTGTGTTGTAGATTTAATTTTAAATGGATAAAATTGCCATTTTTGCCCATCAGTCAATACTCAATAACCAAAGTGAAAACTGTAGTCAGGAGCATCCTGTTTGCTTTAATTATCAGTGAGATGTGTGTAGGACTTCAGTCCATCTGTGGCAAATCGAATGAATTGAAGATCGTTAGGAAAGGCACACACTTCTGTATATCAGGTCCCACAATTCACACTGCTTGTCAGAGCAAAACCCAAGCCTTTAAGTTGAAACGTGATAAAAAAATTGTGATAAAGCATATATCAGGGCAAGGGTATAAAACTATTAAAAAACGTACCCAAAAAGACTTTAACCTGTAATTGCTTCCAAAGGGGTGTCTACAAAGCTTCTGTAAATGAGAGATTTAAATTAAACAATTAAAGCTATAAGGAAATGGATTTTTAAAAGTTTCCCCATTAACAATGACAAACTGCATCCACTGCACAGTGGACTTGACCAGAGTGGGAATTAATCATGCAACCTTATCAATTTTAATGACTTGAAGTTGTGATCTACACAGGGAAAAAGGTGGCATCTCAGGATGTTGTCAAACTTGATTCACAATGTGCAAAATGAGACCTTTTAACAAGTGAAGACAGTCAGTTTCTTTATGCTCATTCATTTATTTAAACTTTTTCTTTTTGAATCCAGTTGAATTGTGTGGTGGATTAATCATTTTGACAGTTTATAAAATTATTAAATGAAAGCATTTGATAAAGCCAGGAAGATGTTCCCAAAGCATTGGGAGCCATGGATTTAGTCTCTGTGTGATCTTTACTTAAAGGTGTTTTCATATCTCTTATATGTAAATGCAAAATAGCTTTGACAACATGCAGTGTTGATGGCAGCATGTGCGTGTGTGCATGTTTGTGCTTGTGAGCGCTGTCATCTCATGTAAATTATATATGTATTAAATGTCAAAGCTGTGAGGGATAGGATGTTTGAATGTGTGTTGATATAGCCATGTTCCTGACAGCTCTCTTATCGAACTCTCAGGGGTATATACACTGGAGAGAGAAATGGAAACAACAATCAACTTAAAGTGATCTTGGACAGAGGCAGAAATTAGTGAATAGGACAGGTTTATTGAAGCACCATATTTGTGCCTTAGAATTTCTGCTTTTATCTTAACATTGTCATGTATATTACAGTATGTAAAACTAATAAACACAGTTAGATATGAAATGACCACATATTTTTCACATATCTCATTTTCCCTCTTGGTCCTGTCACAGAGGAATGCACTATTTCACTAGATTACAAACCGACTCAGGCCTGCTGTTTTAGAGATAACACCCAGGTAAATGTTGGCCCTTATTCCCTTTAAATGGCAATCGTATCTTAATGTACAAGACAGCGCATGATGACAATCACGGTCAAGGTTATCAACTGAACCCACTATACCCTCATTGCTCTCTGTCTGTGCAAGAAGTTTTCGCTCTCTGTCACGCACTTTCTCACTCTTCCGGTCTGTGTCTCCATTCTCCAAAAAGTGTTTAAGATGGGATATGGTGGTGCTGTTTTAAAAGCACTCCTTTCACTCCAGTCACGCTATCGTTTCACCTTCACCTGTCAAAGGTGCTGGGAATGCATATCATCTCTGGCATTAACATGTTAGCGCTCTACAAAAGTCACTGGCTCAGATGGTAAATGTGCACACATGGGTGAGTGATGACGACGTGTGACGCAAGTTGCCCATTTTTCTTGAATTCCAAACATTTCAGAGAGATAATATGTTCATACAGTGTATTAAACTGTACAAGCAGAAGTGTAAATGTAATCTGCATTTTATAATTGTATTCACACTAATTAACATCCTATAAAAGCTTTCAATGTGATTGTATTAGGGAGGGAGAGATCCAGGAAACGTGGGCAGATTCCTTCACTTACTTTTCTAAGTTGATAGACATAACAAATATGAAGTATTATCATGAATGACCTTCAGCTGTGTGTAGTGTTTATGTACTTTGAGTTATTTTATCCAATATGAAAGGCTGAAGCTTCTTTTAACTGCTAGGTTCCTCTCTGTTTCATGAGCAGAGAGAGAGAAACATTGGGGTAGAGGTGTTTTTCAATACTATAGACAGATTAAGGATTTGCCTGCAAAGCAAACAGCTGGTGTCTGCAGTTATATTTGGGCATTTATGTCCAGAATTGACTATCACCAGCCTGATTTCCACTACAGGGTCTCAAAGGACCAGCCAAAGCCTGCTCATTATTAATGTCAGTCAATTTTCCAAATAGCAAAATTACCAAGGTTTGTTTTTGAACTACTTGCCCACAGCAGTGAAACCAGAGCCTTGTATCAGTTATTAATTAATGAAGGTTTTTTAACTGCTGGTGGCCTGAACAAGACACTTTTTGCTTTTTTTTTGGGCGTGGGTTTAATGATGCTTTGTTTCCACTAGCAGATCCAACTTGATGATGCTGGACCTCAGGCGAAACAGATAGCCATGACCAGCCTTCCCACAGGTGGCTTCTAGCTGTTAGCCTTTATCCCTGTCTTTTTCTACAAAGACGGACTAATTTCATTGCTATACATGGATTTGGAAATATTGCACATCATTACATGCATGCCTTTGCATGCTTCTGGAAATGCATAAGGTATTGTTCCTCATGCAAATGTCATTGCATATGTTGTGGTTCCTGTAAGGCTCACATAATATATACAACATTGGGAATTCTCCATACAAACATATTTTAAGTTTCTATCCCAAGTGAGAGAATTGAGTGAAATAAATGAAAAAGTAAGGCAGAAAAAGAGAGACAGAGTGCTGTAGTGTCTGCTCTGCTGGCTGACTGACTGACTGATGTTGGAACAAATTATCCTGGCTGATGATAGGACTCTGAGTTAATCCTGGATGCCATCACTGAACCATGTCATACAGATCATTCAGTCACTTATATATGATAATGTGAATGGGTAAAAAACTGAGTGAAGGTGAAGGTGTTACTGAGTGCATTATTTTTAAACGCCAATTGACACATTGTCAAACAAGTGGTGTTTCATATAACCCTGTTGCTTATTTTAACAAAGACAATGTTGTCACAGTCTCTCTTCCTCATGCAAGATTTCCACTTCATTGAGAAAATCAGTCTGTGTCAGACTGGAAAGGAATGAGAATGTTTGTTTGTATCCTGTGTGCATGTGTATAGTTGGCAGTATGCCGATTATAAGGAGATTAGCAGGTGCTCATTGTTCTGAGAGGTGTGAAAGAAGCCAGAGGGAGCTGTGAGACAAAAAACTCAGAAAAGGAAATGCCTGATTTCTTCCTAGCTTCTCTCCTACTGACTCCTTTGTCTTTGCTGTTCATTCTCTCCCTTTTTTAAAAAATCTTCTACCCAGATTTTGCTTCTTATCGTTTCAATCACTTGAGGCCTGTACTACAAAGCAAGTTCAACATACCCAGGATAACTATTATCGTTTACCGAACCTAAGACTGACCGTCCTGGATAACCTGTACTACGAAGCTGGTTATCAATTGGCTCAGTTAACCCTGGGTTTACCTATCCGGTTACAAGCACGCTCATGTGAAAGAGGCGGAGTTGTTAATTATAAGCAACATCGTCTGGACCATGAATAAAGTACTTAATATGATATGAGAAGAAACGCTGATGCCTACCGGCATTTTCGGTTCTAGCAATGTCCAAAAGTGATGTTCAACAAGGTGAAATGTAAACATGATCATGTGATTGGAATAAAAAAAATATTATTTCAATGTCTATATGTTAATTTCTATTAAAGTCAAACTAAAGATATATTGTAAATAAATGAATGAATTATCATTACGTTTGAGTATTTGCGCTCTTTTGTCTGATGATGAACAAATTATTATGAACATGTGATGCAGATAAAACAGTTAAAGTTAATATCAGACTGTTTCTGCTGCAGAGAGGAGAGAAGAAAGAGGAGTAGTTGATGTCAGACTGACTGAAATGTACATTTATAATCATGGAAATAATTAACAGTGTGTGGCTAATTGTTCTAATCAAAGACATCAAAGGTTTAGTTTTTATTTCCAGTTGTGGTCACTGGGTCTCTTCATGTTATTCTGAGCTGCAGTGATGAAGAAGAGAGTAAAATCATCATCAGTGTCAGGAATACTGTCGGATTAAGGAATATTTGTTCAATTAAAATGAAACTATAATAGTTATTGTACAGGCTATTTACTTAGCGTGATAAACCCTTTTTTTTCCTGTTATAAGTGGACACATGGAAAGACTCAAACAGGAAAACTATTCCACTGATTTTTTATATTTTATATCTACTGCTCGTTATTATTGATTACTTTATTGTAAACTCTTTTATCACTGTCAGCATCCTGTAGGGATGATGACTCAGTTTTTCCAGTGATTTGATTGGTCAGTAGTTTGGCTGTTGACAGGTTTTGATCTGATCCTCTGAAGTTAACCTGCGCCAGAGCAGGATAGGAGTTCAGCGTAAGTTACCATGGTGATTTACCCCAGTAACAAGAGAACCATCGTTGTAGGACTGGAAAACCCAGATTTAACCTGTAGTTACCTCGATAACCTCAAACCCTGCTTCGTAGTACAGGCCTCTGGCCTCTCTTGCTCATTTACTGCTTCCTCCATATTGCATAGTTTCCATCTTTGTTGCTGTGAGGGGTGACTTGCTGTTACTTCCTGTCCGTCTCAGGTTTCTGAGGTGACAATAGAAACCGTGGCATGCTGCCTTCCTGCTGACAGCTCTGTCTTTGGAAGGCGGCATTATTATTTTCGATGTGGTAATGAGCCAGAGGATCCATTAGTTTGCCAGTCAAGGTAATGATGCTGCTTGTGAGCTGTCATTGTTTACAACCACATTGTTTACAATGTTGCATTTGTAACCATTAAAAGTCTGAACATCATTTTTTTTTTCTTTAACTAGTGTTTTCTTTCAGTTAGTTTACAGCTTATATGCTAGATGCAGTCTCTGTCAAGGTTTGGATTACCTTAATGTAATTGAAGGTCAAAAATTGTACATTAGATATAATGACTCAGATCCCATTGGTCCAATTGTGATGAATCTTGAGAGATTGGTTCAAGAATTGTCTGCATTTATGAAGAATTAGATGTTTCACAGAAATCTGCCAGTAACCTCAAATTCTAGATCCAACTTCTTTCTTTTACAACATCAAAATAATTTTCAAACTGCAAAGAAACTGCAAACCTTTTTGTTCTTCTTGTCTATGTCTTGTCTAACCCTAAGCCTAACCTTAACCCTAACCCATTACTAATAGAAACTAAAACTAACATAAGTTGTTGTACAGTAGAGACAGTATAGTGGGTCTGGGATGGAATGACACTGTCTACTCTGTCTATCTGTCTGTTTCCTGTCTCTTGTCTGTCTTCCTACTGTCAAATGTCTATGGAGGAAAACTGACATCATTGTGTTCTTCAAGAAAAAAAGTTGGAATTATTTCCTCCTCTCTTCCCTGGTTTCTTTGACATTTGGGAAGAGATTTCTAACTTTGTATGCAGATGGTTTCTCCTGCATGTCTTCAAGCCCAGCACCCAATCTAGGTCAACCATCTCACTGCCTCCCAGCTGCCTGAGTGTGTGCGCATGCCTGTGTGTGTGTGCCTGTGAGTGTGTGTGCTGTACTTTCAGTGCTCCAGGCTACACTAACAATAACAACAATTGAAAATATATTTGTTGTTTCTCCTTTAAGAAAAATCCATTAAATATACATTTTTGCTATAGAGTACCAAATAATTGGTGTACTTAAAGTAACAGAGTAGAGTATATCATAGAAATGCTACAGTAGCAATAGCTGACGGTATTGATTAAAATAATCAATGTCGCTGTCTCTGTTGACTGCTTGCTCTGGGGCTTTTGATAGTGAGCAAAACAGGCCTCAGGCATCAGATCACAGATGTCTGTGACCAGCCTCTTGAATCACTGAGGCTGTTCGAGCCATGAGCCACACCCACCT
>NW_019525123.1:4396212-4485777 GCF_002814215.2 Seriola lalandi dorsalis | reverse complement strand
CTGGTCAAGTGCACACAGCTAATGATATATAAGGTATCACTTGTTATCTGATGTACAGGATATTTAAAACTCCCAAAGTCAAATTTATATCAAGTCTATTCTATTCAGCTTAATGTACATGTTGCACATTTTATTATAGTATTAGAAACAGGGGGACCTTAAACATGAGTATCATTTCATATAGAACTATACAGGTTTGATAGGCATCAAACTGTATTTGAAATTCAAATTAAATGAAAAGATTAGCATGAGTCAGTTTTAATAAAGCTGACATGGATCACAGCAATAGATAGAGTGCACTTAGTGTAATACGTCATGAACAGCTGTGTGCCTGCGAGTGTCTGTGTGTGCTCAAATGTGTGTGTCTTTCCTTGAATGATTGTGGGTTCAAGAGACACCCCATCAGAAACTTTAATTTTCAGAGAGTGGCTTTCAGTCATCAAAAATGTGGCCTAATATGCACAAGTAGCCCTCTCATACTGAGCCATAGAAACATTTGTCTTTTAAATGTATACCGTGTATTAGCTCCTTTTAGGCCAATTAAACCATGTAAAAGGAAGCACAGACTGAATACTGACTGTATCCAGAGGACGAAAGTACTATTTTATATGGCAAGATAGAGAACACTTTCCCGTATTTTACATTAACCAGAAACAATCCCCTTAAATTAAAAACTAAATTTCTTATAACTCACACCCAAATACAAAAAGTTATCTATGGATGCAGGGAATATTTACATTAAGTACAGATAGAGCAAATTATTACACTCAAAATTAATCAACAGAGATCATGATATACCTTTAAAAGTGGCAAGTATGTTCAATGACAGAATTACTCTTTGAAGCCCAATGTAGAAATGATGGGCGAGAGATACAAGAATTTGTGGTGTAGGTATTTCATTTTCAAAACAGTCTCTCGGGATGCTGTAAGAGACGGTATTATTATGCGCCAATTTTAATGATGCAATGAAAAGAAGATGCAAATATTTAAACTTTTTATTAGGCATACCTTACACTGTTACATCTGCCAGCCTAGCCTTACCTTTTAAGTTAAATGCCACTGTGTGTGTGTTATTGTATTGCAATGTATGGCTTGCAATATATGACACATTTTCAGCGTTGATATCATTGATCACAACGACAAATTGCAGTAGCCCTAGACTCCATTGACAATCCACTCTACATTCTTCATTGAATGTCCTTGCAATGACCTGTACTCTGAATCAAAGGTACTGTAAAGTTCGTCATACATCCTTCACAAATGTATAATGTGTTCTTAAATGTCTGAATATGATTGTGACTCATGATGAGTTTCAGCGAGGCTGCTAACATTGGGAGAATTTTCAGGAAACAAGAAATCAGTATGACTCTAATGTTCTAGTTTGCAGTGCATATAAATGCATTAGCAAGTCAGAATTTGAGTATGACTTGGCTTGTCATAGTAGGGAAAAGTTCAGGTGTTACTAATAACACTAACTAGGTCTCTACATGGAGTCGCAGGACGCCATGACAGTGGGACCAAGTGCCAGCATTCACAATACCAGGACCCTGAATCAGCTAAATGGAATCCAGACATCGTTAATTTTATTATTTACACCTGCACTTCTTCTACTGTGCCATATCAAAAGTATAGAGGAGGATTCAAACTCTACCTAGCATTGCACATTTCACATCAACAACATTCTTTTGTATAGCCATCACACAATTCTTTCCAACCTAGACTGCATTTCAAAGCTTTGTAAATATTTCAGCATTGTCATTTCCTGTGAAGGGGCAAAAGCATGCTTTTGATTGTATTCCTTAGAGGAGCCACCCACTCAAACATGCTGAGGACAGTTGCTTCCTGATCACGCAATACTTGGGACCTGGCCTGGCGAGACTGAATGCCCAACCTCAATGTATTTTATGAATACCACAATGTTCCGCTCATTTAATATATGAGTAGTTGTCACATAGCATTGTGTATTGGAAGCTAGGGACACAGCTTGTTGTGCAAATTGGCCAGACAATCAAAGCGATTACATCTTAAAATGGAAAGAAAAAGACACTTCACAGAACACACACAAAGGTGTGTGCATGTACTGAATATGTGTGTCTGTATGTGTTTGTGTGGGCACGCACATATTCATGTAAGGTGTGTTCTGCCAGAAGGGAGTATGTGTGAAGGCCTGTCAGGTCAGAATGTGATCATGGGTTAGAGGTGCTAAATTAATCTCAATTGCAGCATATGACATATTTTAATTGGCAACCTAAGGATCTAATGTACGCTAATAGAAAGACAATGCTTATGAATCTTGGAAAATACTGTGGAATGCAACAAAGAAAATTACATAACCACAAATGAATTAACATATTGGATTGAATGATGGACAATGGTAACAGCATAAGTGAGGGAAGCAAACCTGTGGATCAACACAGTCTCAGTCATCTCTATACATTGGCATGACTTCAAAGTGTCATACCTTTCCTGTGTGGCGTGGTTGCAGCGCCCCTGCAGTGTAGTTGCCGTTACGCAGTATCCACCGACTCTGCTCCAGCCACATAAAATCCAAAATGCTGCTGTCTTTTCTACCATCAGGTGTTGTAAAGTTGCTCCCTCATCACTTGCTACTCTATGTTGATGCAGAGAGGAGACCAAAAGTAGCTTGTGAATTGTCTCAACAGATTTCAAATTGTACAGGGTGATAAATACACAGCCTTACATACCATTTTACACAGGGTGTCAGTCAAATATCAGGTTCTATAAACTAAATTTTAAACAATAATACAGCAGCAAACCACTATTTTCTATCCAAAGGTATAGTGAAGTAATGGCGTTCTGAGCAGACACCCTCCTTGTATGTGCTGTAATCTGTTTCGCTGTTTTGGTAGTGGGTCTTGCAGCCTGTGCATGCTAGTGCATGTCTGTGCGCAGGTTAGTACAGATATATAAATATCCTCCACTGAAGAAACTGCAGTTTCGTCTTAAAAGGTATCTGATGAAGAAAAAGATAAAACCAGTGCACAAGTTCAAAAACTGTTTCATTTGTATGTCTGCCCCAGTGGAAAAGTTAATTTTTCTGACCATGGAGCAATACTGGTCTGGCTTTACCGTGAAGGAGAACACTACGAGCTGCTAAAAGGCTCCAGCTGGCTTACTGCCAGCATTGATGTGGAGCATATAATGGCAATGCTAGCGTTGGCTAATGGTCGTGGCTGGATTGTTTTTTGTTGGCTATCGTGTACACAAGTTAACTTATTCAGCTGTGCTATTTTGCTGTGTGTTTGTGTAACACATTACTGACTGAAAACATGAAAAAAGGGAGGAAGCTGGGGATTGTGGCCGACGAAGCATTTGTTTTAGTCAACAAAACTTGGTCGTCACTGCCACTAGATGTTGCACTAGACCACCAGCACCTCAAAGAACCTTTAAACATGGTACCACAAATCAAGGAAATATTAAAAAAATGTATTAGTTAGTTAGTATTAACTGTAGAATTACTGTTTCCGAGGCATACCTTTTGTCAGCGCTCTCATCATTTCTGTCCTGCATTAAAACTTAAGGCATTATATACAGTTAAACTATGAAGTTCTTTTTTTACTTTACCTCTAGTGAGGGGCATGTATTGCTGTGAGATGAAATGTTTTACACAAAATGTGATTCAGTTCATATATACAGTTGAAACCAGAAGTTTACATACACTGTATAAAAAGACACATAACCTTTTTTTTCTCACTGTATGACATTAAATCAGACTAAACTTTTCCTGTTTAAGGTCAGTTAGGATTACTAAAATTATTTATATTTGCTAAATGCCAGAATAATGAGAGTGAATTTTTTAGACAATTTTTTATTACTTTCTTCGAAGTCAGAAGTTTACATACACTAATATTACCAAGTCTTTAAACAATTTGGGAAAGCCCAGATGATGATGTCATGGCTTTGAAAGCTTCTGAAGCTTCAACATTTGAGTTAATTACAGGCACACCTGTGGATTTATTTTAAGGCACACCTCAAACACACTGCTTCCTTGTGTGACATCATGGGAAAATCAAAAGAAATCACCCAATATATCAGGAAGAGAACTGTGGAATTCCACAAGTCTGGTTCATCCTTGGGTACAATTTCCAGATTTCCTGAAGGTGCCACATTCATCTGTTCAAACAATTATACACAAGTATAAACACCATTGGAATGTCCAGCCATCATATCGCTCAGGAAGGAGACGGGTTCTGTGTCCCAGAGATGAACGTGCTTTGGTGCGAAATGTGCGTGTCAACCCCAGAACAAAAGCAAAAGACCTTGTGAAGATGCTGGCTGAAGCTGGTAAGAGAGTGTCATTATCCACAGTGAAATGAGTCCTGTACCGACATGGGCTGAAAGGCCACTCAGCGAGGAAGAAGCCATTACTCCAAAATCATGAGGAAAGAACATTATGTAGAAATATTGAAGCAACACACTCAAGACATCAGCCAGGAAGTTAAAGTTTGGGTGCAAATGGGTCTTCCAAATGGACAATGACCCTAAGCATACCGCCAAATTAGTTACAAAGTGGATTAAGGACAACAAAGTCAATGTTTTGGAGTGGCCATCACAAAGCCCTGATCTCAATCCTATAGAAATTTTGTGGGCAGAGCTGAAAAGGCGTGTGCGAGCAAGGCGGTCTACAAACCTGACTCAGTTCTGTCAGGACGAATGGGCCAAAATTCCAGCAAACTATTGTGAGAAGCTTGTGGAAGGATACCCAAAACGTTTGACCCAAGTCATACAGTTTAAAGGCAATGCTACCAAATACTAATGAAATGTTGGTAAACTTCTGACTTTGAAGAAAGTAATAAAAAATTGTCTAAAAAATTCTCTCTCTCATTATTCTGGCATTTAGCAAACATAAATAATTTTGGTAATCCTAACTGACCTAAAACAGGAAAAGTTTAGTCTGATTTAATGTCAGACAGTGAGAAAAAAAAGGTTATGTGTCTTTTTATACAGTGTATGTAAACTTCTGGTTTCAACTGTATGTATATGTACACATCCTGTTGAGTCCAGAAACAGAATTTCTAGGAGACAGGGTTGTTGTTTCACAGCAGCCAAACTCTAAGGGACTATAGGAACAAAAGACAGCTGTCTCTCCCTCCCCTAATATTGCAAGCTGTAGGCTACAGTATACTTTTTACAGATTGGTGATGCAAAAGCATAAAACCATGATAAACCACCATTAAAGGTTATTTTTTCTCTGCCACATATTATGATGATATGACATCACATTAGCCACAATGGGTGGAGTAGATCTGTGAGAAACTCTGTATTCTGAGCACCTCTTACATTATACTGTAACACATGTCATGCTGTGACACAAATGCACTGCAACTGCTTTGCTCTTGTTGTGCTAGGATGCGACACTGTAAATTGTGTATGTTTCGATATCCATCAATCTTTAGGGTTGAGTTGTTGTTATTCATGAGTAGCAGAAATCTGTAATGTACACAGAGGGAGATGCAGTGGTTCCTTGACTGTGATTGGTTGTCTTCTTTGCAGACTGTAAATTTGTGAAGAAATTAGTAGGAGTAAAACTTCAAACAGTGATGTGCACTTTTTCTTTTGTTTACACTTTGTTCTCCCAGGAATTCTACGAAACACTAAGTCCTCTACCGTGCTGCCAGAAACAGGAGGCTTTGTCTGAGCTTTTCATGTCTTATCTAGGCCTAGGCCAAATTAAATGTCAGGCCATCATTCCTGCTCAGTTCAACAGGAAGCTGCACACAACTCATATTAGCCATAATGTGCTACAGTTAAATGTGTCCCCAGAGCTACAAAAGCCGCCTCTAAGCTGAGGTTCCCGTTACGTTGTACCCTGCAGGACATAACACATCTATTCAATAGCAGCTTAACTGTGCCTGCTGACAATAGCCTGAGAAGAATATTGGGGTGATGGAGTATTGTGACATTTTATGGTGAATGTGTTGGTTCTGGGATTATCTCTGAAGCAGCCAATATACAGTGAGCCAATGGCAATTTGCAATTTTCTCAGCACAGCACCTGCCTGGACACTAATCACAAAGGGTTTGTGCCTTCTCAATACATGATCACTGGCTTCCTCAGAAAATAAATGGTTCACAATGATGTGCATTGTTATATACCGAGGCTCCAAAATTGCATTTGTGCTGGGTTTGGATTAAGGTTTTTTTTTCTTTTAGTGATTCAGATGATTCAGTCTACAAGAATGCACTTATTAAAATCACTCAAACCTTGCTTTGCTTGCTGAATGCAATTGTATTTGTTGCTTGTATTTGCCAGTTTACTAAATAGTGTGAATAATGTGTCAGAAAGCAGTTGGATAATAGGGGTTATCTTATGAGCCAATGCCACAAGGCACTGTTCCTCAGTGTCAGTAAATGCAAAACAACCACTTGGAAGGCAATAATGAATAGAGTTCAGTTTTTTGTCTACATTTATTCAGAGTCAAACAGTCAACTTTTTCAAATTTTCCTAGAAGTAAAAAAAGCACACAGCCAGTGGGTACAGACATTGCGACTTTTCATAACCTGGTATAACTGGTAATGACCGCATTTCATATAGGTGAGCCAGTTCCAGGGCTGTGGTATTGTGTAGGCTGGTTCTGGCATGGATTCTTGGCACAGCTAAATTGATTAAAGCCATCATTAATGTTATTAGTCACACATGTAATTTTCCTGCCATGAGAAAGGTCTATCATGCCTATTTCAAAATACAATAGGGTTTAGTGTCACAAATGTAACTGGATGGTTTGTGAAACCAAAGCCAAACAACCATGTCACAAAACTATTGCCAAAGAACCATAGATTAAATTATTGATGGAGCACATGTTAACATAGGTTCATTCTGTTGTGGCAGGTCAGGGCTCCAGTTCATTGCCAGAGGTGTTTGCTGTTGAAAACAACTGCAGGACTCCACAAAGATGGTGAGATGAGTCTCTCCTCTGCCCACTGACTTGCACATTTGGCTGTCTCATTCAAGAGAAATGCCGCAGTTGGCCAGATGGTGTAATATGGTCTTTGCTGGGGTTCTGTTTGCTTAGGAGCCAAACTCTGGTGACTCATCTTCACTCAGGAGGGGAGATGCCAGACACAGAAGTGGTGTTTGTCAGTGAGAGTGAAAATAACCATATGCAGGCCGTCTCACTAGCATCTTTTATTTACCGACACCACCCTGCCTTGCCTGCAGTCTGTCTGCTGGCTAACTGAGTGGCTGATAGACTGACTGGATTTTTGATTTGTAGGCTGTCTGAATCTTACTGTCTTTTTTAAGATAAGTGATTTGCTTGATGCTAATGGCTCACTTGCCATCAATGTCTATCTGATTAGTCAGTTACAGAATTATGGTAAAATTATGTTATTTTACATTATGTTATGTAAATCACAATCAACACGCAACTTGCTTTTTTGTGAGACAGCAGCAATTGTAAAATGATGCAGGCAGTGTGTGGCATCTTTGTCAACCTTCTTAACCTTAATTACCACAGAACCATGAGATATCTGAGTGTGAAGTGGCATTTCATACCAGTCTAACCTGTCCTCTGCCAAATTTGTTTCAGTTCTGCACCACAAACTATGCCTTACTAATTAGGTCAATGAGGTTTCTAGAACTGGAGCAACCCCAGACCTACAGTATAGGCAGAAAGACAATCTGTGTGTTTTTTTAACTACTGTTTCATCTAGGACTAACCCACAGGCAGTCACACACAAGGAAATGTCAGTTCACGGAGCAGCAATGTCACAAAATCTCTTTGTCATATTAGCTTAAAGGTCCCATATTGCATAAACTGAGATTTCCACGTATTTTTTGACTTCTGCAAATTTGTGATGTCACTACTATACAGTCACTGCTGTTCACCCGAAATCTGCTATATTTTTACTTTTTATTATTCTTATTACTCAGAAAACAGTCAGATCAATAAGATCAATCAGATAAATTCTGTGAGGCATGGTTTTTGGTTATTAAAACCACAAAGGTATCTACTTATGGATATCAAAACTTACACTGGAAAAGTGTAAAATATTGGACCTTTAAATAAATAACTTGTCAGACAGTTGTTCAGGGTTTGTGTATAGCATATGATATCTGTAGTTGGTCATCTCTTTATTGGTAAAATATTAGGAATATATGTAGACATGGAGCAGAAAATAAGATTCTAGTATATCTTTTTGTAGCATTCAAAATACTGGTTCCTGTGGTGGAGCATATTATAGAAAGAAGTGTCAAATGATGCATCTGTTATCACTCCCAGTGTATCCAGACTTACAATGCGGATTTATCCATGCAGGACTGATGTTAATTTGTTACAGTTGGTGACGTGGTGTTTGATGAAGGTCAGAGACCCAAACATCATACCTTCCTCTTAAAGTGAATCCTTGTGAGAGAGACTCATCTCTTTCAGATGAACTGTCTGTTAGAGACACTCATGACTTTCCTGTATTCTGATGAAGTCATTTAAATCATGATGAGTAGGGCATCTCATTTTAATGAGTCTACAAGGATCTCTATTTGTGAGGTGACATACTGGCAGTGACACAGGTGAGAGGTGTGACTCTGTGTGTGTGTGTGAGTGGGGATGTTGGAGACTAATTGCTGTTTGCAACTAGCATCCAGGCTTTGCTCTCATTAACATGCCACAAGCACCCACTGTATCCACAGAATTGTAGAATCAGGGTGGTGGACATGTTTAAAGGATTGGTTCCACCTGATATTAAATGCTAGACTCCCTTTTTAGCCAGACTAGTGTGAATGAGAGAAAATAACTTTGCAATTTGTATCCCCAACTTTATTAGATCATTCAAGCATGGTTTATCTATAATTGCACTATTTCCCACAACATAAAAGTCACAGCAGTATTGCAAATGGTGCTGAGGGGAACAAATACAAATAATGTTATTAAAAAAATTGGTGTAAAGCAAAACAAACAAAAGTTCTGTAGTTAAAAAGACCATCATTTTTCGTGCAAGTTCTAAGCAGATTTATGTATTTCTTTGTAATTTACATCATTGATAATAACAAGCTTGTAAAGTGTTATTCAAAAGTGCCTTCATTTCCTCCATGAACTGTATGTCAGCTGGTCACCATGTTGATGTTACTATACCAAACTACAAGCTAAAATACATAAACTAAACTAGCTAACTCCCTGTTGTTTTTAGAATACCACATGCACCTCTCTCTTACATCTCATGCAGTGTCTTCCTCCATGTCTCCCCTACACCTCCTCTGTCTCAGTTTTTATTTGTAACTAATGTTTTAGAAAACTGAATTCAGTTTTTGCTAAACTGAGATTCAGGTTTTTTTTTTTATTCACTACAAGTGGCCTCAACTATACATCAGAGAGGTGAAAATTAGTATTCTTCATTTGTTAGCCTATTTTTTCTTCTTTGTCCTACATTGTTGCTATAATAATGCTACTCCAAATCAAAGTGTAATCAAAAGGATAATCTGTCACAGAGGCAAGGTGGCAGCGTATAGGTCTCTTCTATTCTAAAGTAGATTTCTTGAGCTTACTGTAGGCTTTAGAACTGGATTGACATTGATATGACCCGTTTTTACTCAGCTCTATTTCTTCAACGCTGTACTTTTAAAACTGGCTTAACAGTAATGCTTCTTCTTAATGTGTGTTTGATATTAGCAATGCCAGTGCCAGAGCAGCCTGCGGAGCAAGAGAAGGGGGCCATGGTTCCCCCTGTGATGCCAGCCTCCAATGGAGACAGATCTGAGACAGAGACGACCTCTTCCATCCTTGCCTCTGTCAAAGAGCAGGTAGGCACTCTTCCATGTACATATGTCAAACCTGAATTGTGTTTACTTCGACAAGAAGCTTTTGCTTTCCTCTCTTTCTCTCGCTCTTTCTACTTCTCTCCCCTCATAGCCCTTGAACAGCTTGCTATGAGGAGGGTCAGGAGGTTGTCACTGTTATTCAGGGAAAAAAGGCGCTCTGCTGTTTTAAAGTGTTTAAAAGAAAGGAAGATTGATTGCTGCCAAGGGAATGCAAGAGTTTAATGGATGGAAATGATGGAGATTATGGGGCGAGAGCTGTAGCCAAGAAGGCATAATTGAAAAAGTCATTAAAATCAAGGCCATTACTCGATGGGGAGCATTGAAAGGTGGCTGCAGTGCTTCAAAAGGACATGGCCAAGATGCTGCCTGCTTTCAGGTTAGCATAAACAATGGGGAAAGAGGGAAGGACAAGAAGACATGTAGAGATGGGAGAGGCAAATGCAAGTCACGGGTGAGTGAAAGAGGAGGAAGATGGGTGCAGGACAATAATAAGTGACATGTTTTCCATTGGAAGTTACTGAGGTAAGATGTTGGGCTGAGGAGGGGAGGGATGAGAAAACAGAAAGGAAGGAGACCAAAAGGAAATGATGGGAGGCGAAGTAGCGCTGCGGGTTAGATTTGTGCAGGTGGCACTTCTGTACAAAAATGTTGCATTTAAGATTTAACACACAGTATATTGAAATATACAATAAAACAAAAAAAAAAAACACATCAAAATACATTACAAATCCCCCTGAAAAACACCTCAGGTTCACACTACTTCCATTTGGTGATTTGTGTTTAGCCTTGGACTTATCCGTTTGTGTAATGCAGTGTTGTTTCATGTAATACACCACAGATTTATCATTTTGCCTATCTAGACTGACTCTACAGCTCTCTTTCATTTAATACCACAAAATATTCCATTTACCCTTACCAAATGAAGGACAAGTGCTGATGGTAATTTAAGCTTTTTTCCCCCTTGCAAATGGCATTCATTTGTTTTGTTTTTTTTCCATCAGAGAACCTCTCAGTGCTCTCACATTACTGAATCAGTGAAGCAAGCAGGGTTTAGTCAGATCCATGTACTGGACCAATATTTGAACCGGCAGCTCTACCGTCCTGTTGGGAGAGCAAATGTACAGGAGGAAATACATCACAGAAATGTAGCCGTTGTTGAAATCGTATTTTCTTCTGCAGAGTGACATCTCAACAAACTTCTCCCCTGAGGAAAAAATGTTTTCAAAATTTAAAATTAGTTCCTTGTTCGGTCACCAGAAGGAAACGGGAATGGCTTTGCATTCAAGTTTTCGAGTGGAAATATGAGTTTGTTACAATAAGCTTTATCAGCTCTACATAGAAGCACAGTGGAAGTGACTGTTGGAATGTATTTTTTTCCCCCATCAGAAAATGTTTCAGGGCTCTCACATTACTGATTCACTGAAGCATACCTGATTTAGTCAAATCCATGCAGCTTTACTGATCCACACCATACTAATGCAACATTGATACAGGGTAGTAGGTTGAAAAAAAACCCCACACCATATACTTTACTCTATTGCTGTGGGGATTTTCATCATTTTTCTTCAACCAAACATTTTTATATACAGTTTAAAGAAATGCAGTATACAGTCTGTTCCTCTTTCTTCTCTTTGGAGACATCTGTGATGCAATTGGGGCACATTAGGTACCAAGAAGAATAAATCTAAACCTTCTGCTATAGAGCTGCTCACCTCCATGTCTGGTGTTGAGGAAAGAAATAAGACATGCTTGCTGACGTGTCCTTGAGCAATGTATTTGGCCAGCAGTAGAAGACAGTAGCTGTACTGGATACGTACCAAATATGAGTGGTTAAACTACTGTTGGGTCTGAGCTCTACCTCATGAGCTGGACACCAAATATGTTGGATTTCGGTTGTCTATCAATTAATTGGCTATCATAAATTAAGAAAAATATTAATATTAAAAATATAAATGTTAAATAATAACTTTAAAATTAATTAAAGTCCTCGGGGCACCAGCCTAAACTAATAGGCAAGATAGCCAATATGGTTTTAGTCTCAATTTATTACCATTAATCTGGATCTCTGATTAACCATTAGCTTACTAACTATAACCAAATTACCATATCAACAGTAAGTTAAAGTTGAAGGATTGGAATTCTACCAAGTACAGGTTGGCAATATTCACAACATTAAACACACCAGTAGTTATACTTAGAGGCATTTATTTACAATGGAGCAGAGTAAAACACAATGTCTAATCTAGTATATACAAGTGTGTGTGTGTGTGTGTGTGTGTGTGTGTGTGTGTGTGTAGGGATATGTGTGTGTGTTTGTGGGGACACAAACAAAGGCAAGATGGGCGATTCAAAGTGGTCACTGTGACAACATGACCTGAACAAAGAAGACTACACAAGATAGCGGTAAACAAAGAAACTACTCAAAATGGCCGCTGAGACCACCTGGTGTGTGTGTGGAGGGAAGGTGTGAGTTTCTTTGTTAGCCTAGCTCATGTAATCTAAAGGTACCAGGTTAGAGGGAGGAGGTTAGCTTCATGCAGGTTCTAGAACTGAGACGTACTGCTATGTGTGTGTGAACATACGAGTACCTGATTAACTGTATGACTGACCACAACCTAAGCAAACATTACAACAACAAGACATCAATCAACAAATACATTAACAAGTTAAGACTTCTGCTTAGCTATGCTGTGCTATGCTGTGCTGGGAAAGGTTAGGCCCAGTCAGTTAACGTCACCCAGTCCTTGGAACAAACAAAGAGGTCCTTTCCAGTGTTGGTGTAAAGTCCAGTGAGTTGGGAGGTTTCCTGGTGGAGTAAAGTCCTTTCTGGCTGTGTTGCTTTGCTGTTATCTCATTTGTTCTCCTCACAGAGTTAGCTGTTCCATGCTAACTCTGCTATGAATCCTGTTGCTTGGAAAATCAGCTGGCCTTGTGTCGTAGCTGCTGATTCTGAAGAGAATTTGGTTCACTCTCAGTTAATCCGAAGCAGGTCGCTGCTGTTGAGGAGAAGAGCGTTTGCAGGCTACTGTGAGCAGGCCGGCGAGAGAGCTGGTTTCTCAGGTAGCAAGGCTGACCTGGGCTGGGGCCTTTTTGCCTTTTGAAGATCCGAGAAGAGAGAGCAGGAGCTGCTCTCCAGAGCAAGCCAAGAAGAGAAGAGAGAGAGAAGAGGGCCAGAGACCTGGTTTTGTTTGGTGACACCCTTGGGGGTCACATGTCACACGCTGACCCACACTGGCTGGCCAGTAAGGTCCGTGGGGGGGAAGGGTCGTCCCTAGGTGCGAACGGTGAGGAACTGTGGAGTGTGAGTTCCTTTGTCCAGTGGAGCAAAGAAACATCTGGTCTCTTGAATGATGAGTCCCAACACTACTCAATAGGATTCACATGCAGAAAACCTGCTCTCTGCATGAGTAATGTTTCAGAAAGTCACAGCCATTTGAAATTGTTAGTAAACTTAACAGATTAGAAGGGAAGCTATTATTTCTCCACAAACCTATTGTATTAATGTGTCCTTATGTTAACATCTTAAATATAGAGCATTGATTTTTATTTAATTGATTTCTACTCAGTTCACAATTTGTGGCTTTTTGTTTGCACAACAGGTACATGTGTGCTTGCAAGTGTAATACATGCGTGACGCAAATGTGTTAGAAAAGGTTAACTCTAAATATAGCTCTCACACTAACATTTTCTGTCCAGGTGTGTATGCCTGTGTGTGTGTCCCTGCAGCTGAACATGTAATACTGATAATAATGATGTTGAAAAAATTTTACCACACCTTCACTTTTCAAAACTCAAGTCACAAAGTGCTTCACAGTGATGTCAGTGATATAAAATCACTGACATCACTGACTTCTAGAAAATGGATTAATACGGAACACAGAGACAAATAAAATAAAGTAAAAACTCAAATAAAGTCAGGATAGGCTCTTCAATAAAAGTGTGTTTAGAAGGGATTTAAAAGAGGTCACTGACTCGGCATGTCGTTCTCCAAGGTGTGTGTGAGTGTGGGGGGTGGTGATGGTTAGGATTTTTAAAGGATGTCAAGAATTAAATACAATTAGAAACTGGACTCATAGGTTTATGAGAGTTTTAAAGCTTTGAGATTACTTCTTATTTGCTGCTGTCTTTGCCAGTTAGCGAAAATCCAGATTAAAGGATGGATCTTCAGTATAGTTGAGGTGGGAAAAGCATGTTGATACTTCTTAATTTCCCCTTAAATTACAAATTTTTCATGTTTTCCCTTAATCCATCAGATTTTCCCCCCTTCCTCTACACAAAAAACATCCATCCTATTATTAAAATCCAAAGCTGATTCATATTCAATATGATAGACCTGAACGTTCTTGATTATCTCGGTTCACAGTTCATTCTTAATGTGCCCCCATGTGATGTTCTTCCTTCTATTTTGAGTGACCACTGATGACTGCAAAACTCACTAGATTAGATGGATTGGATAAAATGAGTTAGTGCCTTAAGTGTATCTCATAAGACATCTGAGATTCATTCTCTTCTACACTTTCTATTGATTCTGTTTATTTGTGGAAAAACACCTGGTGGCCTGTTAACTCATGGTTCATGGGCACTGGCCCCACTGGTCATAAAGAAAGGTTTGTGCGGGTCCCAAAAGTCAGAGAGGCAACTTGCTACTGGGTGCAAATGCACTACTTTGCTAAGATTCTTGAAATTTAATCAAGATACATGACATTAAAAAGCTTACTAGTTGACCTGTTACTTTTGTTTTGGTGTGCACGGCACTCAGGGGGACAGGGGGTGCCTGGCTTCTTGGGGCTTGCCTGTAACAACAGGTCTGGAACTTGGAATGACCAAGTGTATGTGTACTGCACTTATTATCACTGCTCACTCCCTCTGTTGCCTGGGGGTTGCTGAAGGTGCACCATGTGTCTCCTCTGAAGCGCATTATATACACAGCTACTTTTTTTCTACAGTTGTCAATAAGGACCTTTACCAGGAAGGCACACAGACTTTCGCAGCATTCCCTCAGATTTGACTTCATTAATTATTATTTGGTTTTGAAAACATAAAATTTGTATGGAACTAACAACAGTAATGTGTGGCTACACATTTTTCAAACTTACGCTCTATACTGCACACTGTAGGATTGAGTAGGAACATTCGCAAGTATTATAGTACATTTTTATGTATTGCCCTCTGTGAGTTTCCCCTTTTAAGTTTAAAAAAGCCAGGGGTCAAATTGAATTTGTGTAAATCAGAAAGCTCAACAGGATATCTGCTTCATGCAAAATCTCCAAACTCTCAGATGAATGTCAACTGGCTATCTATTAAATTTTTCAGATTTAAAGACTTCTCTACTGCTGCAGTTGAAGCCAGTTGAGTTTCTCAATATGCTTTGCACTATGTTGCATCATGTCTCAACTTGCCTCAGGAGAGCTCCACTGAGACCAATTTAACCAGTGCTGTTTTGTTCTAGAATCTATCACTTTTCTGCATATTTTTATTTAGCTGGAGTTAATGTCATGCTCTGTTTCTGGAATGTAGCCTGGTAATTCAACCTTGTTTGTTGCTAAATTATAATCTTTATGTTTTCTCATGTATCCCTGATTTTTACATATGATATATTACTGATTCCAACTATAATGAGTTTAATGAAAGATGTTTGCTGTTCTACACACCGTGCAGCCAGTTCATCTTTACTGAGAAAAATAATATGGTTTAAAAGACGTGCTGCTTTGATTTCTATTATTGTTTTCAGATTAACCTTATTGTCATTTGGTGTTACAGGTTGGTGGACAATTATGCTTCCTTTAAAGCCAGAAAATCACAATAAAAAGAGAGACAACAAAGGCTGCAGGGAAAAATGTATCTTAAATTATTATTTAATTAAATTATTAAAAAAAAAAAAAAACTTGGAAGAATATTTTAGGGTGTTTAAAAAAATTCATTGTGTTATCTTCTATTAGATCCTGCTGCATGCTTGACTTAAGAGAGGTCTGGAGCTTTTCATACCTGGACGCTATATTTTAAATAAAATCATATGAGATCTGCCTTTTACGTTGGTTATGTAATTGTCTTGTGCTGTTATTAGTTATTATTGCTCTGACCATTCCATTGCTTCTTACATTTTTCAGTGCTTTATCACGATCCATTTTCCTTCTTTTCCTACCATAAAATTATAGACTCCCACCTGTGATAATGCATATAAGTACAATTTAAATGTTTAATATTGTTACATGAAGTACTCAGTTTTTATGCATGCATGGCGGCGACAGCCAGGGGGCAGAGGCATTATATTTTTGGGTTGTCTGTCCGTCCGTCCATCTGTCCGTCCCATTCTCTTGGACTCGAGGATTAACTGATTAGAATTTGGTGGTCAAATGTCAAGGTCACTGTGACCTGACAAAACACCTTTTCGTACACTAATTATGACAAACAATTTTAACACAAATTTCTAATAAGACAAAATAGGGCTGGGGGCGATAAACTGATAGCAATAATTATCGCAGAATTAATTTCCTCAATAGAAACATTAAAAATATTAAATAAATGTTCGATATGATTGATTTCCATGTTTATAGCACGCCAGTTAGGATGCAAGGTGAGAGGTATAATTGTAGGCCAGCATGTGATATTATTTACAGACGCACACAGTGGCTGACGGGCTTGAAGTTGGAGCGAGTAAGCAAATAAGGTGAAATGAGTGACACCATAGAAGAAGCAGAACACAGCTCGAAGGACAAAGTTATCGTCGACAAGAGAGGCCACTCAACTTCAGTAGTTTGGAGATATTTTGGCTATTTACAGTCTGACAAAAAACAGAGCAATATGCACTGCACACTGTGCCGAAGACATATTCCATCAAAAACAGGCAACACCACAAACCAGTTTCCTCATTTGAAACAATATCACCCATTAGAACACATAGAAAGTAAGAAATTACAAGCCCAAATGAGTTACGAATTAGTGGACCCTCGACAAGCGCCAGGCCAGTACCCAGTGCAAATCTTCGTCTAATTTTATTTTTAGTGTAACCTGCAGTCTGAGCCATGTTACATGTGTGCTGTATCACACTGCAGAACTTAGTTTATATTTACTTTGTTGAGTAAAAAGATTTTAGAATATTTTGAATGTTTGTACCTCAGTTTTTAAATGTTCTGCTGTTTGGCAAGTGTTTGTCAGCTTCTGACTAAATCGAACAGTTTAAAACCACAATTGACTTTCTGGTTTCTTCAACTCATCAGGAGCAAAAATCAGCCTTAGAATTAACAATGTGGCATTTATCGTGATAAATATCAAAATGACTAATATGGAAATTTTTATCACGATAATAGTTTTGGCCATATTGCCCAGCCCTAGGACAACATTATGAAATTATGACAAATGGTCAAAGGTCAACATTGTGACATCATAATGTTCTGCAAAAAAAACTTCTTGTATTATTCAGTGTGACTGAGGAAAGGGAAATTGTGACCGTATTTCATGCAACCTAGCTGGTTGGTGGAGGAAACAACTGAGACAGTAACTACAACTTTTTTTTCTTTGGTTAGTAATTTTGTGGAGAAAAGTCTTGGATGTTTCCGCACTTCTTCAAGGGCACATAGGAAAAGAATGGGAAACAGATGAGATACGTTTTCAGGCCCTGAGTGGTAGCAATATCATAGTTGTTGTGAAATATTAAGTTATAAAAATTTATATTACAGTATGTGATTTGGGGGAAGTTGAGGTAATATGATGTATTAACCAATCTACAAGGATGACTCATGGTGTATGTGCGTTTGTGTGTGGCTTATATGTGGACCTCTAGCAATGTAATTTAGTAATAGTGAAACTCAAGTCCTCATTTATAAGCGTACATGAGAAAAACCCACTGCCTTTAATCTTCAATATTGCATAGTTTTTCTCATTTGTAATATCAAAGTCATCACCATCAGTATTTTTACTAGCAGTCAGAGTTGTAACTGTGGCCATCACTGTCATCATCATTGTCATCTTTGTCATGTACTTCCTCTGCCACAAACAAAAACAGCTGCTCTTCCTGCCTGTTGTTGAACTACACTATGTTCATCCTGTTTGAGTTCGTTGCATGTGAGCTGACAGTGTCCATAAACCACTCAAGTTATCAAGGGTTCACAACTGTTGGAGGCTTTCAGTTTGTGTATTTGAAAGGAGCAAGGTCTCTTTCAGAGCTGAGAGGGTAATGTATTCTATCCTCTCGACTGCAAGACTTCTATTCTTTGTTGGAGTTTGAGTGCATTTCATTGGCCTTTAGAGTGAGCTGAAAACTTTCCTTTTGCTAATATCCTCTCACTAAGCTTGAATACTGCTCTGGTTATTGACTGCATATTATCAACACTTATGTACAGATACAGTCCAAACCTTATAGAAGGTACTTTAAAAGTGATTTTAGTGTTTGTGTGTCGATTACAACTTACTCTGAAATTAAATTTGTGTATGTCATTTGTGTATGTATCCTGCTTTTCTTCCTTACCATCCATCGCTGTCTCTCCTATTCTCTCCCCTTTATCGATGCCCTGTCTAATGCTGGGGTTGACAGCTGTGTTTTGTAGCTGGTATAAATTAACTCTGTCTCAGAGTCAGAACGATGGGGAAGAAATGATTTCTCCCGCACACCCACAACTATCAAATACAGCAGCTGATAAAAAACCTTGTGTCTCCTGGAATTCTTACATGTCATGAACAGGAAAGAAAAAAAAACCTAAAACTCACCCCTTTCAATGATAACCAGAAAATGGTTATCAATAATGTTTTGAAACGGGTTATTTTTGTGGAAACCTAAATCTATGTTACAGAAGAACATATAAACATTCAATTTATGCCGACGAAAGTGGAAATTGTGAGGTTTCCCGATAACAACACTGTGTAAACCTTGCTTTTGACCTGCATAATGCATATGTCACGTTTTAACATACGGCTGGACCCATATGCAGCCAAACATGGGAGTGAGTGCAAAAATGTTTATTAAACAAAAGAACTTACAAAACTGGTGAACCAACTGAGCATGAAGAAGAGCACAATGAACACTGGGGACTAAACACAAAGCACGAGGAAGACAAGGACTTAACTGGTAGACGGGATAACAACCGCAGACGAACCAACCCAGACAAAGGAGAGCACGGAGACTAAATAGACACAAAGGAGGCAAGGGTGATTGAACACAGGTGAAACACATTAGGGCGGGGCAGACATCACCAAACAGGGAAAAAGGATAAAGACGGGAAGTACAAACATCAAGAGACACAAGGAAACTGACTGCAAAATAAAACAGGAAGTGACAAAAATCCAAACAATCTCAAACATAAACATGGCAAACCATGACAGTGTACTTCTTTTTGCTGTGGCAGTGGTTAACTCTGAAGTGACACTGTCATACCACCCTCCAGTCAGAACATAAGGATGGATGCACTGGTTCAAAGCGTTTTGTGCTTTGAACAGATATGCCAGCCCTTCTGCCAGGGGTTTCTAGGCTGAAAATTGGGTTTGGCACCTCTTTCACTCTGTGTGTGTCCTCAGTGTCCTTCAACATTTGTCTCTTTCACCATGCCAGTGTGGGAACAGCTTCTTTAGCCAGGGGGCTGTACATGCTGTGTGTGTATGCTGTGTGTGTGTGCGTGATCAGATTAGTTGCACATGCGCATGTACTATACTGTATGTAAAGTGCATGGTCATCTGTGCATGCAGCATGGCTGTGTGTAGGCCTGTGTTTGCCCGCCTTTGTGTGCTTGGGTAACAGTGTGTAAGTCATGTGGATATGTACACTGTAATCTAAGAGAGGGTTTTCATTTAGGTAGAGAGAAATCACTCAACAACTAAGAAGAAATCGCCAGGCTCTTCCAGACGACGGGAAACATGGATGGTTTTTACACAACCATGCACGCACACACATACAACATACATGCACATATATACAGACACAGATATTTGATTACATTGTGAAGTCAAACCTGCTGTACTGCATTGAGGCAGATTGCCAGGAGTTGCCTTTTAAGTGATTCATTCAGTAGAAAATGGTGCTATATGTGCTATCCAGTCTGTCAGTGTTTTTCTACTCAAAACACAAGTCACTCACAAATTCTAGGTGCAGATTTAATGTATGAGGCCTATTCCTGATGATGACTTATGGCTTTTAGATTAAGATAAAAAGCTACTAAGGTGATGATTTTTATGCAAGCTTGAGTAGGAGGTATGTCCCAATAGCAGTATCCCTTCGCCATTTACTTACTGAGAGAGCATCTGCGGGAGATGTGGGCAGAAAAGGGTGGTGTTCAGCTGCCTCACCCTGGCTCAGAAGTGCTGTGGCTAGAGAAGAATTATTAGTTGGCCTGAAGGCTGTTGTACTATTTGGCACTGTTGTTGTGTGTGTAGTTGAGTGTGTGCATGCCGTGGAGTTTGGGTCTGCCAGTGGTGCTGCAATGTTCCATTTAGTCAACATCACCAAGCCAGCAACCCCCACTGTTCTGTCACCAACATCATAACTGGCAGCTGGCAGGCTACATGCTACTGCAGCTGGCATGCTTTGGGCCAAAGACAGAGAAAGCAACAAGAGACAGAATGAACAAGAGAGAGGAGATGAGACATGAAAATTATATAAGTGTGTGTGTGTGAAGGTGGGTGAGAAACATTAAGAAGATGAGAGGGCACAGGTAAAAGGTGCAGAAGATATGGAAATTAGGAAAATGCTATTGCATGGAAGATAAATTAAATGAAAAAGAGGACTCTAAATAGAGTAAGAGAAGGCATGAGAGAGTGAAAAGAGAGAGAGCTGAGCTTCAGTGGCAGCCATCCAATACCCAGCACTCTGAGACAACTACCAAGCCAGACTTGCCAATTACCATCTGAAGGTCAATCAGTGAAAGTGGAATCACAGTACAATGCTGTTTGTACACTCTCTGTGGCAGGGATAAATGATCCAATACAAACGCTGTAAAACTGCCGGAAAGCTCACAAAAAAAAAAAAAACTTTTTCGAATAAACACCCACAAAGTGAAAACTTTACCATCAAAGCAGAGGAAGAATTAGGGTAGGCTTACAATATACTGCTTTCTTGAAATAGTGTTCCTGCAACCACAGTTTGCGATGGTAGTTTAAAGAAGGACATAATCTTTGCCTCTGTAATGGCACATGTAATGGGAACTCCCTAAGTTAATGAATATACACAGTATTGATTCCTTACTGTATTATCTGAGTAACAACTGCAGCCAGTGTTTCTACCAATGCATACACCATTTTCATTGTGCACTATTTTTTTATATACTGTATATGAATGAGTTGGAAAAATCAAGAATAGTGTAAAGATGGAAAAATCTGTTCTGTGTTACTGTGATACACATAGCCTTCTCAGTTGTTATTAATATTTTACTTATATATGGTCACTTAAGTCATAAAACTGAATGCAAATAATGTAGAGATCTTTCATAGCACTTACTGTATTGAAAGATTATGTTCAGCCGGCAACAGGGACAGTGTCAATGGCAACTGCAAAAAACTGAAAACTGGGTCAAAAGTCTGCAGCTTGCCAAGGTTTCCCACATGATTCTCCAACAAGCCCAGACTCGGTATTAATGTGTTCATTTGTTATGTGTCTGCCTTCCCCTCCCAGAATTATACCTGGTCATTTCTGAAAGATTCAGAATCCTGTAGAACCAGGAAGAACAATGACATTGTTAGACAGGAAGTCTAATGAGGCATGAAATCAATATGTACAATCCTGCCTCAGCCGGAGCATGCTGGGTAATGGAGTGTCAGGAGTGCTTTGGAGCTGTTTTAATCACAGGGACCTTGGAATATCCACTTGTAAACAGGTGGTTACTGCCAAACTACCGCAAACCCCTGAGATGCGTGTGTGGTTGTGAATGTGTATCTGTGATTACTTTTTACATAATTGAAGTAAACTGTGTGTCCATATGCCCGTAGCTGCATGAAACAAAAACAGAGCAGTGAGTAAATTAATTTAGTATGAGTGGGACTGTGAGACCCACATCATAAATTTGGGATCAGAAACCCCCCAGGAACCCCCTCCATACTCCCCTCCGCTTATTCCTTCTCCCTAACCTGGGCTCTGTTTCATTAGCTTTTAACACTGTGACAGAGCCCAATACTGATCCTGCATGTGAAGTAAGAACTCTTCCTGCTAATCACTTAGCCTACACCCTCCTCGATCCCCACCACACTCAGTCCCACTACCATCTGCATGCTAATGCTACCTTAGCCTCGAATCTAGCTCAGGCTTGCATTTCCCCGCATGCTGATGAACTTGTTAGCAAAATCTTGAATGCTAATATTGCAATAGCCGAAGGGCTAATATGCATCCTGAATGCTAATAATATATTGAATTGGAATACCTACTGGTAGCAATGTAACTTTAATGCTAATGGTAACATTTTGCAGACAGCTTTTGTTAACTCTCATTCCTTGAGCAATAAGGATCTGTTGATTACCTGGCAATATGAGGAAATAAACAAGACTTTTCTAGGATGACTGTCAAACCTAACCTCAGCTAATATATTTAATAGAAGGATTGACTTAAAATTTGTTTTAGTACTGCAATTCTCATTTAATCTTTGTCACTACTCTCACTGTGCATGGTGTGAGGTGCTCTCCAGGGCTAAGCAGGTCTAAAGTGATACTGCTGTGCACTGTGGTAATGTTGGAGTGAGCTAGTACCCTGTGGCTATAAACATGGATTGGAAAACTGCACGGTGATGTGTGAGAATAGCATCGATTAATTGAATGTGTCTGTCAGGGGCCTTTGTTTACAGGCCCTTTGTTTGAGTCAGGAGCCAGGGGAGATATTCCTGTTGGATAGAAGTGGAGAAACATTGTTGCTAAGTCCCTATTACACAAAACTACCGCAGACACAGCAGATGCTGTTGAGTGGGTGTTTGAAGGGTACCTTTCCCATCCAGGCTCCACACTGCTTTCACTTTTCAAGCTCCACTGTTTGTGTGGGTTACTACTTCACTGAAGCTCACCGTCTCTCCCACTCTGCTTTTCAAATTTCACTATGCTAATAATACAATGTTATTTATATCTATTAAACAACTATGGCTTTTTTTTTAGCTGACTGAAATCATTATGACTTTTATGTGTGTACTACAATTCAAAAACCGACTTGTTCTTTACACTTGGTGCCACTTCATCTGGTCCTGTAGTCTGGCTGACATGATTAGAAAACATGAGATGGCCCCGTGTGGTTAAGCTTTATCCCTATTTGAGAGGAAATAGGCCTTTCATTCTCCCTGAGTCCCTATCGATCTGAAAATGAGAAAATGGAAAGATTACTGTGTGATGGAAAGAGCCATTAAAGAGCTGGGGAGGCAAAGAGCTTAGAGAATGTCCAAGTATTTATCAGTTGACTGGCATTTTGTATCCTGGGAATGCTTGCTGGTTGTGCATGTGCTTTTGAAAAGTGCCCGGCTATAAAGTTACTGTTTTTCAGTTCAGGGACTGGATCCTTCAAAGCCTGCAGTTTTATAGCCCAAATATGTCATATTGAGATGACAAGGCCTAAGAAAAAAAACTTTGTGAATTTGGCATATCTACCTAAATTTGGTAGCTCCTTCACAGATGGGTGCATGTGGGGAACATACTTTTGCTGAGGGGTGCTGTACAGTACTGTAAATGTGCGCATGATTATGTATGTATGCGCATGCAGTTGGACACTTTCCCGTAACAAATGATACAAGTCATTTTCTCTTCTTCCTGTCCACAACCTGACTGCCATAATCAAGTGACATATGAAATATTTTTTAAAATTAAGCAAACAGTGCAAGACTGAACAGAAACAAATTATATTATTGAGAGGAGATCAACATTCTCCCTTTTATCAGCACAAGCACTGTACATCCTGTTATGTTAAGCTCTGCATCACTTTTTCCTCAGTTAATTACATTCAGTTCAATTTTCTAATTTTTCATAGAAAAAAATACATTTGTTTACACATTCCCTATAGGTTTGACCTTTTTTTTTTTACTACAAGAACAAGTATACCAAAATTATAGACTAACTTACTTTTAATTTAAGGCACCGAATGTGACCTTGCATTCGGCTGTGTGCTGCACAAATACTCTCATCAAAGGCTCAATGTTCAATCTGTTCAAAATGTCCTGATGAACCTGCAGCAAAGCGTGTAAGTCTTTTTTGTGTCATGGTACTGCTTAACCAGGTTTTTAGCCACCAAAGTGAGTAGAATGATCTCTCCGAAGAAGCAACAGACACAGGCAGGCACAGACAAAGTTTCACAGGCTTTTCCACCTCTCACAGACGTTCCTGAGTTTGTGGATGCAATCCCCCCAAAAAATCTGCAATGTCAGGGGCTGTTTTGTACAAAGTATTAGTATACAAGTATTAGGGCCATGGATGAGAAAATGTATGACTGCCACTACAAAATGCCTTGTATAGATGAACTGGTGAAATTGTACTTCAGAATCAGCTTTCTGTTTTGGCTCATAAACACAGTGTAGTTGTAAGCATTAGGACTTTGAAGAGATTATGCCGAAAACTGCGTCTATTCAGAAGGAAAAACCACACAAGCTTGGAAGAAGTGGCCGTGTTTGTGCAAACTGAAATTGCAGGTAATGGACAAATGCAAGAATATCAATAGTTACACCTGCTTGCAATTCACAGGGGATATATTGTATCACAAGACACAATAAGACAACTGATCAAGTTGTTTGATCCTGAAGGTGTGGAGCTCAGGCGGGCAAGGTGTTTGAGACGCAGGCATTACTACAAAAAAGGTCTCAATGCACTGTGGCACATGGATTTGTACGATAAGCTGGAGCCGTATAGCATTGCTGTCAATGGTTGTATTGATGGTTTTAGTCGCTATGTAGTGTAGATGGAGGCCTACAGAACAAACAACGAACCCAAAGTAATATCAGACTACTTCATCTCATCTATTACACGTTTGGGAAGATGCCCGGAGCGGCTGCGTGCTGACAGAGGCACGGGAAATTGGCATGTCGAAAACATTTTTGTGTAGTAACCACACAGATAGTTTTGACCAAAGTTTCATCTATGGATGCAGCACCACAAACCACCGGATTGAATCATGGTGGGGAATCCTGAGAAAACAAAGTGCACAGTTTTGGATGAACATAAACATTTTCCAATCCCTCCACTTCTACGGATTTGAATGGACAGGGGGAGTTGACTTTATTCTCAACATTTCAACTTTATTCTAATATACTATACTCTTATACTAATACTCCTTCGTAGTTTTGAGTCATTTCTCTTTAGTAAGCTCACCCAAAAGTGTGAGTTGCATGTGCAGGCAAAAGTGTGAGTTGCATGTGTCAATGTGACTGGGGAGATGGTAAGCAATGTCATCCAAACCTGAATAGAGGCTGTAACTGTCCAAGATACAGGTTTCATTGTTCATTTTCTACATTTCATATGTGTCATATCATGTGTCAATATAAATTCAATTTAAGTTCATAAGGTAATTAAAATGATAAAAAATGGAATAAATAGTATATTAAAAGGGTAACATGGATAAAGGGGTTTGTTTAAAAATACACAAGTTTAAAAAAATTTTGGTTGTAAACTGGACGCCCTTCATGTAAGGTTTTGTTTTATTTTGAAAAGTAAGAGTCACATGATCAGAATTTGGCTAGGTGCATGACCGTGGCATTGTGGGTCAGCGCAGTGGATCAGAGTATCGTGGTGGGAGAGGAAGAATATACAGCTCCAAATTGACATTTTTTCTGCACATGGTTCAAGAGGTGCGCACAGTAATTGTATTAGATTTATATTTGTGTATATTGTAATTAACATGTTTATATGGACATCAGCTAGAATTAGAAACAACAGAGAGACGTGTACTTCAACTTTTATGTTTTATTTTTTTGTAGTTTTCACGGTGTCATTGGTGTCTTCTGATGTCGTCGAGAGGGAGAGAAATAAATGTTGACATCTGTATGAAGCCTGGCCATCATTGTTGAACCAGTGTAGCTACAGTGAAAACATAATGCCAATGTGGCCAAAAGTTCAGAATAAAGAGCGATGCATGTCCAGGAAAAGAATGGAGGAAGCGCAATAACTGGGGTAGTGTGTGGCTGGAAAAAAACGTAAAGGAAACGACTCGCTGATTCAGGAGAGAAAATGGATCGCGGTCCCTGAAAGTACAGCGACTTCAATAGAGAGCAGCGTTTACAGTGTTTGCAGTGTTTGCCGTCTTCAGGCAGAGGACAGCAGCTCTGCAGCCAGCATTAGGTTTGACAGTGCCACCCCTACAACTTTATGGTCATTTATAAAACTTGAAAGGGAAATATCTCCTGCTTTATATTGTTATTGATGTTTAATGATGTTTGATTTGAGAGTTTAAATGTATTTAATCAAAGGAGTGCATAAGGGGTTTATCTGAGTAAATATTCACTAAAGATCAGTACTTGGGTTGCACTAATATCTACATAGTTGTAAGAGGTTATATGCATATTTAGCAATGATTTGGTGATAGATACAGTACCTTTTCTGAAACATTTACAATGTCAGTACACAGTGAAAACTCACAAGGTGGTGATCTTAGGGAGCAAATTGAGTCCCTCCAAGTAGAGTTGACCAGGTTAAATGAACAATTAAAATCTGAGTCTGATGAACTTGAAAAGGAGAGATTAGAAACACTCATAGGTGATATCCATGCTAAAATAGAAATACAAAAGGCATCAATGATAGAACCTACCTTCACCACCACAATTGAGCCATGTAAATCTTTACGGGAGAGAAAGTTAATCCCAAAAATGCTGGAGCTGAAGCAACAAAAGGCCTCTCAGAGGGAGAGTAAGTTCATCACGCTATATGACAAGTGGAAATAACAAGTTAGAGCCACACGTACTTCATTGCTTCCCTGTACAGACCAGATAACTTAGCTTGTGTGACACCTCTCAGAGTTTTGTATTGCTCCAGTACTTTAAGTGTCTCCAAAAGCCCATCTTGTTGGACACAGTGACAGCAAGTTGCAGACAACATCATCTGCTCCAAAAAGTGACAGAAACAGCGCCCTGCGCTTTGATGGGCTTTGCACAAAATTTAGCTTGTCTGCGACCAGGTGCACCTTCCTTCGACTTAAGTTTTTGTCCACATACTGTAAGCTGCAGGAAAACTGCTCAGATGCACTTACATCAGTGGTTCCATCAGCTGTTAGTCCAAAGAATATGTGCTCCCTCGCCTCAGAAACAATTACTCTCTTGACTGCATAAACAAAAGTTTCTGATATTTCATTTCCAATGGTGTCAGACATCCAGTTGTCTCTTCGCTGCAGCCACTTAAGTGCCCTGGGCAAATCATATGTCTGCTCCATTATTAGCTGCCATAAAACTCCATCCTGATGGCTGTGCCCCCACAGTGGAAGTCCCTTGTGTCCAAGGAATTTTATGGATCTTAAAAGCAGGTCCCAAACTTCCTGGCAATTTTCTGGTCTTTTTCAGCTTGTTCAGAAAGCATTGTGGTTATAGGTCTGTGGCTGAGAGATGACAGCATTCTCACTGATTCCAGATGCATGTCAGATGGATCATGATGGGTAAACTTGGTGGTCGTCTTACATCAGTTGCAAAATACTCCACCCTTCTTTCTTACCTTGCAGCAAACATAGCAAAAAACACTGTTTTTATTAGACACGTAGTGCAGCCACTCCCACTTCCTGGCAGAAATGATCGATCAAATGGTTCTTTCCCAAATCTCCGTGCCGGAAAGCTTGAGTTTGGCTGACATGGCTCAAATCCAGCAGTGGGTGATACAGATGCCGCCTGAGTTGCTAACTCTTGCATTAGTGAATGCAGATACTCCTGGTCTTGAACTGCTCCTGCAGCAAAAGAGCTTGGTATGGTGGAGGACGATTGAGCAGTAGACACACTTGCAGATACACTCATGCAGCCACTGGACATTGCATCCTCTTGTTCTGTTTCTATTTTGGTTGCTTTCAAGCTTTTTGTGAAAAGATTCGCTATTCTTTTCTGTGGAATTGATTAGCTCGCGATGCCGCCAAATCTATCCTCCTCACCTTTGGCTGATCCCGACCCTTACACTTTGACCAGAAGTGAATTCATTATATTTGTGCATTTAGAATTATTTTACTAATATATTTTCTGAAAGTGAACTTATCATATGCTGTTCAAAATGTTATACAAAAGTTCAGATAGGCAATTACTTATGGCCAACTACTGTAAAAACACAATGTGTGTTCCCCCTGTCAATAATGGGTGCTGCAGCAGCCTCAGCACCCCACTTCCTGCGCCCATGGATGGGTGTATTTTATAATCCATTGTGCACCAATCAATTCCCAACTTTTGGAGTTGGAAAACATAACTGAACTGTGTTATATTTACCAGGTATTTGCAGTCAGATTGTTATCAGTAACTGGGAAATACATCACTTCATTAAGATCAATTTAAAAACCACTGCAGGGTGTAAATAATGGCAGCCAGGCATAAATGCCATTGTTCTTGTTAATACCGTGCTGTTAATCACAAGGCGGTCCAGAAATATGGAAGTTACAATATATGGACACATTTACCATTAGCCTTGCATGCTATTTGTCACCAATCATCTGTTATAATGAAACATTGTAACTCATATTGTAATCAGGGGCATTATTCATTTTGCCGCACTTTCCAAGTGGTTTTAACATTTTGTTGACCATTTAAGGGTAATGTTGTTTTATGGACTCTGGCAGCCCGGGTTTTAGGTCTTATCAAGGACCCAGTTTATGGGCCATGTCCTTCAGAAAATCCAGCCTGTGAATTGGGACACTGAGTCACACCTGAGAGCTCCATAGTACAAACAGTCCTCTACTGCTGGACACTGAGCTGCTCCACTGGGGTAGATTGAGATCAAGTTTCTTAGGGGCATTTTTGTGATAATTGTAGAGGGAGCGGTACCCATTTTTTTTCTCCTGTCATACCTGTTTTTGCTAACCCTTTGTTGACTACTTACTGTGCTGGCTTTTAACTGATTGCATTTACTGGACTATAAGTTGCATCAATGACACACTTGAGTAAATGTATGATCCTTATTGTGGATCTGCAATAAAATGTTACTGACTGGCCATGTAAATTGAGTCCTAAAACCCTACTGTAAAAAACAGATATTATGCCCGACATCCCATAGTACATTCTATACAGTTAGTTATCTCTGCACAACATGCTACATCAGAAATCTAGAAATCTGCTTGACTCCTCTTGCATCAAGTCTTGATTAAGTTTATCATTCTTTCTTGTATTTGTCACCATCTCCAGTAACATATTGAATGATGAAACAGATCAGTGCACACTCTAATGACAGGCGAAAACAGAAGTGGTTATTTTTTTTTTAATTGAGTGGTATAATCACTGCGATTTCAGTACATAAACTCTGAATACAATTTGTTTCTTTAAAATTTAAAGGGCTGATTTTTATCAACTTTGGTTATCTATTCATATCTAAGAGTTGCACTTCTGTAGTTTGTGAAAAATTGTATTAGTATTGTAATATCCTAGACTTACTTTTAGTCTTGCTCTCTATACTCTGTATCATTTTAGATATTGTTTAGAAAAGGCAGCCATAGTTGAAGGGAGTTGTATTCACTGCAGGAGTATTACTATTAAACTGGTAGACGTGTTTTTATGAGGCATATACATGCCCATATTTCTAGCATATTATATAACATTATGTCCCTAACATATGATGCATGGCTTTGTGCCTACTTAATGCAACATTACATCTCTATATATACTGTTCTGCAAAGTTTATTTTTGACTTCAGCTATCTACATAGTCCTATTCAGTGTAATATGTCACTGCACTACACTGCACAACACAGCAGGAATGCTCAGCTAACAGCTTTGCACAGCACTGTAGCCTTCTCCCCTCAGCATTCTAAATAGATGAATTATGATCACACTCCTCTGCAGTTGTCTGGCCGCCAGGGTTGACATATACACTGTAAAGAGACTGGCTAATGAAGAATGGTTCTGTCATTGGAATTGTCTCGGAAATAAGGCAGATCACTCCATCTCTCTTTCTCTCTCCCTTTCTCTCAGTCTGTCCTGTTGTTTTCTCACTCTTTCTTCCTTTCTTCCTTTTATTGCTCCATTGCACTTCCACTCATCATTCATTCCCGTGTTCCATTCTCTCACAGGATTCTTGTCTGTATGGAATAAATGATATTTTGGTGTTGCAAATGCATCATACCCCTTCACCCACCCCATCCCCCATACCCATAGTGCTCTGCGGCAGTTGGAGATGTGCATCTAACCATTTCTAATGAGCTTGCTTGCGTTATATGCTGTTGTTGTTTGCAGTGAACTAATTTGTGGTTGCCATAGAAATTGTCTCTGCTAAATGTGACCATCTTTACTTTGTGCTTAAATCTATCATTGCCAGCAGCTCAGAGGTGGGCAGGCGCATGAAATTTGATTAATATGATTTAATATAGATTTTCCATTAAGTTCTTGAGGAAACTCTGTGTTGGATGTCTTTGTTGTTTCTGTTAGTATACAATATTTGTTGTTTCTGTTATTATACAGTATTTTTTAAACTCACATTTAATCTTAAAGTCCTCTGATGGCAGAAGATATGCAGTGCAGTTTGTCACGCTCTTCTCCTCATTTTCCCTTGGCCCCTGTCTCAAGCCCCTGCTCAGTTTTCCCAGCTTCTCTCCACACTCACACACCTATTCCCAATTCCCTCATCACCCAGACCAGTATTTAAACTTGCCATTTTTACCAGCTCCTTGTCAGTTTATCTCTTTATGTTCCTTGGTGCTTTTCTATGTGTCTGGAACCTGAGTTTAGTTACCTGTTGTCTGTACCTGCTTGCCTATCTACCTGCCTATAAACCTGTCTGCCTGCTTGCCCCCCTGTCTGTCTGTAAGCCTAAAAGCAACTTAAATGGATCAGCCTGTCTGTGTGTCTGTGATAGAGTCCTCCCTGTCTGTGCTGTTATCAGCAACTGTGACACAGTTTCACTTATTTCAAGAAGTGCCAGAGAAATCAAAATGATCTTCATTCTCATGTCCATTGTTGGTTAACAATGTCAAAAGACCAAAGGTAGGCATTTTCCAAAGGAGGGGTTTATTTCCCTGCTCGTTTCCTCTGTGAGTGATCAACTGAGTTTTGACAAGCTGTGTCTTCATACATTCTACATTTCCCTTTAAAATCTTTGTCAGGACTGTCTCTTGAATATTTTAAGCATGGTAGGGGGTGAAAACTCATTTGCTACTTCTTTTCTACCACTTTGGGGTAGAAATGTCATTGTCAGTGGGATATGCCCATGGTAGTGGCTGTACCCAGTCTGGCCTAAATGTAAATGTCAGTAGAGATGTTCTAAAAATGTGCTTTTCTGTCTCTTTCACTTCACTTTCTGTCTTATTCCCTTCTCGTCTCTCCTCATGGAGATTCACTGATTCTTTCTCCTCTTTTCATCTTTTCATCCTAACTCTTTATCTCCTTGTTTTTACCCTCTGCTTGCTGTTCCTCCCTGCATCCTGCTCTCTGCCTCTATTTGTTTCATCCTCTCATCCCTCCGTTGTTTTCCACCCTCTCCAGACTCCATTTTATATCGCTCTGTGTTCTTTCAGTTTCCTTTTTTTGTCCCTATTTTCTCTGTTTATTCCCCCTCTTTCTACTCTTGCCATCTGTTTTGTATCCTCACCATCCTATACACATCTTCTCCCATCTTAACCTTTTAAGCCTATCCACCCTAGTCCCTTCCCTTCTTGCACTGCATCTCTCCTATGTCTCTGTGGTACAACTCTTGTTGAGAAGGATGCCAGTAACTTGTCTGTCACCTGTCATGTCTGTTGCTTTTTTTCCTCTAAACCTAACCATTTTTCTATTTCATCTGCTGTATTTGCTTGATTATTCCCCATGCTGTGGAATGAATTTCTGAAACTTTTGTGTACTTGCATCCATGATCTTACAAAAGTTATTTCATTCACTTTCAGTCTTTCTGTTTCGGGGCTCTTACTTTTAAGATCAAGCTGTCTCTTTTTCTGTCCTTTCTTCCCACTCTCTCTAACTACCACAGTACTGTCATTTTACCCTCTTCAGTTGCTATGCACTACTCCCCTCAGGTGGCCTGGCTCATACCAACTTTGCCCCTTCACCTCCATTGCGATATGGAGTGTAAAGGCTAACACAATCTTCCTGTCAGGGGAGATTTATTCCCTCACCTTTTGGAGCTCTTGATCAGGGTCTATGTGCATCTGTAATCTGCCTCTGAAAGGTGAGGCATTCACCCTGCACAAGCCTGCCTTGGCCCTCCTGGATAGATGGCTGGGGACCGGGTCTGTCGATGCAGCATTAAACATTTAAAACTCAGTCTGCAGATAACTTGAAGCATAGCAATGGAGCCAGCAGTCTGGAAGTCTGGAAACCACAGAGGGCAGTGGATGAAGCAAAGAGAGAACAAGAGAGAGAGAGAGAGAGCTAGACTGTCAGGGGACACTGATAAGGAGAGAGAGAGAAGAAAATCTCTTCCTGTCATTTTCTAGGAGACAGTGAGACATAAGACTCAGTAGCTATCACTGTAGAGGAGGCACACAGTGAACAGACAATACTCTCTGTTGCTGCTCTCGGCCAAGCTAAGCCATTTCAAATAGGTGTGACCGCAATATTGTTGCAATACCCTTGTTTCCATCTCAATAACTGTGAGTAAAAAAGAGCGGAATATCTCAGTAACAACACTCAAAGATATGTCTTCCAGGTGCCACGTGTTGCTTTGTTTTCACTGATGCAGACAAAAATGTATCCCAAAAAACAGTTGGCCATTTAATAATCTTACTTTAATACAATAGACTAGTAGACTCAATTCGATAGGCAGAAATGTGCCAACATGCAGCGTTGCCAGTGCTGAGGCAGAGAGGCTTGATATTGCTGCCAAAGTCAATTACAGCACAGCTAGTCAAGTGAATGAAATGAGAGATTTGAAGAGAGCAGGAGACACCTGCATAACCAAATCATATTAAGAACAATGTCTCTAGACAAAATTGGAAAAATACACTGCAGTAATTGTTAGTGTTTTCTTATATGCTGAGATGCATATTTCAGGAATGTGAGTCCTACATCCTCCAGTAGATGGGGTTCAACAAGTGTCCTCCCACAGCTGTGCTATACATACAACTGGTCCTGGTTAGAGCAGGCAGCTCTCACTATGTTAATTGGCCATCAGCGTTGCCTATGACTGATGAATTCAACAAGCTGTTAAAACTATGGCTGTTCTGTCTTGCAGCTGGCCCTCGGGTCAAATAGTCCCTGTTAACAGGTGGGACTACATCTCAAGCAGTTTCTCACATTTTGTTTCCCTTTTGCGAACCATCCAGAGCTTTTTAGTCAGATGGCATACTCGCTGATGAACCAGCTGTAATTGGAGGTCTGTCACTGATCAGTCAATGATAATTAACTCCAGCCTACAATTTCCCCTGACATTTGCTCCTTGAAACAGCCAATTAGGCCACATTGAGAAAGTAGAGCAGGCAATGGCAGACACATTCCCTTACTATATGTGAGACACGCAAAAACACCTTCACACACATGCTCAGATGCACAAAAAAGAGTGCAGGACTGTTGCGTGACCAGCTTGACAAAGATGCTGTTGATCCTAAAACAAGTTGAGGTCCAGGAGGGTGCAACAGCACTGTAACACCTGAGCTCTGTGTCAGCACTCTTTGCCTTCTCCTCACTTCTTCTCACCTGTCCTCACCTTTCCTCCGCTCTCATCCCATTGCTTTTCCTTACCTTTGCTCCCACACTGCTGCCCTTGGTCTCCTCTATCCTTCATCATTTCCCTCCTTCTTTCTCTGTTTTTGTTAGTTTCTCTCTGCCTCTGTTCTGTCAAGCACAAACAGGACTGCCATGCTGTTACATGCCATAAATTCAGACAGGGTCATAACATATTTTTTTATTACAACCAGACCATAACACAGACATAGAGTGATGTAGGGATAATTAGAGGGAAATAGCTACAGAGACAAAAGCAAAAGCACTTATGACAATAGAAGGGAAAGATAAAAAACTGAAAAAAAAGAGTAAGAATAGAATATAAAAGATCTGGATTTAATATCATGTCAGAGAATAGCATAGAGTATGAGAATATGAGAAAGTTGAGAGAAGGACACAGTGGAGCATGTTGTGATAGCTCTGACGTGAGGAGAAATGGCCGGGAGAGGTAGATGGATGAAGGAGAGATCGAGGAACTGAGGAGGAAGAAACAGGCGAAGAATGACAACGTGTGACTTAGAAACAGAGACGGAAAGCTGGGGCTGAGGTGCAGACTGAGTGTTTGCCCTGTGGGCCCAGTTGGCCAAAGGTAAGCCAGAACAGTGCACAATGTGTCACTCTACATTTTATCAACAACATAGCAAGTTATTTCTGGAGGATGGGATCTCCAACCTTAGGTTTAGTTTTTTACTGTTGCATGTACTTGCGTTGGTTAGTGTATCCGAGTGAATGGGTGCACTCAGCTACCACCAATGCTCTGCTGAAACGCATATGTGTCTCCCAGATTAGACTTGTTGACATTCCTTTGTCAATCCACATGGTTTGCTGTCTAAGTGTTGCGTGTGTGTTGTGTCCAGAGTCAGAGTTTCCTTTTCTGTTACACCCTAATGAAGCCTCTGACTTTTATGGCTCATGCACTCTCCTGAGACTCCTCGCTAACATGCACACTTAGAGCAAGTTTCACATGCGGAATAAATACACGTGCACATTTCACTCTTTCTCTCTCGCTCTGTGTGTGTGTGTGTGTGTGTGTGTGTGTGTGTGTGTGTGTGTGTGTGGCTTAGGCCCATTGTTTACATATGGCTAATCACCAATTCGACTCTAGGAAGAAAACCTTCCAGGGACTGTAGCTCATCTACTGCAGCGATGCAACATCTGGACTCAAGCATATTTTATCATATTATTATCAACCTCACTAAACAGTAGTTGTTTAGTACTGAAGAAACAATAGGGGAACAGTCCAATGGGATTTTCCTCTGTTGCTGAGGAAAACCAAGAGCAAAGTAAATAGGTTGGGTGGAAGATTGAACGTGTGAAATAGCAGGAAGAAGATCAAGAAAGGATCACTGAATGGATGGAAGGAAATAAGACTGATCAAAAGGAAAGGTGGCAGGAAGAAAAGCACTGTGACAAAAATAGAATGCAGTTCAGGGCAGAATAAACTATCTGAAAACAGGAAATGACAGAAGAAAGAGGCAAAAAATGTGAAGGAGAAGGAAAAGCAAAGAAAGGAAAAAAGATGGGACCTAATAAAAGGCAAAGCTTTTGGTTGCATTTACCATAGAAATATATACTCTGTGAGACAATACCAGATGGCAAGACCAAGAAAATTTATAATAGTGATAATCACTCAGTATTATTAAGGAATATTATGACTAAAGGAAAATGAAAATTTCAGCAGAAAAGACAAACTGTGCCTTGATGATTGTGGTGATGGGCTACACTGTGCCGGCCATGGCAGCAGTGGTGACTTGATATAAATTAGAGTTGGTAAAGGAGCCTGGCAGATAAGTACTCATTTGTGACATGCATTTACATGGTGATGCAAATGGGTGCTGGGAAGGATGGGAGGGTTGGGAAATGAATGGATAATAGAAGTCAAAATAAGGAATTGAAGGAATAAGGGAAAAGGAAAATACACACAAACAGGATTGCAGGACACAACACATAAAGGATACAAAGTGTAGATGAATTATACCTCTGTTCTTCTGTATTATGTGCAAAGACATGCACACACATATGTGCGCTTGCCCCCGCCTGCGTCTCCAGCCCGTATTTTCTTCTCTCATGTCCTCTCCCATTATGGAGCATATGCAAAAGCCAATGTGCTTTCCATCCAGCTCACAATTACATAACAGGGGCCCTACAAGTCTGCTTTTTGTATGTAACACTGCCACTACTACTACATATATCTATCAACGGAGAACTGCAGCTTTGACTCTTGACTCCCATACTTGTGACCGCTTTTAATCTAAAAATGTGACCAAGAAATATAATTTCCTCTCACTGTTATAGTAATTAGAAGAAAATATGAGAAAAAGGGAGTGTATTCATGTAAATACAAGTCAGATATAAATGATAAATAATTGTTAGAGGTTTAGTTTTATCTGAAACCAGCAAAGGTATACATACCAGCACAATATCACTTCTGTAGTGTGACTGAGACCAAATCTGCTCACAGTGATGTGTGTAGAATGTCACAGCAGAGGGATCATATTGAGCTGTCAGTTTATGCAGCTTAAATAGTCTATTGCTTTTCTCACATTTGCAGCACTGCCAACATTATGTGCATCTAAATGTAGCCGAACAAGATTGAGTGAATGTAACTTCTTAATCACTTCAGTAAACAAAACCCCAGTTAAGAGGCAGTAATAATGGAAACACATTTTTGTATAGCAAGATACTATAATTGTTGCCTCAGTGCACAGATACTTTCGTCTTCTAAAATAACTTGTAGACAATAAACAGGAGTTATAATGTCTCCTGACATGTGTAATCATTTAAAGCAGAGACATCATTTGCTCATTCAAGCATATTTGGAATGCTTTATGTTAACATATGGGGTGATTAGCAAGATCAGTTTCCGCTGCTTCCTGCTGCTCTGTTGGTTTTAAATGGGGCAAGAAAAACTGATGTAATTGGCCAACTTTACCAGCAGATGTGTATGTATAATGTCGTCCTTGAACCAACAATATATTCATCCTGCTTTGACCTCTTCTTTAAGTTGTTCTGTGACAGAACTGAGATATCATCTCTGCAACCACTTTTACTAACAAACAAAACAAACAAAAAAAACCCAAAAAACAACACTAAAGACCAGAATAAAACAGGACAGAACACATATAAGGGTGTCTATAGGAAGCATGGGAATTGTGCGCTGAAAGTGATGTGGGTCACATGTACATTCTCCTTTATAGGTGTTGCTATTACCTACAGTTATTATGAGATATAAATGACTGACCATGGTTCAGTCTAAACATTAGAGGGAAATGGAGATGCTTTTCCCCAGGGCAGCATAAACAATCATGTGATGTTTCCAACCTGTAACACACTGGTAGACCAGGGTGCAAGTGTGTAGCAAATATACAATGACCCTTGGCACACATTGTACCTTCGTAAATCGTGTATTCTTGTCATTATTATGATATCCTTTAAAGCCTGCATTATGAATTATGTCCAAATTTTATTTAACCCAGGTCTCAGGTCCCTGGTATATTGTACATATGTAACACAGGTAAGTTGAGTCATCTTATAGCCTTCATCAGGATAGAGTCTGTGCATACACACAAGTCACAGTGACATTATAATAAACTTATCAATAACCTCACTCCAACTATCTCCACCCATTCCATATATCAGCTGCATGGATTTGCAAAGCAATAACCCAGCACAGAGTCAACCATCCACTCAGAATAAAATAGATTTATTACATTGCCTTTTGTTTACTTTTTTTCTCATGGAGCTGTAGTATGCTTGAAAGTCATTTATTGGCTCATGAATGTTATACTGCATTTATAGACCTTTAGGAAATAACATTTTAAAGAGAAAAGTAAGGAAGAGAGTGTAGTAAAAAAAAATCACCTGAGAGAGCCTTATACCTACTGTGCATGTGTATGAGTATGTGCATCTTTCTTTGGATAAATCAACATCTCAATCTATATGCCTGCTTATGACAAAATCACTGCATTTATACACTGTATTAATTGATGTGTGTGTATGTAGATAGATAAGTGTGTTTTTCTATGTATGGCCATACAGACTGTGCTTTTGACCTACTGTGTATACATTGGACTGTGTCTTAATTCTGCAATATTATTTATATTTTCCAAAGCCCACTTCTGTCTCTGTTCACATCAGGATTAACTTGCTTCCATCAATACCCACTCTGTCACATTTTAATTTAGAGAGGATTTATGAAATTATATTTCCTCTCATCACAGGCTGAACTGTTTGAACGAACTAGATTGCAAAGAGACTGCTAAAGAAGCAAAGTGTATGGAGGGGTTTTGAAGCTCACCTGCCCACAAGGGGTTGACGGTTGAGGAAATGTTCAAACAATCATTTTCCTGTGGGCTTTTGACAGGTTTGATCAATAATGCCATAATCACTAACAGGCAGTCACAAGACATATGAGAAGTCATAAAACTGTATCTCCTTGAGAAGCAGTCCTATCTTCTAGAAATTACATTTCTATACAACAGAACTGCAAAAGCAAATGCTTACAGGAAACATAATTGCTGACTGGATTATGTTCAGCGACAGTAGGTTTTTGTATGAATGAAGCACTACATTTATTAATGGCAGCAGTCACCAGGTTTAATGTAAATTATATAACCATGAAAAAGTGTAATAATGCTATAGGCATTCCACGTTGATAGCATAGCTATTTTGGTGGAAAACAAATATATTTTTTTTACTGATAAGGTCAGTATCAACATATTTGCAACTTGTCAAATGTAAATTAACAAGATGCTCACATAGATCAAGTCAGACTTAAAAAAAAAAAAAAAGGGGTGGGTGGGTAATGTATTCCATTCCAATCTGAATTCCAGAACATGTGGAACAGCCATATTGATACATAAAAAAACCCAGTTCAATGCGACCACTGTCATTTCAGATCCACAAGGACGATTTGTGGTGGTTTCAGGGCTCCTCTGCCACAGGCCTGTGGTTCTGGTTAATATTTACGCCCCAAATTGGGATGATGATAAATTCATAGGAAAAATAATCTCATTAATTCCAGATTTGAACTCAGAATTTGGAGTAGATCTAAACTGTGTAATTAATCCAGCACTAGACTGTTCCAATCCTAAATCTGCAAACCTTTCAAAAAAGGCCAAGTTACTATCAGTTTTTATGGATCAGATAGGAAGTGTTGACCCTTGGTGTTCTTTATTTCCACAAAGTAAGTAATTTTCTTTCTTTTCCCCCGTACATCACTCATACAGTAGAATAGACTATTTTTTTATTAACAGGACCCTTCTTCCCTTTGACACAAAAGCTGAAAGCTCTACTACTATAACTGAATCAGATGACGCTCCTGTATTATTAGAGCTTGCATTTCCTCTTTACAAATTGGAACGCCCCCCTTGCGAATTAGACAGGAATTTACTGGTTGATAATGCCTTTTGTGAACTGATATCCCAAAAAATTGATGACTTTATAGAATCCCACAAAAAAGATAACATTTCCCCTTCCCTTCTTTGGGAAACACTAAAAGCTGTAATTAGGGGTGAGATTATATCATATCCCGCTAAAATAAATAAGATGAAGAGAATTAAACAAGACGAACTCATTAAATCAATAACTAAAGTGGATGCTCAGTACTCTATCTCCCCCTCCCCTGAACTCTATAAAAAGAAGCTGGACCTTCAAACTCAGTATAATTTGTTATCAACTTAAAAGATGGAACGTCTCCTGTTAAAATCATGGGGGTATGTCTATGAACATGGCGATAAAGCTGGCCGTCTGCTAGCACACCAACTTAAATGCCGCTCAGTCTCTCAACAAATCCCACAAATAAGGAAGGAGAATGGTGAACTAACTCTTGACCCAGAAGAAATTAATGAAACATTTACCTAATTTTACTCCAATCTATATTCGTCAGAGATGACAAATGACAATACAGACATGGACCATTTCTTCAGTAATCTCCAGGCTCCTTCTATAAACACAACACATAGGACTGAGACTGAACTTCCATTAAAACATATAGAAATCATTAATGCGATAAAGGCAATGCAAAATGGCAAGACGTGGGGCCCTGATGGGTACCCTATAGAGTTCTTTAAAAAGTTCTCCAATAAATTATCCACAATTTTGCTTGATATGTTCAATCACTCTTTGTCCCATGGCTCACTTCCACATACACTGACTGAAGCATCAATTATCTTCCTGCTTAAGCCAGGTAAAGTTAACACTGAATGTGGCTCATATCAACCCCCCTTCTCCTAAACAGTGATGTGAAGATCTTAGCCAAAGCTCTTGCCTTACGCCTAGAAACCACAATGCACGACGTGATCTCAGCAGACCAAACTGGTTTTATTTTAGGGCGTCATTCCTTTACAAATATCCGCCAGCTTTTGAATGTTATTCACTCTCCTGCATCCAGTGTGGTAGCCGAGGTGGTTATCACACTGGATGCAGAGAAAGCTTTCGATAGGATTGAATGGGGATATTTATTTGCATGTTTAAAGATATTTGGATATGGTCCTAATTTTATTTCATGGATTAAACTCTTGTATGTCTCACCGAAAGCCTCTGTAATTACAAATGGCAAGCAATCACAGTACTTTCAGCTGTCAAGGGGGACCCGTCAGGAATGCCCTATCAGTCCACTGCAATTTGCCTTGGCCATGGAGCCCTTGTCCATTACACTCAAATCATTGCCATCAATAAATGGAATTCATAGAGGGGGAAAGGGGCATAGAGTATCTCTATATGCAGACGATTTATTAATGTTTGTATCGGACCCTGTTTTAAGTGCACCTCATATTGTCCATGCTCTGAGGAGATTTGGCACATTTTCTGGGTACAAGCTAAACTTTAGTAAAAGTGAATGTTACCCTGTTAATGACCTGGCTCTTCAAATACAGGACAATGCCTTACCGTTCCAAATGTCTAGAAATGGCTTTAAATATTTGGGCATTAATATTGTATCTTCCTAAATCTTTCTTCAAATCTATTGCTAAGGCTTTCATTTCATTTATATGGGATGGTAAAAAACCTAGAACACGGTTAGAACTGCTACAGAGGCCTAAATTACAGGGTGGCCTAGCTCTTCCAAATCTCTGTCAATACTATTGGGCCACAAATGTTCAAAAAATCTTATATTGGCTCCACACTCCTGATACAGACTGGTGCCCCTTTTTTAAGCCACATCTTGCATCTCAACATCTCTCAGAGCCCTGGTCACCTCCAGCCTTCCCCTCTCTATCTCACAATTTACTAACAATCCAATCATCATAAATACCCTCAAGATATGGTTTCATATTAGGCGGAACTTTGGGTTTAAAAATTTTCTCCATGTAAGTCCTATACATAATAATCACCCTTTCCCCTTGGCTAGATTAGACTCTGAATTTACTCTTTGGCAAAGACATGGCATTTATAATTTTAAAGATATGTACATAAACTATATTTTTGCAAGCTTTGATGACTTATCACACAAATTCGGTCTCCCTCGGTCTAGCTTATTTAGGTATTTCCAAGTCCGCCACTTTCTTCAGCGTCATGACCCCAACTTTCCACACATATCTTCACTCTCTGGTTTAGATGATCTGTTAGAAATTCCTTTCAACTCCAAAAGACTAATTTCAAGAATCAGTGACTGTATAACTTCTTTTAAAACCACAACCCTTGCAAAGATCAGGGCAGACTGGGTGGATGAGCTGGGGGAGGACTTGGAGGAGGACACCTAGAATAGCGCTCTACAAAGAGTGAATGACAGTACTTCCTGTGCGAAACTAAGTATAATGCAATTCAAGGTTTTACATCGCACTCTCTATTCCAAAGCAAGACTGGCTAAAATATACCCTAACACAGATGCAAGCTGCGACAGATGTCAAAACATTCCTGCCAACTTAACCCATATGTTTTGGTTATGCCCAGCCCTGACAACTTACTGGTCTGTGATCTTTAAAACACTACCAGAGGTACTTGATATTGATCTCCAACCCAATGCAGCATCGGCCATATTTGGCATCACAGATAGAAGACATTCTGCAATAAGGAAAAGAGCTGCTTGCACGCAGAAGAATATTACTACATTGGAAATCTAAAAATCCTCCTAATGTGTCTTTGTGGCTGAGTGACTTGATGTAGTTCATACAGTTAGAGAAGGTAAAATACACACTCAGGGGGTCCAGGGACAAATTCTTCTCTATCTGGGATCCTGTGTTGACATACTTAACCCTCGTATTATCCTCAAATATTACTAACACATTTTACCATTGGGGTCAATCTGACCCCAGGGATATTTGCCTCCAGAAAATGATTTACAGAAAGTTGTTGACCAAGTTTTTGTGTCAGGCACTTTGTTTATTTGTTGAATACATAAATAACCCCTTGATAATGAAACCTATCAGTGAGTTGACCTGCCCTCTAGCGCCACCATCAGGCAAAACTTTTAAATTAGAATTAATTTATCTTGAAAAGTTTTCATACAAATCTTCTCAAATTTACTGACAACATTAATGACCACAAGAGTATGAACCCTATTGGTTTTGGTGATGATATGACCTTCTCTGTAGTGCCACCATCAGGTCAAACTTTCAGTTTTAGAGTTAGTGTATCTTGAAAATCTTTCATCCAAATCTTTTCTAATTTGGGGTGCACATTCATGACTCTCACAAAATTAACCATATTGATTGATGTTGGTCGGCCCTGCCTTGTTTGTTTGTCATCAAAGCGTATGACACGGGACAAAACTTTGAATGTCTTCAGAGACATGGTGGCTGGAAATATTGCCCTTCCAGTCTCAGCGTTTCAAAGGCTTGCTGTTGCTTCACCTTTTGATTTGTAAACTCCTGCCAAAATGAGCAAGCCAATGTAGGCTTCCAGGTCAACTACATCCAAGTCTTTCCAACTGTCCCCATACACACACTTCCCTCTAAATTTGTCATCCCAAGAACAATATTTTCAATCGATGGTGTTATGAAGAGCTCTAATGATGACTTGATGTCTTCAACATGGCTGATTGCATATCTGTGGGGCCTGGAACCATTTTGATAATATTAGTAGTGCTAAGTCTACCCTGCTGTTGAAGTGGGGAAAGGGACCATATTATCTTTCCATTTTTGGAAGGGATCGTGTCTGCTGGTGGTTGAGAGACAACAGGAGGGTCAACACTCTCATTCTCATCAGATGAGAATGCCTCAAAATCAGGGTCCTCCTCAACACAATCCTCTGTCTCAGACACATTCTCCTCTATGTCACTTTCACTGTCAAAGAGCTGTTCCAAAACATCATTGACAGTAAACCTTTTCCCAGAGGACATTTTCAAGTGAGAGAGCGTGCAGATTGCAGTATACACAGAGCACAAAGAGGAATGATTTGGATAGAGGGCTGCCGTGCAAGCTTTTATATGTTTGCTCCTCCTTTATTTTGCATGAACTACCAATGTCCTTGCGGGAATACCCCGCCTTCCAATACAGTAGAATACAGTAGGTCACACATACACACACGGACACACACACACCTTCATGCCCATGGTGCGGGAAAGTTCTCATGACAATATTGCCCCTCCCCCAATGTCACGTTAGCAGCAAAAATGGAAAATTATGGTCCCTCTACTCACTTCAACAACAAGGTAGACGTGCTGCTAAGAGTGTGTCCCACCAGACACACAGTCAGCCATGTTGAAGACATAAATTCATTATTTGAGCTCTTCATATAACCATCAATTGAAAATATTTTACTTGAGATGATAATTTTAGAGGGGAGGCATGTGTAGTTGGAAAGACTTGGATGTGATCAACTCGCAAGCCTACATTGGCATGAGTTCACAAGTCAAGTTGTTTCCCACATGCCCACACCACGAGAAGTATCAAAGTTCTCGTGGGAATAGTTGTTACTTGTGTATATACAACAAGGGTAGAAAATAATAATGAAAATAATGTGTGAGCATTGTTCCAAGGATTTTTCCTATGTTTTATTCTTGTGTACATACTGTTGGGACTCATCATTCAAGACACCAGATTTTTCTTTCCTCCACTGGATAAAGGAACTCACACTCCAAAGTTCCTCACCGTTCACACCTGGGGACGACCCTTCCCCCCACTGACCTTACTGGCCACCCAGTGTGGGTCAGCGTGTGACATGTGACCCCCAAGGGTGTCACCAAACAAAACTAGATCTCTGGCCCCTTCTCTTCTTGGCTTGCTCTGGAGAGCAGCTCCTGCTCTCTCCTCTCAGCTCCTCAAAGGGCAACAAGACCCCAGCCCAGGTCAGCCTTGCTCCCTGAGAAAGCTCTCTCGCTGGCCTGCTCACAGTAGCCTGCAAACGCTCTTCTACTCAACAGCAGCGACCTGCTTCCGATTAACTGAGAGTGAACCAAATTATCTTCAGAATCAGCAGCTACAACACAAGGCCAGCTGATTTTCCAAGCAACAGGAGTCATAGCGGAGTTAGCGTGGAACAGCTAACCCTGTAAGGAGAACAAAGGAGATAACAGCAAAGCAACACAGCCAGGACAGACAGGACTTTACTCCACCAGGAAGACTCCCAACTCACTGGACTTTACAAAAACACTGGAAGGGACCTCTTTGTTTGTTCCAAGTACTGGGTAACGTTAACTGACTGGGCCGAACCTTTCACAGCACAACATAGCACAGCACATCATAGCTAAGCAGCAGAAGTCTTAACTTTGTTAATGTACTTGTTGATTGATGTCTTGTTGTTGTAATGTTTGCTTAGGTTGTGGTCACTCATACAGTTAATCAGGTACTCGTATGTTCACACACATAGTAGTATGTCTCAGTTCTAGAACCTGCATGAAGCTAACCTCCTCCCTCTAACCTGGTACCTCACACCTTCCCTCCCATACACACCAGGTGGTCTCAGCGGCCATTTTGAGTAGTTTCTTTGTTTACCGCCATCTTGTGTAGTCTTCTTTGTTCAGGTCATGTGGTCACAGTGACCACTTTGAATCAGCCATCTTGCCATTGTTTGTGTCCCCATAAACACACACACATACCCCTACACACACACATACACACACCTGTATATACTAGATAAGACATTGTGTTTTACTCTGCTCCTTTGTAAATAAATGCCTTTAAGTATAACTACTGGTGTGTTTAATGTTGCACAAGCGTGAATATTGCCAACCTCTACTTGGTAGAATTCCAATCCTTCAACTTTAACTTACTGTTGATATGGTAATTTGGTTATAGTTAGTAAGCTAATGGTTAATCAGAGTTCCAGATTAATGGTAATAAATTGAGACTAAAACCATATTGGCTATTTTGCCTATTAGTTTAGGCTGGTGCCCCGAGGACTTTAATGAATTTTAAAGTTGTTATTTACTATTAATATTTTTAATATTCATATTTTCTTAATTTATGATAGCCAATAAATTGATATACAACCGAAATCCAACATATTTGGTGTCCAGCTCATGAGGTAGAGCTCAGACCCAACAATACCTTGTATCATTGATGCTCAATAAAAATATATTGCAAAAAAACCCCAAAAAACTAGATGTCCACATAATGTTAACAGAAAACCTAATTTAGTCGCATTTACGTTTCCTTCAAAATGTATTTGTTGTTGCCATTTAGTCGAATAGAAAGTTTCTAGTTTCTAGCATACAGGGTTTGAGGGATGAAACAGATACAAGTGTACAAAAGGTGATTAATATGTCATATATTTTGTTTATCTTATCTTTTGGCTGCATCCCCCCCGCTGTTTGTGATTTTGCCATTTGTTTTTTTTTGTTTTTTTAATGTCACTTTAAATAATTTTTTTCTACATAAAGAGACCTATTACATGCCTAGAGAGCTGGTTATGGCTGCTGGTTTGATTGCAGATGCTCCATGTTTTGTTTTTGGCAGATAGGGTTTTGAACTTCCCAATAATGGGAAGCTTTTGCATGTTTCAGAAACATACATCATACTGAGCTCAACCATGTGAGGGATAAGACATTACATTTGTGTGCTTTATTGAATTGTGTTTAATAAATAGGTTGCTACCAGAACAAAACAAAATCTGGTTTTATACAGTGATGCAGCATTTGTTCAGCATTATGGAGATGCTACCTGTACATTTTTGCGTTTTTGTGTGTGTGTGTGTGTCTGTGTCTGTGTCTCTGTCTATGTGTGGGTGGGTGTGTATATGCTATCTTCATCTCTCGAGGGGAAGCACACAGCAGTCCCTCTCCACTAAAAGTGCTGAGTTTGAGGGATTGTGTCAGATGACAAATCTAAGGGACAAACTGCATCTAAATCAGACATTCTTTATAGTCGGTCCTTCCCCTCTTCCAACTATCTCCCTCCATCCTTCTCTCCGTCCGTTTCTCTCCTCTTCATCTCTCAAATCTCCTCATGTCACCATAATTTATTGTGCATGGTGAGAGGTGAAATGTGGAGTGTGTAAATTTTATATCACTTTTCTGTTCTTGTAACTTGTCTCTCCTTGTTTATCCACAGTTTTACTTTTTTTTCCCAGCGTAATAGAAAAACAAAAGTAATGTGATGCTGTAGATGAAAGAGATGACAGTGAATCATCAACCCCCCCATGATTACTGACAGAGCATTGCACTGTGGGCAACCTCCACCATGAACAACTCTCTCAGTGGGTGACAGCATTACAAATGGATGCTACACACACAAACACACAAAAAAGTACACATGCATGTGTAATTGCATATACATACAAAGAATTAGAGTATGGTAGGACTGATGAGAACAAAGCACAGATGAAAAAACTCAAAAATCTTTTGGCTAATCTTATAAACATATGGTAGTAAAGCTAAAAACTGTGCTTATTTGTGTTGATTAGAATAGGAAAATTCCCCCTCACTGTTTATAGATAGACATTTAATACCTAGTCTTTGTTTTTTTTTTTGTCATTCACTCTGTCGTCCTCCTTCCCTCCTCCCGTCACTCCCTCCTAGCCTTCATCTCACTCAGAGGGGGGCTGGGAGCCATGTTTCTACCTAATGATACATTGCTGAGAGGAGAGAAAATCTGACAGTTAACAACCTCCTCTCGTTCTTAATCTCTCTCTCTCTCTCTCTCACACACACATACACACACACACACACACACACACACACACACACACACACACACACACACACACACAGGTCTTTCAACAGTTATAAGGACCCTCATTATGCATTTCCTTGCCCCTTATTCTAACCTTAACCATCTCAAAGAAATGTCTAACTCAAACCTGAACCTAATTCGAAATTTAACCCTAAAACACTAAAAAGTCTTAACCATCAAACAGAGCTTTGAAGTTGTGAGGACCGGCCAAAATGTCCTCACAACGGTTTCAAACCAAAATCTGTCCACACAGCCACAGAAAGACATGTACACATGCACATACACACAAATATACAGAGAGCCATGATACAGACAAGAATACATAGTAACACCCTGTCCGGTAATGCAGTAAAGTTGTGCCACTACTCAACTGGCCTCTGCATGTGATTTCATGTCATATGAAATAAATTGCGAAGATGATAGTGTGAATATATGATCACATACAAGTGTACACATAAATACATATACAACTCATACATGAGCACACTTTCATATGTGCACACACCAAGGACACATGTTATAGTACACACTGAAAAATCAGAGAGAGATGGGAGGAATGGTTGTGTAATGAACATTGCTTTTTGCTTTATTGGATTCTGTAGAATAGAACAAAAAGTTACAATCAACACTGGCCTCAAGGTGGAGATAAAACTTGCAAGAAACTCTGCAAGAGATTAGATTTTTCCTCTTTACCTTTATTTTTGATCCCATACACTTCAGCTAGAGACTTAAGAATTGATAGTTTGCAGCTAAGAAATAACCATGATTGCTCAATTTGAAATGGTGTACGGAATAAAAACAGACATTGGTAGCTCTTTATCTCTGAGGTGTGATCCTTCAAACTAGTTAAAACTGTTAATGTAATCTAAACTCAGCATGGCAATCTACAGTCAAAAGTACTGCAAACGATACAGATGAAGTTTGAAGAGGCTGTGGTTTACAAGCTTTGCCCTTCTTTATGCATATTGTTGTTTAATGTCTTTATTCCATGGTCTTGTACGGCTTACAGAATATACAATGTACCAATTCAAGACAAGACAAAATGATAACAGACCATACAGTAAAAAGAACAATGTACGAAACATGATTTGGATTAACATTAGTAGGCCATTGTAGTAGGGAGGTAGCACACAATTTTGTCTGTGGTCAACATAGTTATTTAAAAAAAAAAAGAGCAAATACAACAGTCTTCCCTATCTTTGACTCACAGGAATGCCCCCATCCAAAACAAATTTCTCAACTCTAAATTTAAAAGCAACCAGACAACAACAAATGATAATTACAGGGTGAATACAAATGAAAATCTTGATTTTTATTACCTTGGTACCTGACAGCTTTGGATTCACTGCCTGGTTTACCACCTGTGTGGCTACAATTCAGAAATCCATGTGAGAGATACACTCACCAAGCACTCGATTAGGAATACCACACTAATCCTGGGTAGGGCCTCCCTTAACTCTCAAAATAGCCTCAATTATTTGTGTCAAGGCAGTGGTGCAGTGGTTAGCGCTTTAAGAGCGCTGTTGGATGAAGATTCTGGGTTTGAACCTCAGTTCGGCCAGAAACTTTGTGTTTGGAGTTTGCGTGTGACTGTGTAGGTATCCTCCCGCAGTTTAAACACATGCATTGTCAAGTGAGATTAATTGGCAACTCTAAATTGCCCAGAGGTGTGAACGTGAGCATGAATGGTCTCTATAGGTTAGCCCTGTGACAGACTGGCAACCTATTGAGGGTGTACCCCACCTGTCAGCTGTGACTGGCTTCAGCCTCATGTTGACATGATTATTATTATTATTAAAAATGATTATAAGAATTTTTGCAGATTTGTCATTTGCATATTCATGCTGTGAATCTCCTGTTCAAAGGTGTTGGTTTCAGATCTGGTGACTGCGCAGGCAAGTGACGTTACACTGAACTCACATTATATGTTCATGTAACAACTGCTGCTTTGTGACATGGTACATTATCGTGCTGGAGGTGGCCATTAGAAGATGGTAAACTGAGGCTGTAAAGGGATGCATATCATCAGCAACAATACTAGATATGGTGTAGCTTTCAAACAATAATTGATGTGTAATAAAGGGCCAAATTAAGCTAAGAAAACATCTTGGACAACACCACCACTAGCCTGGACTCTGGACACAAGGCAGGTTGGATCCATGCATTTATGCTGTGTGATGCGTAATTTGGATTCCAGCATCTGCATGCATCAGAAATCCAGATTCATCAGACCAGGCTATGTTTTTTCAATCTTCAACTGACCTGACCTTTGTCAAGCCTCTGTCCATTGCAGCCTCAGATTTCTAATCTTGCCCGACAGGAGTGGAACCAGACATGGTCCTCTGCTTCTGTAGCTCATCCGCCTCAAGGTTTGACGTGTTGTGCATTCTGAGATGCTTTTTGCTCTCCACAGATATAAGGAGTGGTTATCTGAGTTACTGTAGCCTGTCTGTCAGTTTCAGAAATATTGAAACCAGCCCGTCTGACACCAACAATCATGCAACAGTCAAAGTCACTGAGATTCTGATATTAATAACTGAAGCTCTTGACCTCTATCTGCCTGATGTAATGCATATCACTGCTGCTACATGATTGGATAATTGCATGAATAAGCAGGTGTACAGATGCTCTTAAAGTGCTTGATGAGTATATTAGAGCCCACAAAGAATCGCTTATGTTCTACCTACAATTAGCAATAATAAATTTGGTCCTATATGAATCTTGTTAGCCATCATATTCACACAGTGGAAATCTGGTGGCTACCAATCTCTATTTTTTGTGTCTTCACAAATCTGGAACTGCATGTTTTCACTTGTGTAAAATTATTTCCTCACCAGACCAAGGTGTCACAGCCTGCTCTGCCTCTCTGCAACTGGCACCTACCAATATCTGTTACACAAGGTAGAGGTACAGAGGTAGTAGAGGATGATATTTTGTTAACCTTACTCAAGTACTTAACCTAAACTGTAAGATGGGATGCTTTTATTCACAAAAGACGAATGAAGTGGAAGCTGAGAGATAAAAATCTTCTTTATGTGGTGTAGGGAACTGATTTGGATTGAAGACAGTGTAGAGGAAAAGGAACACTTGCCAGTGTCTAGTGGTTGATATATGTTCCTTTGATTGACCCAAACACATGCAAATGCACTCACTGATTTACAGACTAATTATATTTTATATGCTGGGCTCCTGTGCATAAGTGTGCATGTATTTACACATTTGTGATTGTTTATTTGCCTTTAATTTGCATGCAGATTTTCACAGCTTTCATTTGAGCATAACTCCCCCCTCTCTTTCCCCATTCCTTCCCTCTCTCTCTCTTCTTGCTTAACTATTTTTTTCTGTCTCCCTCTCCCCCTCTATATTTCTCTTTCTATTGAGAAGACATGGCTACAGTGTTGTTCTTACGCTCTGACAGCCTCTCTGTTGCCAATTAGTGGTGGAGTGTACACACACACAAACCACAAGTGAGACGATCCACTTAAAGGCCAGCAATGTAGTGAACAAATGTGTCTCAAAAAATTGGGGAAGAAGAAAATCAACCCATGGCGTCATGTTATTTTACACAAGTTGGCGACTTATCTCTGCTGTCTTATGTTCAATGAAAAATTAGGCAGTAAAAGCTCTGAATGAGAACTAACCTCTTAGGTAATGCATCACTAGAAGCCTGTCAGTGGGGATACTGCAGCATCCAGTTCTTCACAGTGGAACACCCTCAACAAAGCATGACAATCTGGAATCATTTAAAACAAAGCAAAAATAAGGAGTGTTATAAGTTCTTCTGTCTGTAGGAGATTTTCTCTTGCTGCACGTTCTTGGAGATTATGTTCATCTGTTTTTGCATCCAGTTTATCAAGAGAGAGCAAAGTAAAGGCTGCTTGTCTTCTTTGGATCTTGTAAGGGTCACTTGACTCACTCGCCCATACTGATATCCCGGGTGAGTAGAGTGCAGCAGCACATTGGGCCACCACACACCGCCATAGCCCTGCCATGGGTCCAGTCAAGGGTCCAACAAGGCCTGAGGCTGCACCAGCAAAGCTCAGCACTCCATGAAGATGAAATTTTGAAATTATCATTGGACCAACACAATGTCTATGTTGTATCCTGGTTGTTGATTGGTTAGGAAGAACGTCCTCTGTTGGAGTATCTTCCCTTTCCCTTCTTGCATCCCTACATGAGTCACTGTTGAAGTATTTTAATCAGAATTTGATTAATAGATTTTTTCCAACCTGCTCTGATTTATGCATCAAACAGCTGCAACATTGAAACCACTTGCCTAATATTGTGTAGGTCTCCCTCACCCGTCCAAAACAGCTGATCCATCGAAGCATTGACTCCACACGATGTCTGAAGGTATCCTCTAGTTTCTGGCACCAAGATGTAAGCCATAGATCTTTTAAGTCCTTTAAGTTTCGTGGTGGGATCTCCACTTGTTCTTCCAACATATCCCACAGATGCTCAATCAGATTGTGATCTGGGGAATGTGGAGGCCAAGTCACACCTCTACCTCTTTGTCGTGTCTCTTAAACCCTTGCTGAACAATTTCAGTGTGGCAGGGAGCATTATCCTGCTGAAGGAGGCCACTCCCATCAGGGAATATAGGGCACGTGTTATGAATGCCAGGACCCAAGGTTTCCCAGCAGAATATTGCCTTCTTCTGCCATTCTTCCCTGGAAGCATCCTTGTGTATCTTCTTCCCATGTGTTCAACCGATTGAATACAGCAGTTATTTTTTTACCAGACTATATCTCACATTCTTATGCACAATGACTTATTAAAGTTTAAACAAAACATCATACTCTTTACCTGTTTCTCCCTGGACCTTCTTTTACTTTCCACTGACAGAGAGACTAACTGAAAATTGTTGTACAAAGAAATAGTCCAAAGTGTTGGATAAATGCTCTTGTGTTCAGACACCTGTTCTTCATTGCCAGCATTAACTTGACAGGTGCAATTGTAACAAGATCAACAATGTTCAATGCACTTCACTTTCAGTGGTTTGTTAATGTTTTGGCTGATCGTTGTAAATATTGTTCATCTAAAATTCATGCCAATAAAGCATACTGAATTTAATTGAATTGAATTGAGAGAGAGAGAGTGAGAGTATATTGCAATACATTCCTTGTAGGTGCACTCTTGTTTGTGTGTTCATCTCACCATTGCTTAGTGTTGCATGTATATTATGTTATTTGTTTGAATAGAGCGAAATGCTTTCCTTGTGGTACTGCACCAGTTTGTCTTTGTGTTTATCAGTGTGCCTATGCATAAACAACAGATGCCATTTTTTAAGTGTATCGTCTCATCCACCTTGATCATAGTGTATACATCAAAAGAGGAGAAAATATGTCAAAATAACCAGAAATTCGAGTCCTACCAACTGGAATTACTGCATACCTCTAACCCTTAAACTGTCTTGGGGAAGTTTAGCTAAAAGTGGTTTACTCATTGCCCACACTGTGATTGTACTTGTTAAAGGAGTTGAGTGCTCCTGATTAGAACATGTTGTACGTCAACACATCTCTGTATAGAGATGGGACAACACTTCGATGCTTTCAGCACTAGGTGTGTTAAAAGATGTGAAAAACAAAAACACATATGTCTGCTTTCAGCCAGGTCTAACGAGCTGTGATCCTGCCCTATCATTTTTTATTGAAAATATTCCGCCCCTGCGGGGCCCACTGCCTAGCAATACAAAGTCATACAAAGGGCATCAGACCCATTGTGAATTGGAGGTAAATTACATAGGGCTCACATGTTGATTATATAAAAGACAATATTGGTAAAATAATCTCACTTGACTAAAATCTGAGGCTCTTTTCCCATTGTTACACACTCTGTGCATTAGTTACTTTTGGTCTAATTGACCAGTCAGGTGGTAAATTCAGTTCAGTATAAATCTGCAATGTGCTATAGCCTCAGAGATGACCATGATGAAGTGGTGTCCAGAAACAGCAATGCACAGAAAAACCGCTGAATTGACTGCTTCCTTACATTTGTGCTTTCCTAGCAGTCTTAGCAGGATCAGCACCATGGACAGCGGTTGTGACAAATTTTTGAAGTTTAATGATCCACCCTAGCTCTGTAGGGAAGCAAAACAGAGCTGTACGCTGTAGCCTAAACTTTGGCAAAAGCACTATAAAATTCTTTCTGCAGATTTTGTGAAATTGTAAAGATGCAGTCTATAGTTGTCAGACATAGACCTTTGTGCATGAGAAGCTTAAGAGTTATGTTTCAATGATATATTTAGTGTCACCTGTAGTTTAATCTACTGTATGAGTAAGCATTAATTAATGTACTAATTCATTAATTAATCAGTTAATCATCAATTTTAATGTTATTTTAATATCAAAGCACTTGGTGAGAATAGGCACCAACATGCTCATACATACTTGCGAGTTGTTCATAACTGTGTGGAGTGGTAGCAGACTATGGAGAGGGATTTCACTTATTGCTATTTTAGCAACATTACGGCTGAAACTTGCAATGCAGATGGAACACAAGTCTATTTACATGCATGATGATTTAGATGCATGTAAATATTACTGTGTTTTAAAAATCCTGGGTAAACTCATGTCCTGATTAATATAATCCTTTATAGGTGATAGAATCTTATAGCTGTGATACCCAGAATTGTGGTGCTTACAACTTATACATTATTTAATATTCTTAGCAATTAATACGTTATTATTGAATATATCTAGAGGGGAACTTGTGATTGTGATGTGTCTAAACACCTCATTGTGTGTATAAATCGCAATCAAGCCTTTTCTTACAGAGATTACAGTATCATCATCAAAAGTAGGAATCAAATAGTAGTATCCTTTTTCTCCCACCCACAACCTACTCAGGGAATCACAAGGCCTCAAACATGTCTGTCAGTGCCAAGCTAGTACTAACAACAATAAATCTCTTGATATATTTAATTTGTTTGATTTAGAGATGTGTGAAGGCAGGGGCAGCCAGTCACAGATTTATGAGTGCCTGCTCACGTGGTGGCAATGGCAATGTGTTCAGTGCTGTGTCCCAGCAGAAAAATAACACCTCTCATAGCAGTGAATCATCACACCTTCCGATTCACTGAAAACAAGCAGTTAATCTAATTCCCTCTTCAGTTTTGTAAAACTTTGAAATTTCATGGTAATACTGACATTGTGACTGTACCAGGCAAACACTGTGAAGATATTCTGGATAACTTATACAGTGTATTTAATTCCGAGATATGTTCACATTTACAACAAGAATGACAATGGTGGAAATTCTAATGCTTTTTAAAAAAAAAAAAAAAAAGAGGTGAATAGTCAACACAGTTGCCTTGTTCTCTGGATTATTTGAGGAAAAACAAAAACAACCCTAAACAAAAACAAATAGTGCCTCAGGAGGATTACATCTTGATATAAGTGATATTTTTGTCGACACAGAAGCAACTGCTGCTACCTCTAAATGAAAATGAGTACTTGACATTTTACTATGATCATCAGTAGCACTCACAGTCATCATGCTATCTACATGACTGGGGAGGTTAGGACGAAGCAGCGAGGGTTCAGAAGGACCAAAACAGCCCAGTTTTGCATCTGGTTACTGTGTATCTCTTACACACAGACAAGTTAATATACACTGGATGTCTCTGTTTGCATGTGGGATTGTATCATTGTCAATTCATTTCACATTAAATAGGCCACACACTTCCGCTTTGTTGGAATTATGAATGATTTATTTTAACGGTGTGAATGAACTCAAAAGAAAGGAGCTGGCAGAGAAGCTTTTTAAGCCCTTTACCCATCATAGAAAACTGTGCCGAAGGGCCTGTCTGTGATTTTATCATTGTCATGCTTGTCGCTGTGGTTTAGGCTTAGGGACTTACATACTGTATCTGTCATGCACACACACAAGCACATGCTTAAATGCTCACATGTACCTGCATTCAAACATACTGTACATAAGCTCATACACACGCGTGCACATTGCAGACACGCAGACCATTTATACAGAGTGAGGAACCTGTGCAGAGACACTCACACACGTATTACATGGACACAGACACAAATGCACTTGAAGCCACTACCCACTCCTCAGTACCCAGTGACCCATCCCCCCCCTCTCCTTTTCAAAGCCAATAACACTACAGTGATGGAGGATAAATCCACTGTTCTATTAGGAGAGCTTGCACTCTTTCACTGTATGAACGCCTTTAGTCTTCATCACTACCTCTAAGTGGACAGTGTAGAAAGACATAAGGCCAACATGTTTCTTTGTTCCCTATATGTGCTGATAAAATGTTTATCTTTGGCAGCAGCCACCTGTTTTTTTTTTTCATGTCTTCAAATCCATTAAATAGAAAAGTGGTCGACTGTTGTCTTTTACTTAGAGAGAAGTGAATGTATAAGCCTCCAAGTTTATGGGTGCAGTTGCACGCTTTCTTAATTTCATCATTCCAGCTGAATCCCCCCCCCCTTTAAACTATCTTCATGTGAACACATGCTTGTGTGAGTCGGTGTATTGTTGGAGCAAGCGTCTGTGTCTGTATATGTTGACCTGGGTCTGTGTGAGCATGCAAAGGTTTGTGTGTCCTCACATGAGCTAATCTATCAAAACAAGTGTTTGTGATTGCCAGTGGATGGATGACCTTTGGGGTCTCTCTGGATTCCCCTGTCACATCATGTGTAGGAGATAGAGGGCAGGAGCAGAAAGAGCTGACAAAGAAGGCAGAGAAGCACTTGCGAGGTGAATAAGTGCGTTTTTTTTTTTATTTGTTGTTCATGCTATGGTTTTGCTGAGCATGTTTGTTTGTTTCTCAGTATCCCCTGCTTCATATTCATGCAGTTGCACAGTTTCAGCTGGCAGCTACCCAGTACAGCAACAGTTTACTGCTATACACTGAGCTGCTCCCCTGGAGCCAACAGAGAGTGAGTGCCCTGCTCAAGAGCAAACTGCCAGTATGTGTTGAGAGAAGGGGGAGTGTTTCCACAATCACTTTACTTGCCCAGAATCTTCTAGCTGGTCTGAGCAATTCAAAATTGCAGCTTTCTGGTTACAAGCCATTTCTATAATCTGTAGGCCACTATCACCCTCAACTGAGTGACTCAACTGTGCTTCTTGAATCTCAAATGGAGTATATGAATTTTATGCACTAAAACATTTCATGTATGTCCTTATATGTATGTACATATATATATATATATATTAAATAATTATAATTATAATTACACACTTACAGTAACTAATTTACCATATTTTTTTTTCAAATGTTCCAACGAGCATGTGCTTTAACAATAATCAAATACAAATGAACAGGTCTTTCTGGGTGCCTATTTAAAATGCATGCCAAAATGTGCAGTACATTAGCTCAACAAGACATCAATTGAAGCCAGATGTTTGTCTTTCTGTCACTATACACAGCACAGTGGATTCATCAGTGGATTTGGAGAACAATTTAACATTATAACATTGATACTTTGACAGACAAAGTGATGCTGCCAACTGAGCAAAACAAAGTTTATAGATACCTTGCAAACCCCTGGTAAAATGAGGGTACGCTTGAGCATGCACGCACCCACACACACAGCACGCATGCACACACACAAAGAGCTGCAATGGCATTTAGGCAGTGACATTTTCCAAGTGACATTTTGTCTGTGGCCAAACCCATCGTCACTGAGTGTGAATCCAATCATGCTATCGTCTACACTGTCATGGAGCCAACAACCAACCCTTAAACATGCATATGACCTTACACACAAGTGCATGTGAACACACACACACACACACACACACACACACACACACACACACACAAAAATGTTTTAAACATAATTGGACCAGATGCTCTATCTAGAAGTCATAGACTTTGATATTCTAAACAGGACTGAGCCATAATCATTGTTTTCTAGCCACTAAGCTGTCTTGACCATGACCCTTGTCAACCATCCTCTCCAACCATTTTATAGCTGGCCATTTAAAAGGATTTTTACTATATACACCCCCTACACATAATTAAAGTCACTATATGTAAGAATGTGAAGCAACTTACATGTAATAATCGCTTTTTCATTTTCAACAGCCTGTTGACTGATTAATGATGTAAGGGACCTCCAGGAAAATCTAAAGGATGTGATGTTTATGCCTTCCTTTGCTCCCCTACAATCCACACAAGCAGAAAAAACTACATAAAAAAGTTTTATCTTGTGCCTGTCTAGAACTCAGATGATGTTGACCCAAGTTTAGGGTCAACATCAGCTGATAATGATATCACACTTTATATATCCTTTTTCAACATAAAGTTAGTCAAACTATTGTCTTGCATGGCCAGACTTGTTTTCACACTTCGCTTTAGGGCTCTGCCAGTGCTGGAGAGTCAATATAGTCTAAAATGTAGATTATAGTCAAACTTTAATATCAGTGTCAGTTTAGTTACACTACTATCAAAATGATGCTAGTCGACTGGCCATAAGCACTGCCGGGTCAAATTCTGGTGGGCTGTGGCATTCGTGGGCTGGTGGGCCATCAAAAAATCCATGAAGTTTTTATTGACCCCATCAGTCTCTTCACCAGCATGAGTGCCTGTCATTCAGGGTGCGCATGAGAGCTTGCTGTATGCTTTTTCCAGTGGATAAGTCTTGTGTCTGCAGTCCCAATCCAATTCAAAACTCCACTGATGGCAACATCAGGGTAGCATGCTTTCCCAGTCAGACTATCACGTCCCTGTTTTGCTCAAGATACTCGCTCATACCTTCATACATGCTGACAGGATGCTGACTGCAGTTCACTCAATAGCCACCGGTGTCATTAACAACAAGGATTTTCTGAGTGTTGCATATAGAACCTTTAAATTCTGTTGAACACATTTCAATGACATTGAAATTATTTTAAAAGATTTCCTGCTAAGATGTGAAGATGAGATTGTTGCAGATAATGCAGATGACTCACTGTAATGAGGCTGACTGACGGACATCATCTTAAACAAAGAACTGATTTAAAGATCTGTGTTTTAAAGCTGTAGACCTCATTGAATTAAATGCCACTATGACCTAATGGCTAATATCACTTTTACCAACTAAAGACAATTAATTAATTCACTCCACAATTAAAGTAATAATTGAAAAAAAGGAAAAGATTAGAAGAAAGCCGCCTAGATTGGATCAATAGTAGCTCATACATTTAACATTTTTCATTTATTATCTGTGGAATTACAATTGCAACAATTATCAAATAATGTCTGGATGAGGTAGTGTTTGCAAACTCCTTTTTAAAGTTTGTTTTTAATATGAATGGAGACCAACTGATTACCTGGTCTAAGATTTGTTTAGGCTTTGGAGTTCTAAATAAACTTATTGAGTAAGAACAGCCACATATTCAAACCCATTCAGCTTTCACATTCACTGGTTAAGCTATCATTCTGTAAGAACTCATCAGAGTTTACTGTCTCCTCCATGTGACAGGGATATTTTTTTTTTTGTCCTGACTTTCTTGTCTTTTCTTGTCCTGAGCTGGCTAAAGAAAAACTTGGTGATAAAAAAGAAAAAAAAGTAATAATAATCATGGGGAAAACAAACAAACAAACAAAAAACATTGATTTTCTGATGTATAATACATCAGGCTGTCAGATTGTGAGGCTAAACAACAAGAAATTGAAAATGCTTTGTGCTTCTCTCACTGTTGACATTTATTCACTCTACCAATAAATGTTGTCTCAATAAATGTCACAGATATGAAAGAAGTGGTTTCTTTATTTTTTTTTTAAATCAGTGTATATTACCATATAATCAATCCTGACTCCAGCAGAGCAGACTCTTCATAATAAAAACTGTTCCATAAATGCCAGGCATGTAACAAAATGCTGCTATATAATCCAACTTAATTGTAAATAGACAATATTATTTGTTAGTTTTATTGTGCTGTAGTTTTGGCACCAAATGATGTTCACTGCTTTGTTCCATCACTATGCCATGTTGCATATTTGTGCATTTGTTAATGCCAAATGAAAGTTCATATACAGGGTTTCATCAAGGGACTAGAATATTATGTTTGTCTGTGTCAGCTTGCCTATATGTTTATTATTGAATTGGCCATTAAACAGGGAGTAAGAGAGAAGAAGGATGAGAGTATTTATAGTGAGGACTGTGTAGTGAATAGCCCTCAGTATATAATGCACACTAATTAGACAATTCATCACAAGTTAAATACAGTAGAACTTTAACACACTATTAATAGAGAGTTAGAGATTAGTTTACAGACCACATATGAAAACTAAATAGTTTGTTACTCTAAACAGTTCATCACAAAGGAGTTAATCAATGTTGCCCTTCACCAACAGATTCACACACATTCAATCAAACATGCACCAGTGAACACACAAAGAGACATTCAGGAGATTGGCAAAATAGCCCTAAATAAATGCTTTCACCCACATGACTTTTCATGGAAAAAATTAGAAGGATGCTTCTGCTCCTGAGTTTTGACAATGACCATTTGCATTTGTGAGTTTTCAAAACAGCACAAGAAAAGTAGCAGACTTTCAAAAAGCCAGAGCTTAATCATAGTTTTCTATCCTCTAAGCTGTCTTGACCTTGACACTTGGAATTTTTAGAAAGCATTTCTGAGGGAACAACAGGTGCTGTCAACTAAGAATAAAAAAAAATAAAAAAAATAAAATAATGTTGCAAATGAGACGGTTTTGCAAAGCTAACTGTATAACTGTTAAGAGCAGGCAGAGGTATTCAACCCATTGTCCAAAACTCCATGTCACAAAACTGAAACTTGATCAAAGAACTCTAGGTCAAACACTCACAGCGAAACACGAGGGGAATGGCTGAAACACTCACACGGAAGACGATCTGGTGAGAGAGTCAAGGAGAGGAGAGTACTTATACATAGGAGAACAAAGGGGCACAGGTGGAACTGGTTGGGTAATTACCTCACGTGAGGCACGGCAGGTAATCATAGAGACAGACAGACAACACCTAGGAGCAGGAGCTGGATGTGACACATATGTAGTAAAGCCCTAACCAACTTATATTAAATCTGACATTATATACTACACAAATTGTGTGTTGGTGTGTGTAACACAAGCAGGGACATATGCAAACACTGCCACTCGTTTAACATGCCTTGGTTTGACAATCATGGAATTTGAACATGGCTAAAACAAGGATATACTTACCAAAATAAGGTACAAGAAAATTTATACTTTTGGTATTTATATAAAGAGAAAATAAAAAAGCTCTTTGTCTTTGTCTTTGACTTTTCTTTTTCAGTATTCCCTTTCCTTTTGTTCTGATCTTATGTAATTTTGACAGACCAAAGCTATGCTAATATATGGCCATAATTAGGACAGATATAGCTGTGTTATGTCTTTGTGTGTGTGTGCCTGCATGTATGTTTAACCCACCGGGTCCTCCAATCCATACAAGCATGTCAGTCATTTGTTCCTACCCTCTTTTACGACCAATAGGAGTGTCTCCTGAAAAAGCACCCTTACGGCGGCATGCATGCCGGGCCTTGGTTGTCAAGGTTACCATAAAAAACACGCGACTGTACCGAGAGCGGCCTACCAAACCTTGCCTTGTTTACTATAATAACAGTAATGGCTTGGTTAGGTTTAAAATTTAAAAAACCATTAAAACTACTTGGTTAGGGTTAGGAAAAGATCATGATTTGGGTTAAAATAAGTACTTCCTCAACATCAGATGATCTGTGTTGTCATTGTTACAATAATAACAACGAACAGCCATGGACAATAGAAACAATATAAACTACTGGCTTCACATGGGAGTCCAACACCGATGTGTCCTATTCCTGTGTTTTGTTGGCCCATCCGTCCACCCCAACCTCCTCCTAACGTGGACTTTGTTGCTCTTTATACTACGTCACCGCACTTTTCCCTTTGCTCCTGCCATAATTACTACGGCCACCTACCGAACAACAAAACCTAACAATGGGTCATGGTAATTGCTGAACAAACAACCTGTCTGCTCATTTTTCACAGGACAGTCTTGTTTAACCAGCTATTTTCAGGCTGCTCAGGGTTTTTTATTTGCAGCGCATGAGCCCAAACTAACAAACACACACCACTTGTGTACACACACACACACACACACACACACACACACACACACACACACACACAATGAAACAGAAGGAGACATACTGGAACAAGAAGGAGAGAGTGCGACAGTGACAGAGTGAGCAAGAGAGTGAAATTGGAGAATGAGAGATGATTTCATTTTGCCCACTGAGCTCTTAAATAATTTAACGAGGGAAAGATCTGTATTGCTGTTTGTGCGTTGAATATTTATAATGCATATAAAACTGTTATGGGCAGGCTGTTGGCAGTCATATGTCTCAGGTTTGTGTGTTTTTTAAAAGGAACATTAGAACCCAAAATTCAAACACATAAAGCTGTTGCTCCTGGTCATCACTAGTGATTTACAAGTACAATACCAGGACCAGGGTTTGGAGATTTTACTTATAAATGTAAAGCAAATATTTCCAGTGTTCTTCATTTAGTGACAAACCATAAACCCAGAACCAGCCTCATCCATAGCTTATTTTCAGTGTGTGGGTCTTTGATTTGTCCGTCTTTGAAGCGTTTTTTCTGAATTCCTCTTTGCCTGGACCAAAGATATTTTAATCCTGGGCTCATATTTATCAGACAACACAGAATCACTCTGAGGACTCACACTGAATGTTTGAGGGGAACTAAAAATACTCTAGAGCATAACATGTCAGGTGGTAGCCTAATGAAGAGTTTTTATCATCATTTTATGACACTTAACATTAAATTAATAATGCAAACACAAAGTCCTTATTCTGACAACAAAACTACTTCTGAAATTTGTACGGAGAATGTGAATATGTATTTTAGCAGTGCTGTTGAAAAACACTTTATTTCTTTGTATTGCTGCCATTTTTACTATCCTTTTGGGTACTGTATGTCACTTTATCCATAAGGTTAACTTATTGTAAATGAAGCAGCTTTAGTGATTGTGTCTTAATATCATTCAGTCTTGCCTCACCATTCCCTGTCTTTTTGAGACATTTGCTCAGACGCCATCTTGGACAATACCAACCACCCTCTTCACAACATTCTGGCAGGACAGCGAAGCAGCTACAGGTGCAGCAAACATCTCATCTTAATGCACTGCAGAACAGAGAGCTTCAGGAGATCCTTTGTTCCCACTGCCATCAGGCTATACAACACCTCAGCCAATGGAAGTGGACTAATCTAATTATTATTGTTTATTTATTATTATTATTATTATTATTAATATTATTATTATCAATGAGCTAATGGACACATGAATTTCCCCTATAGGGGATAAATAAAGTAGCAATCTATCTATCTATCTATCTATCTTCCCAATGAACTCAACTGTTAAAATAAAGTAAGTAATAAGATGGCAATTTAGTCTTGGAGTGTAGTTTCTCTTACATCCTGTTTCTTGAATTTACAAAAGTCATCAAGGACATGATCCCAAGAGAAAAGCATTCACGGAGCATTGATGTACTGAATGTTGATCTTAGTGATTCAATTCTTATACTTTTCTTTAAATTATGATATTTTATCAGATATTCCACTTTTACCTTTAGTCATGAAAACGTTTCCTTTGAACTGAGTTCACAGGAGGCATTACTGACATTATTATGATACAGAATTCAAGTTTTTATTTGTGTTATTTCTCTGCTGCATCTGTGAGTCCTCCAAACAGTTTAAATGAAACTGTGAGGGCAGTGTCGTAGTGGGTGTTTGACCCGTAGTTGTTGATTGATTAGTAGAATTTATTGCTGTGAGGTCAATGACATCATTGGATTCATTGCTTGTTTTCCAGTAGAGCAGTTTTAACTATTTTGTGTTTTCTCCTTTTGTGTTATGTTGTTGTTGCTTTTTTTGTTATTATTATTATTATTATTTATATCATTATTAATATTATTATTGGTGGTAATAATAGTTGTAGCATCGTAGGTATTTTTCATGCGGGTGTAATTTTTGTTTATGAGGCATAAATCCTTCAAGGGAAGTCCTTACTGTTATTATCAATACTAATGTTCTGTCCATTTCATTAAAGTTGTACCCATAATCACATTAGAGAACACCCCTCAGGTACCGCTGCTAATGTAAATTACATTTTGTTAGACACAGGCTGATACAGAAAGTGCCAGTCATCACTGTGATAAGAAGGACTTGTATACTGAGTCTTCAACAATAATGAATCCTGTCTTACTGAAAAAGATAGGTGTTAATAAGAAAAGAATGCACAATGAAGCCAGACTTAGCTGTATTATAATTCTTTGTCTAGTATTGCCAGATGGCTAGAGCACCTGTGTACACACCTACACACAGATGCACACACTTTCCATATATTCCTAGAATTGATATTAACCAGCTATGTACATAGTCTAAACTCAGATATCATCTTGACAGATAACTTCTGTTTATTACAACTTCATATTATTTGAGAAAACAACAACAATCTACTCAAACGGTCTGCTGTAAATATACATCTTTATTTTGAATGTCGTCTTGGTTGACATACTATAGTCTACCTGCTGTAGTTGCAACAACTCCTCCAACCTGTCATTTTGACCCTTCACTCTGATACAAACTGTTGGTGTGTCTCCTGAAATAGTGCCCCCTACTTGGTTAGGTTTAGGCAAAATACTCCTTGGTTAGGTTCAGGCAAGAAACAACTTCTTTAAGTTTAGAGGATCTTTGTTGACATGGTGACAGTGATAAACATACATTAAAGGTTGTGGAACATTCATGGTTAAAAGAAACATTGGCCATTGGTTTCAATTGGGAAAAAGAACGGTCTCCCATGTCAAAATCCCGTTCTTTGTGGACTCATACATCCACCCCAACCTGCTTCTGATGTGGACTTTGTCATCATGATTACTGCAGACACAGAGGTAAAGGTTGTTGCCCTGTCTGACTTTGTTTTAATGGTTTTGCTGTTTTCAAAGATCTCAGCAATTATTTAGGTGAGTACAGTATTATCATAACCACTGGAAATAAAGAAATAAATACAGGGAAATGTGATCCAAGTGGCAATGAATGGGAATTACGCTAAAAGCAAAATGTAATCTGAGTGATTTCACACAAAAAAATTGTCCTCTCTCAAAAGTCTACTAGGTGGTATTGTTTCTCTGAAAGATAAGTACAAGAACATGCCCCTTGTTTGGTAAAAGTAAACCCCAGTGTTCAGACTCAGACATACAATACATACATTGTTTGAAAAAAAAGTAATTAACATGCTCAGGCCAAAAGTCATTCTTTCTTTTCTTTCTCTATCTCTTTTTCTTATTCTCTCTTTCTTGCAAACACACGCACATGCAGAGGCAGCAGATCAGGTATCCCTCCCTCAGCCATCATGTCATGTGACTTTCATCAACAGAGACATCAAAGTTTCCTCTGTCTTTCTTTCCTGCTTTCTCCCTTGGCTCTCTCTTTTATTTCCTCCGGTGCTTGTTCCCTTCCATTCTCTCCTGACTCGTGGTTGACTTTTCAAACTCATTGAAATGACAGACAAGACAAGCAAAGGAGGAAGAAAGAGGGGCAAAAATGAATCTCAGCTAAATTTGAACCATACCTTCACTACATGAACCGTAGCTGTGATTTTAGAAAGGGAGAGCTGGAGGTGATTGCTACTTTGTGGGGAAATTTAATATGCATGGGTGTGACGGAGGAGAGGAGAGTGACCTTTTTACCAGCTCCCATTCACACTTCCCTTTCCCACTCCTTCATTCCACTTATCTCATCTCAGTTTTTTTTTCATTCCTCTTAGCTGATTGAGGAAGGGGAGAGAAAGAATGAAAGAGTGAGAGAGAGTTACTTCTCAACTAGAAGGTCATAGCGCTATTTGATAGCCTTTTGTCTTCCATCCAAAAACAGCACTGTTAATAGCTGCCCATAGGCCACTTTATAATGATCGGGCCTTATCTCTAGAAGCACACGGACAGTCACGCACAGACAGCACACACTGTCTTTATGGTGATAAGCGGGACCATTTAGCTTAAACAGAAAAAGACCTACACTGATGTTAGTTCTTATACTAACGGTGGTGAAACAAAATGTGGCTATGGCTGCTACTTATCCTATTTAAAGCTCTGATGCATGGGCCAGGGCTATGGTATCCTGCATTCTGTCCCAGTAAACACAATTTAATGAAAATAGATTGTATTTATCAAGATGTGAATTTCATATGTAAAAACAAAACAAACAAACACCAAAAATCAGATAGCACTTTAGGCTGAATCCTGGAATCTACCTGGTCTTGATTTCATTTTTCTTCTCTGTATTCTGGTTATGTTTTTATTCTAAAGGAAGCAGGCTCAGTGGGTTTGCTACTGGATAATGTGATGCTCTCTGGATTCCAGTAGGAGAATTTTCTTTTCTCTTGCCCTCCTCCACAGGGAGATTGGATATCAACCCTGTATTCGGCATCTGGAGCAAGGTTGCATGCCTTGCTGAAGGACCAAAGCAGAGGGATTTTATGTGAACATATACACATGTATACACAAGTGCAAGTGCATATCTGTAGGTACTCTAAGTCTGCATGTACAAGAAGTCCATATATACAAAGCACTTAATACAGTATGTGCACATGGGATTGACACTATATTGTTTATACTGTATTATTTTCTCCATTTTTTCTCCAGTTTAAATTTTCAGCTGTGTGTTGGAAGTATCACAGAAAGGAAGAGCTGAAAGTGCACAAAGCTGTCTAATTAGTATTAACTTCCCACTGAAACGTTCTTGAAAATAAAATGGGAAATTAATGCTGTGGTTACACTGAAAAGAAGGAGAGTCAAGTACATTTTGCTCACTACGAAGGAGACTGGTCACTTCCCTCCAGGTTTTAGTAGAAAGTTATCTCTATCTGATGTTGACTTTGACACCCACAGAGCACTGCAAAACACTGTCAAACCAAAGCATTGGAAAATAACTCAAAAATAAAATGTTTCAAAAACTGGTGCTCACCATATGTTACTGAATGATCAAACTGTTGGTAGTGTTGTTTTCTGTCATGAATCAGTGTCAGCATTCCACACTGACTACACTATATTTAGACTTAAAAAACTTTTCATTCTACAAGCACCTGTGACCAGCCCCCAGCCCCCAGCCTTTTCTTTTTGCAGAAGAGACTCAAAATACATACAGTCACCTCTGTGAGAGTGGTGCAGGTATGTGAAAGGGCAGGGACTGTGTGTGGGAGGAGTCAGGACCTAATTTATAATGCTGAGGGGTGGATGGAGTTCTGCAGTTGCCATAGAGACCTTTGTGGCTGAATGCGACTGCTGCTTTCTGTCTCCTATTCCTTCCTGAGAAGGAGCTGGTGACACACACGCACCATAGCACATGCACATCATAGTGGAATCCTACACCTCGTGCATTTTTATAGAAACACACAGAGGAAGCACAAAGAGCACCAGCCGAGACTCACAACTCATCAGTTTTTGGATCTACTGGACTGTGGTCCATGCATGTATCAAGGTAAAATATACTACTGTATACAAGACAATTTATGTGTTATTAGCTTACAAATGTAGGAATCACCAGAACAGGTGGGGATTTCTTAAAACACACGCGCAGAATGGTGAGAATAGCTGCTATGACAAATCCTATCCTTTGATTTGAATGTTGAAGAGATCAGATTGTTAAGTTTACGTGGTGATCCTAGCTGTACAGGACAGCTCGGGCGTCTTCCTTAAAGGTATTGCAGGAAAAAAAGATAATGCTTGTCAACCAAGTTTAATTCTCTGTGACTAATCTTAAAGATGCTTGCTAACGTTTTTAGCAGCTGTGTGGTACAGATACACCTTTCTATTTTTGCCTCTTTTAATCTGTCAAATAATTCACACTTCTTGGTTGTGCAGTTCATTTTGGCATGCCAAGTTTAATTACTTGTATGTGCTTCTTTTTTTCATTCTAGATTTATTTGTTTTTTTTCATTCTTTTGCAGAAAACACTCATCTTACTCACAATGTTGAGGAAATATTTCCTTAAATTGCCAGAACATTGTAATTTGCTTTGCATCCATTGGCAGGTTTTATGTTGGTGTCACTTTGAATTTTTTGTGCTGTTTTATTTCTCTAAAAATATAATTCAACAAAAATGTGCTCCAAAATGTTACAGAGATTTTGTGATGTTAAATTCCTGGTATATTTTTTTTTATCTCTTAAGTATAGTAATCATGACTGTTACAAATTTCATTTTAAGTGTTGCTGACTGTTCTGTCAGCTTTGTGCTGTTCACAGTACAGTAGTGTACATTGATAGTTATAATAATATACAAAGAAAGAGGTGTGGTTTTTCTTTTCCACTGTCACCAAGTGTTTCTTCATGGTGGGATTTGTTAGGTTTCTGTAATCAATATTATAAAGAGTATGGTCTAAACTTGCTCTATATGAAAAGTGCCTTGAGATAACTTCTGTTGTGATTTGGCATTATATAAATAAAAACTGACCTGACTTAACTAAATTAGTTTTGATAGCTTCAAATACGCTCTTCTACTGTCTTTTAGTTTCAGCTAATCAAAATGAACAGCGGCATGTAATTGGACAAGTTAGTTGAACTCACGTGTGTGGTGAATGCTGGTACTAACCCTCAGCCAATTTGTGACAATTTGTATCTTTGTCAGTAGCAGTTCATTTTCAGAGGCATCACGTATTGTTACATGGCAACAACATGGCACTTCCTTAGGCATAGAGATTGAATGAAAAAAAGGGTGTGACAAAGGCTTATGCATAATTAACAAATTTTACCTCAAAATAGACCTGGCCTAACATCTGTTTTGGCAGTCAGACGTTTACCATTTTTACCTTAGAAGGCATTTAATAGTCTTTACTGTTGAGGCATTATACATCATCAATTAGCCTAATGGGTGCATGAATTGGCATTTTCACACCTTGAGGATTTAAAACAGTTGCAGCTGTGGCAAACAAGGTGACAAAGCAGTCTGCAGTGGGAACTGAGCTGGGCTTTGAAATGAGGATCCTTGCTGTAAAACAAAGCTGTAATTTAAAATTATGGGTCCAGAGGGTTTAAAAGACCCTTTTCAAATTTCCCACTGTCACCTCGCTTTCAAATCATTCGGGTGGCTGAACCAGCTAGTTTGTTGTTCACATGTATGAGATTTATCTTGTTGCATATAGTGAGCGGAAAGTCGAGAAAGGAGTTACTGACAGAAGGCAGATCAATGAATGCAGGAAAAAGTTTGAGTGAATGAAGAGAACATTGAAAGAGAAGGAAAAATGTAGAATCATGTCTGTAATGACAACAATTTCTATGTTAACTTACAGCATATCAGCATACCATGCGGCATATGGTAATGCATCACAGATAAAGGAATTTCCAACAGTGAGATCAATTCTACTAGTACTACATATGTATGTGTTGGCGTGTTTGTGTGTTTGTGTGTATGTGTGTGTGAGTGTGTGTGTGAGAGGGAGAGAGAGAGAGACAGAGAGAGGGATATGAAGAGGAAAGAGGGAGAAAGCAAGGACATAAATGTGTATATCAGAGAGAGACAGGACGAGAGGGAAAGAGTGTGCATAGTTATGTGTAAATGGTAGCTGTAGGTATGTGTGAAAAAGGGGAGATGCATTGCATTGTGCTCTGTAGTGTTTGGGGAGGAGAGGGGATTGAGGTTGGAGACTTGAGATAGACTGGGGATCAACTCATTCAGAGCTTCAAATGGCTTTGAGAAAACCAATCAAACCAGCATACACTCTGTACATCTCGCTTGCACACTCTTTCTTGGTCTGGCATACACATGCACTCAGTTGTACACACGATGCACAAAATCTTCAGTGGGGTGGAATTCAGTGTACTATTGATCTGCTTCCATGTGGTAACATGCACACATTCATGCACATACTTACACACTGTGATTTCTGGTTTGAAATCTCATCTGTCAGGCTCATAGTGAGATGACTGATATGTAACTGTCAGTAAGCCACTTAAATAGCTAATGCATCAACACACACACACACACACACACACACACACACACACACACACACACACAAATAGGGATGGGTTCAGGGGAGTGCATTCAGGGGTAGTGAGAGTGACAGGCACACACTCACACCTCCCCCAGAATTACCATCTATGCAGCCTTAAAGCAAGTGACTCACAGTTAAACCCATGCCAACACTCACTGTGTTGGCATGGGTTTAACTTGCCAGACTCCAGCCATGCACAAAAGGCTGTGTGTAGACTGGTAGCAGCAAAGAATTTATTAATTTTCTTAAGTACAAGGGTCTACATTGGGGTATTCCAAGTCCAATTTGAATAATAATATGTTCATGAGTTTTAGTGCTTATCGCATGACTGTACAGCAGTTTATACCACCATAAGACTGGATTTTACAACTCTGAAAAGACACCTCTCTGTCCATAATTTCAGCGTTAACAGTAGAATTATACAATTTGCATTGCAGAGTAATTTCAGCATTTAAGCCTTTCTTGGAGCCCTCTGTGTCAGGATCTCCGCTGTACCACACAGTGGTCTCAAATTTCTGTTAAATCTATGTATAGGTTAAGTTTTTATCATCTCTGTGTGAGATCCGCTGTAAGTTTGAGAAGTTTGAGACAAAATATTGTTAAAGGTGAAGTACAGCTCCTTTCAGGAATAGCTCAGTACACGGTTGTGTGCCTAGTGGGCGAGAGAGAAAGAGAGCGCATGAGAGAGAGATAGAGAGAGATACGGGGAGAAAGAGAGCAGTGATGCTGGTGACTGGAGCAGAGAGTTAACTAGTTAGTTAGTAATCAGTGTAGTATATGAGCACAACCAATCCAAGCTGCAAAGAATGCTCCAGTGACACTTAAAGCAACCTCTAGACTTTAACAGTAGCATGGGCACATAGGCCATGTTGGCCGTAGGGTGTACAATTGTTTTCAAGGCATCACAGCCAGAGGCAGGAGCAACAATGGCCATGGCAGTCATGGCCACTGTGAAATTCCTACCCTGCTCTCCAGACATGTTTTAACTATCTAAAAACCTCTGCTATGGAAGCAGATCTATGAAAACTTAATCAGTGACAATTCCTGGATCAGGCCTTATTCTCTGCCCACCCCTGCTGGTTGTGCTAGGGTGACAGGTGAAAGAGCAGAAAGTATCAAGATGGTTAGTGGAGGAAACATCAGAGAGCCACATGGTTCATGGTAAGAACCAGACTCAGGATTATTTTGAGGAGTGAGGAGTTTGTTGTTCACCAAAATTGATGACTAGAAGACATATTACAATGGTAAGTGTAGTTATGTAATTATTGCAAAACTCTTGCTCTCTTTACTGACAAGGTTTCGGGTTTATTTTGCCATCTCCCATCCCAGCAAAGTTGACAGGATTGGTTCTTGAGGTATGTGACGTATGAAGCTGTTTTTATGACACTGTCATTGGTTCACTGAAATTCAAGGTGGAAATACGGACCTATGGCGTTGACTGCTTATATCACCCATGATATGTCTTGTATTATATTAAAAAACACCATGAAGACATGTTAACTAGTTTAAAAACTTGATTTCCATTGGAAATGGTCTTAAAATGGGAACATGTCATTTTTGAACAAATCAGCTCATTTGGGAATCAAGAATACATTTCAGGAAGGAATTTCACAAATATCTTTGTTTTTCAAAAACATCTTTGTTAGACAGTTTGTAACCCAGTTTCAGGAGGAGTGCTTCAAGTCCTCCACACAGACTCCTGCACCAACACAGCGGATGGGATTTTAGGTCTTTAATGCTTTCAACCAGTCTCACTCTGTCTAACACCTTTCTTTCCTGTCAGTCACATTCATGTTAATGATGACACTTTATTTTAACTGTCACACAGCTGTCTTTCAGCCCTAAACTGTTTCCCTGACCTGCAGCTGACAATGCTTCACTTCCTACATAACAAGCTGGCTGCAGTCCCAGAGTAATTTGTTGTTCACATTGAAATACTGTCCCAATACTGTTGGGTGGTTTTAAAAGGTTAATGTCATACATTTAAAAAGGATATTATGGTTTTAAGATTTTTAATACCCCCATCATTCCCTCATTAATGACCAGTCAGTTAGTCATAGTTGTTTGATTTTTGATATCTCTGAAGTAAAGTTACACACCTTAACATCAGTTCCAAACTTTCATATGAGCCTCCTAGCAGAACGCCAGCTCTTTCTCTTTCTCCCTCTCTCCCTCTGTCTCAGACGCACTTTGTTTTACTTTATCTTGTCAGGAGCTTCAGTTTGAACGCCTGACCAGGGAACTTGAGGCTGAGCGTCAGATTGTTGCCACCCAGCTGGAGAGATGCAAACTGGGATCAGAGGCAGGCAGCATGAGCAGCATCAGGTAACATGCAAACCCTATTTCTCTTTCTCTCTCTCTCTCTCTCTCTCTCTCTCTTTCTCTCTCTCTCTCTCTCCCTCTCTATTTGTGTAAACTTAGAGCATGATGGAAGAGGTTCTGTGTCCTTCATGACACTAACACTCACTGCACCATTATACACTTTCACCCTACACACGCACGTACGAACACAAACACTATGGCATACACACCCAGTGTGTTTTCTCTTCAGATCCGTGGAGTGATGTTAGTGGAAAAGAACAATGTTCCCCCTGCTGTGGAGTGCATTTATCAGCAGGATGGATTGGGACAACACTGAGGTTCCAGACAAAAACACACACCCAGATAAATGCACACACACAAACACACACACACACACACACACACACACACACACACACACACACACACACAAAACTACAAACATTGATGGTGCTACATGGTTTAACACACATACTATACAGAGAGATGCATGACACAACAACATTATGAGTATGATGACACACTTCACAAATACACAAATGTGCACTTTCTCATGCTGCACTGATACACACATGCCATGACATTTGTTGAGGGCTTGATATCACAAATACAGTGACACAACCATTGGCGGCATTTGTAAGAGTGTGACAATGCACGCCTCCACCCACACATATACTGTACATGGTCACAAAATGTCCTCATAGAGACTTTGCTTTGCAAGAGAAACCTAGGTCAAGCCATATCACACTTCCTGGACCCCCTTTTCTCATATTACAGCATTAATTAGCATATTAGCCACAGCCCTGAAATCCTTCAAAATAATTCAATATGTTCCCCAATTATTAAGTCTGACCTTTCTGCAGGTAAAACTATTTTCAGATGATGGAAAGAGAGCCCTTAACAGAAATAGGGAGTAAAGATGAAGGAGAGACGTCTGTGACTAGCATGCAAATTTTAAATTTTATGCTAACAGCTCAAACCTTGAACTTAATATCTTCCCCTGTCCTGTTACTAAATGATTGTTCCCTCACATTTTCTTTCATAGAGTGCATTTACATGCACACTTATACACTTTTTGGAGTATCCTGGTTATGTTTTGCACATGTAAACAGCTTATACCAGTTTAGTCTATATATATATAAACTAAATACTTTGCCTCCTTTGAATAAAAATCCAGAGTAAAAGTAAAATTTGGTTAAAAGTTGGCCGAAAGTATTTACACTGTAAAATTTTTTTTTTTTTGTGTGTGTGTGTGTGTGTGTGTGTGTGTGTGTGTGCATGACTATATTTGCGTTTATGTGTATGTTTTTGTGTTTGCATGGATTTTTCTGTCATGTCAGGTTCATATAAATTCAGCATCCCTCTAATTCCCTCGGGCAGCTGCATTGACTGTGGTATGTTTTTGTTGTTAATAATCCTTGGGCAAATTCCACTACAAGACACAGATATGCTAACAAATAACACAGAATATCTGAATAAATTAACTGTCTTTTATCTTTCACTTACTTATAGAAAGAACTCATCTTGTTTTGCAGAAAAATACATGAGACCCATACATTAAACGTTTCCTATTGTCACCTTAATCATACTTGCCATAGTCAGCCATATGTAATTATTTGATTTTTTAAGTGCCCTATTGAGAGTTTCCATTTATGATGGTGTCTGCTATTTCAGATACCTAGACAGGCTATTTAAAAATGGCTTAAATACCAATAAGACTATTTAATTCTTATCACCCACTGTGTTTTAAGTTAATACATGTAGCTTAAGATAGATTTGTTCTTAGTTGGGTTTTTTTAGCTCTAGAAAACCAAGCACTTAATCTAAGATGATTTTAGACAAGCCAGTCAATATTTTTGTATGAGACAGGTAAGAAAGCAAAGAACCAAGAGTCATCCGTATAGATTGGTTGGATATTTTTTTTCAGCTAGTTTTCACTCTCAGACGAACTTGATCTCCCAACATATAGCCTGTAACTTTCAAATATATATTTGTGTATATTTACTTTACTGGAAAGTTCATCAGAATTCTCCATTTGCTATTTCCTGCAACACTTAAGTGAGAATATCTGCTTGTGCATGTATCTGTGCCAGCAATAGTGTGTCTGCTGTCAAGTCTACTGTCTCACAGTTGCATCATCTTATGATTATCACATCAGATAGAGAGGATTGGCTTAGCTAAGCGTTTGTCTGCTGACAGCTCACTATATGGCACCGAGTCCACATCCATCCTTGTGTGTGCTCAGATTTGTCAATGCATGTCAACTGAAATGTGTGATGTGCATGTGTCTTTCTTTTCGTACACACACGTGACAACTCACCTTTGAGTATACCTTCTTATTTTTATTTTATCCATTTTGATTGACATAATCTTTTATGTAGATTCTACCTTGTGCTTCTTTTCTTTTCTTTTTTTTTTTGATCCAAGCCTAAGTATAGATGTTACAGTCTGCAATATAACTGTGAATGATCAGAGAGAGTCTGATGCTATTCAAAGAGACAGCGCTAACCTTTCCCATGGTCTCCAACATCACCACTCATTTTCTTCTCCTTCATCAGGGTGTCAGTGACAGGCAGCAGCTAAATATAGAGTGTAGTGGCTGGCTTTGAGTGAAAAGGTGTTATAATAGAGCACAGGGTAGAAATGAAGGAAAGCACATGACATAGTTGGATTTGAGGGAAAAAAAGAGAGTCAAGTAGACAAATAATAGGAGTCTTATATATTCTATGTAGCATTTTTGTCATTTCCTGAAAAACATACTCTTACCTTATCCTTCTAAAGTTATGCTTCTCCTTTCATGCCAATCTATATTCTCACAGACACGGTTTCCTGTGGGTGTAAAGCTGCAGCCACCATGTTAAGTCAGCAGTTGGGCCATTACTATGTTATAAGCCTGTCAGTGTGAGAGTGAACTTAAGCACACATGCTACCTGGTACCCTGAATTTTTCCATTTTTGTCTGTGTGTTATTACTCCAAATGTGTGCAATTTTGTGTCCCCTCTGTTTGTGGGTTTGTATTGCACATGCTTGGAGTGAATGCTGTGTTTGTGTTTGCCTGTCTGTGTGTGTTCTTGGCAGCCGCTGCGAGCCTGCATGTCCTTAGTTGAGTTCCGCTAGATAAAGCAATTCAGGCATCTCCATGGACTCCTCCTCAGAGCTGAGGACCCTAAAAAATGCCTGACTGTGGTGCAGAAACCCAGGGCATTACTGACTAACATCTGTTCACACTGTGAACTGTTGGCATGCGACACAACACTTTACAAGAAAGGAAACACACACACACATACACACACACACACACACACACACACACACACACACTCACCCACGTGCAAAGACGTATACTCCAAACGTCATGCCAAGGTCAATTTATCATTTTTCTAACATTAGTGGTAAGTGGCAGCCAGTGGGAAACGTTTGCTCCTGCTGTCTTTTCTGCGTGACTGGCTGTGCAGCTCAAGCTTTCAGTGCTGCTCTAAAGGGCTATACCACTGAATTTATGGTTGATGCATTTCAATTTGTTTAATCTATTTTCACCATTACGAAGATGCCAAAACAACGTGAGTAATAGAACCCGAAATCACATGAAGATGAGAATAGGATATGACACTGTGTTTCCTGCAAGTGAAGATAATTTCAGCGACGAGCTGAGTATGTAGAGGAAGTGATTTCAATACAATAATTCATTTTGACGTGTCATTTACCTGTGATGTAGTATGCTGTAGATGGATTAAGAGTCAGTCAAGACCGGGAGAAGTGAACATATGGAGATAACCTAAGTTGTTGAGCAGATTTTAAATTGCATAGAAGCAAAGGTAAAATTTTAAACAAGCTTTAATGTCAACAGTGGCAATTATTGTTATGCTTAAAGATGTTCAATTTTTAGGGTCAGAAAGCAGTTGAACTGGTAACAAATGGGTTATAACATAATATAATGTAGATATATTCAGCTATAAGATTATTTTAAGTGTTTATCAATTTACAGTATTGGTCAACAATTATAACTTTCGCTGTGAAGACAGAATTTACATGATTAATATATGTGTTTCACTCTCCACTTATGGGTTTCCACAGTAGGAGTTGGAATTGTTAACAACAGTGAAATAAATCATTAATAAAACTAAGGTGCAACTCTCAATGCACACACTATTGCACAATTTATCCACTGTTGCAGAACTTTTAGTTATTTTTTGGGGCGAGTTTGCCTTTATTATTACAGCAACAGTGGAAGAGAGAGAGAGAGACAGGAAAGTTAGGGGGGAGTAAAAGAGAATGATATGCAGCAAAGGGTCTGGGCTGACTTGGATACTGCAGTAAGGACTGAGTCTTAATTGTATGTGCTCTACCAGGTGAGTTAGAAGGGCACCCCAGAACTTGAGTCTTACCAGTGTTTTTGTAGCTCTCTCATTTAAAAGGCAGATAAATTACAGTTTCTGGGCAGATTCAGATCATTAGTTCCCCCGGCCTTCGTCTGCCTTGCAGTAACCTTGTTGGGTATTCGGAGACACATTATTAGTGCATTAAACTGTTTGGAAAATAAATAGCTAGCCACTAAGCTAATCGTTACTTGGGGCAGAATATTATCAAGGCCATATATGAGATGCCACATAAGCTCATGGATTTACTGGCTAAATTTAATTATGCTGTTGTCATATTCCGTTGGCTACAAGCAAACATAGTACCAGCTTGATGTCATGTGGCACATGTTATCAAGTATATATGCATTATGATGCGATAGATGATCAATTGTAGATATTACAGCAATCAGTTATACTTAGAACAAATAATGCACATTAAGAGAGAGACAGAGTATAGTTGTGTCATGTCATCAATTAAAAAGGTCATATCACAGCACATCGGAGTCTATTATAATTTGCCAATTATTTTAAAGTAGAAAGGTCACGTCAGATAAGAAGAATCCAATCCAAGGTGGGCAGCCCCTCAGCTGGTATGCAGATGACATGGGAAGTTGAGTGAAACAAATGTGACCTCTCAGTGGGTGTTTTGTTGTTCATAATGGAATTACTAGCATTTAGTGGAGAGAGATGTATCATTCTGGGGGTATGGGAAAGTAAAGAGTGTGTGTGTATGTGTGTGCTTTGTTTACCGACAGGTCGGCTAATACCTGCTAATGAGAGAGAGAGAGAGAGAGACAGAGAAAGAGGGAGATGGCTAATAAATAGCTTTCATTACCCTGTGGCAGCCACAGAATAGGTTCATTGATTTATTATCTTTCATTTTCTTTCCTGTTCTCTTGCTCTTTGTCTTTTGCTTGTTCTCATTTGTTTTCCTCTCGCATTTGTCATTCTCTTGCTTTACACATCTTTCTCTCTATCCTCTCCAGTTTTCATCCTTATGTTTTACAGATATTATTTTACTGTTTTATCACTGTGCTAATAAACTGAATTGACTCTCCATGTAGTCACTTCACTTGAGTGAAGAGAATTAGTTTGGCCTTATCATTTATGTATCCTGCTGTCATGTATTAATGATGTTCAGGAGTTGAAGCAAGTGGATTATGTCTATTTTTTAAACAGACAGATCGCTGCTTCAGATGTCACAGATTTTTTTCCTGCCATTGTTGATAGTTTATGTGTGTAACTAAGAATCACAAGGCAGAGAGAGGAGACAGAGTGACAACAAGGTGTTTTATATGGGCAAATGCATGTTATGTTTATTGTGAGAGTGACAAGGATACAATAACAGAGAAAGAAATTAGCTCTCAGAAACTCAGATCCCTGATCAATAAACTTTTGCAGCACACGTATAGATAAACACATGTGCACACAATATTTGAATTGCTTTTATTGAGTTGTTTGCATGCTCCGCTGTATATATGGGTTTGTGTGTGTGTGAAACAGTGTGAGGGAGAGCAAGAGGGGGGGTGAGTGAGGTGTAAAGTTTGTGCCCTGAGGCAGTAACAGCTTTCTGATTGTGTTGTTCGGACTTACACATCTGCCCAAAAACCCCTTGGGTAGGTCAGAGAAAGGTAAAGCTTGAGTATCCAAGAGAGAGCAGGAGGGAGAAACGGAGAGAGAGAGAGAGAGAGAGAGAGAGAGTGAGTGAGGAAAATGGGGGGAGGGTGGACAAGAGCAGTAAGTCACCACACACAAACGCTTGCCCTGCTGTATGTTGGTGCCCAGTCCCAGAGCCTATATAAGACTATTTATTCTAATCAAGCTGTGACATTTAGTTCCACACCAGCAGGGACCAGCTCCACTCTTTGTGCGTTTTGTGTGAACACACCCACACACATAGCCACACATTTCTTCAGCCTGTGCCCGAGACTCTTCTCAGGGGCAAACACACTTACTAGACTATAAAGTTGTCCTACCCCGAGGATCAGGCATTCACACCACTGGTATAGGCTTAGTCTTCACACACATTAGAGTTGATCACAGCAACTAATAGACCCCTGGCTCATGGGGAGTGCCAGAAACATTTTGTGAAAGTTCCCTAGTTGTCTTTCAATGAATCACGTTTTGTCCAACCCTTCTCTCTTCTTTTCTGTTCTCTTTTCTTCTATTCTCTTCTCTTCATCAACTTTTGTCTGTTGTCAGTTTCATCCAATTTTCTCATTTCTCTGTAACTTTTCTCTCTTCCCTGATCTTCTTATCTCATCTTCAAAGCCCATTTGACATCAGTGTTTTGACAAGAGAACCAATAGTCTGCAGTCCATGCCAGCGGCTCTGTGATGCTGTGCTAAGGCACACTTGACCTGACGATAGTGCTATATTTGTTACAATTAATCCTGTGAGGAACATGAACAGCTTGACCAAATTTCAGCTTAACAGTTGAGATATTTTAGTCTGGACCAAAGTGGTGGACCAAGTTTCACAGAGCTCTGCTGCAAATGAAAATATACTCAAAAGTGTGGTTTGAATCAATGTGTCTTTTAACATTTTATCATGTTTCACTATATGAACTCAGTATATTATTTTATCATTCATATCATATTTATATCATTTTTGACCTTTGTTGTTACATCATATGAATCTGAAATAGCTTTAGATACACAGTTATGTTTGTTTGATTTAATTTAGAGGACAGGTCCATCACACTTGGAGAGCTTTTTTACTTCATCATGCAGATATCATTTTACAGCTTTTTACATGCTCTCTTTCTGTTCCTGATCACCTTCCTGTTTTTGCCACGGCTAAAATACTGTCCAATTACAATCCTTTATCTCTCTACACCCCACTCTTGTCTCCTGCATTGAGTGATAATAGAGGGATCCATCACACCATTAGCCGCAGGCGGTTTTATAAGCTCAGCAAAATGCTGTATAGAGGGAACTCAAATTATAGGCCGCTGCATTACACCTTAAAATACACCTTGTGTTTGGGTGAGTGTGTATGTGAGTGTATGTGTGTGAGTGATGATACCACAAGTCATGCTCCCCCCTAATGACTGATGATGCATTTCCAAGAAGAGACGAGAAAAATGGTGGCAGGTGGCAACATCTCTCATACCGCTCTCGTTCCTACTGTCTATCTTTCTGTCTGCCTCTCTCTGTGTTGTTTCATCTCTTCTCCCTATCTGTCTCTCTTTGCCCTTAAATTACTTCTTGGCTTTTCAGCGAGTGCATTTTTTTTCTCACATTACACATTTCACTGTATATGGAGGAACCCTACCTTTTGCTTTGTGTTACCCTACAATGACTTGATAGTATTGCTAGCAGCCAGGTTAATAAATTTATAAAACTGATATTTTATTAAGGCTGCTAATTGAAGAATGCACTTCATACTGAGCAGTGCAGTCAGAGGTCAGGCAGTTAGCGATTGATTGTTGCTCAGGGACATTTAGGTACAGCCAGTGTATACTAGGAGCTTAAATCCTGCTTGTCCAGTCGATGGCTGATTTCTTGAACGATGGCCAGAACAGTGAAAGCTCTGTCACTCCATAGAGAAACAATCTGCTTCAACATGAAACCAAATGGAGTGCTAATGCTAATCTTTGCACTTTAAAGTTTGTCATTTTGATGCATGTTGCCAATTTTTGAGGTCTTCCTTATGATGAAGACAGTGCCTGCTGTTTTTTTCTTTTAATTTCTCTCTCATCTCACCCATCATGAAGGAAGAATCTGTCTTATTTTGCTATTATTTAAATAGACCTATTTTTTGTCAACAACTGTTTTTTTGTTTTGGACAAATCATATCTTGCAGACAGCTGTCACATTTATCCCAGGGTGGCAATATGTTTAACAGAAGAACACAGAATGAGTGTGGCAGGAAAGTCAAAAAATGTGCTTCTGGTTTTCAATACAGGATTTTGAAGATTTTAAAATACAAGACGGGTTATACTGTATAAAAGTTAAACAGTTTAAGCAAAAGCAAATAATCACAGAAAAGGTATTCACGATTTAAGACTTCTGCTAAATAATTTTTTTGAAAGACAATGATGTAATGCACATAGATATGGGATTTTGTTTACAATGTGTGAGATTGTGGACCCGAGGGTGTATTTTTTTATTTTGTCAAAATATGAATAACAGATTAATGTATTTTCCATAGAGATAATGGGATATCTATTTAGTTGTAATGGCAGAGAGCCATTACATCTTGTTTCTACCCTGTCAAGGATTTTGTCAGCTTTTTGTGAGCGTTGGTCATCAGGTATTCAGTCATTAAGTGCTCTCTCAGGGATCAAATAAACCTCCAACTTTATTTGGGATTTAGTTGTTTCTTGCAAATATGTCATATCATTTCCTTTTTGTCTTGAAATGATTTGATTAGGCCCAATAATGTCCACTCTGTGTCATTCCAGCTGTTGATGTGAAGGCAGATAGATAGGCCATGTTTATTCCTGTAGGAGTCAGCAGCTGGTGACTCCATGTCAGTTGCAAAGAGATGAAGGCCTGCAGGGCCAAAAGCAGCAGCAGTGTGTGTGTATGTGTGTGTTTGTGTTTGTCCGGACGCGTGCATTTGTATATCTGTGCACTCGTGTGTGTGTGTGTCCTCATACTGAGGGGAATCGGGGGTGTTTGGTTCATTAAACATGCAAATGCATGCTTATCTTCCCTCAACACCAGATAGTGGGGAGAATAGATAAGAACCAACGAAACCATGCCAGAGTGGCAGACAGAGAGGGAAAAACAGAGTGTGTGACAGAAAGAAACTGAGAGAGAAAGCACAGACAGAGAATGGTAAAAAAAAAAAAAAAGAGCAAGAAAGAGGCTGATTCAAAAAAGCAAGGTGTGGGGTAAGATCAGAGGGGGAGGGAAAGAGGCACAAAGAGATGGAGGAGGAATGAGATTATTAACAAATTCTGTGGAAGAAAATGTCTCCACAGATGGTATATAATAGGTCACCTGATGGCTACTTGAACATGTGTTTTTTTTCTTGTTTTTTGACATTAATAGCCATAATAGTCCCAAATGATAATATTTAGTGATTTTGTAACAGGTTCTTCTGTTTGTTTATCCACGTCACTCATCCATAACTTATTCATAAGAGAGTTCTGATCACATTTTAACTAAGTATGAAAATATGATATTGCTGCTGCTTTTGGCATTTTCACAGTGAGGGATACTTTATCGTTTGTTTTCTAAGTGTTTATTTTTTCCTTATTAGCCAAAGAAACAGTAAGTTTTCTTGCTGTGTCTGATCAGACACTTAGTGCTCACCCTGAGCTCATTACATAAAATTTTCAGTGTATGTGTGTGTGTGTGTGTGTGTGTGTGTGTGTGTGTGTGTGTGTGTGTGTGTGTGTGTGTGTGTGTATCATTTGGTTTGGCATTCCTGACTGTTGTGCATGTAATTGTTCTGAATAGTGTGTGTGTCAGGTCAGAGAAGGCAGTTATTAGCATGCATGTATATGGGATTGTGATCTTGACTTTGGAGCCAATTCAACAAGAATGGCTGAAAAAAGTCATAAGTGTGTGTGCATTCATCCATACGCTGACATATTTTATAGATCACACACTCAAAAGCTTGACAGACTGTTATTATGCTTTTTACTATGCAGCATTTCTGGTGTTTTATGTGTGTGCATGTGTGTATTTAACTCAACGCCTGCCTGTCTGCCTGCTTGCCATCTTGTAGGCATGTTTTCCTCTGTTTACGTGTGTGTGGTGACAGCACGATCAGTGTTGGGGAAAAAAGGTTTCCATTTAACAGGATTAAAGTAAGCCGTTTTCAAAAAATGCCAACTGTAATTTATAACAGTTATAGTACAAAACACTGTGATAACTGGGGATGCATTACAGAAAGTGATTACTTGTAATGTTACAAATGAATCAGTCAATCAGTCAATATTAGTGTTAAGTGTATAAGTGTTCCACTGTGGTATATTTCTACCCACAATATTGAAAACTAGTAGTAGATAGCTGAAAATCTGTTTTAGTACCAGATATGGAATTTCCATACAAGGGAAATCTTGGGATTTGATAAAGTTTCTTAGGATTTAAGAAATATAAATGTAATGTATAATTTCACAGGAATATCCATGTTTACCCGTGACATCCTGTAGCAATTATGTATGACTTCTCACATTCACGGTGTAATATAAAACTAACATAGAAACAGGATATAAAAAACTTAAATGGACGTGGACCACATTTGTCATTTAAAGAGAACGAAGTGTATGAGATGTGATCCATTTAATACTCCACTGACTCAGATACCACAGCTTTTTGTTCAGGTTGGCTCAACGAACCATCTCATTCACATCCACAGGATATATTTATATCCAGTACTGCAGGTAATATAGTAATACTGTCCAGAGTCTTGTAGGGTTTTCACACTATAGCCTCACAGTGGGGGATAGCTGTGCCGAGCCACGGTGTGTTAAGTGACTGCAAATAAAAGCTGAGCCTTTTCCTACTGTGGCTGCTTTACACTAAAAAACTCTCTGCAGACAAACTTTTTTATTGGAAGCTTTTATTGTGAAGAATTTGTAGGAAGTGCAATGTGTTTGAGATAAGTAAAGAGTTAATATGCCCCAGAGATGCTCTCAAAGAATTTTTTTTTTTTTTTTTTTTGGGGGGGGGGACACAAACCAAAAAAATGAATGCAGAGGCAGTAATGAAGATATTTGTCCTAGTGAATATGCATCTTACCACTGGCATGCAAAACATGATCACTTTCAAGTCTTTGTCCCCTTACTGATGTCATCAAAAGAGTCTGTGCAGGAATGCCTCAAAAAGGTCTGACTTGCATATGTATGTCTGTGTGTGAAAGAGAAACAGGAGAGAGCAAGCAAGAGACAGAGAATAAGTTTGTCCTCTGGAGGCACCATACCCTGAGGCCAAAGGTATCAACGCCTGGAGCAGTTTGAGGAGAAGCTCTTTACCTGTGGAGTGGAGGCTATGTGGGTGATAGGGTTGTGTGTGTATGCGTTCCAGGGACCGGTGGTTTTGGTGTCTGTGTGTGTGCACACAACTGTGCCCAGCCTCCTCTTTTCACAAATTGAAGTTCTTCAGTTTATCTTTGGAAACCTCACCAACACTTTGTAATTAATTCATAACGACAATGTGGAGAGGACAAAAATCAACAAAAAAGACAAACTGTCTGTTTAGACTCCAGGCCGCTTTCTGCAACGTTACCTCCGGTGCCTACGTGAGCAGGCTATTAAAGCCTTCTGCAGCTTGAAACCAAACAGAAAGACAGGACAAATGATTGATTGGATTCATTAATTGAAAAATAAAGCAGTGCATGCTCTATACTGCGCTGAACAAAGCATCATATTCCCACAAAGACTTCATAGAGGATAGAGAACACAAGGAGCAAGAAAGTTTATTTCCTCTCTGCCAGAGGTTGGATGTGGGGGCAGACTCCTCACAGGAGCCATAACTGGATGATTTGATTACACTTTTCATTGTGACTTTTATCACCTGCTCTCGATGCTCCTAAATCGATTTTTGTTTGCATTGTAACCCAATGAGTCAGATGGCAGTGCGGGTGGTGGGAGTCACTCGATGAGTCAAACCTGGCATAATCTAGATGAAATTTTGTGGACAGACTCAGTTTTCGGGTTTCAACTTGTATGTGGGCAGTATATAGAGTTGCAGAATATACAATGTACACATCAAGGAATTTTTGTGAGAACAATAAGAATAACAACAATATCAATTCTACCATATTACCATATACTTTTTTTTTTTTACTTTAGATACTGAACAGCAAAGTACATCCTTTGTCCTCGTGTAGACATTTGGTCTTTCCACAACAGTGTGTATGGTGCTGTTTCTTTCTCGTACCGTCTCATTTTTGTATGTTTTTTATCATCAATCCTTTGAGGCCTGCTCATGATGAATGGTTTTATAAACTCAAACTTGCAATCATGTTGAACATTGTACATTTATATCGACTGTAAAACAGCCTGTTTAGGCCTTACTTAATAATGTTTGTGCTTGTGTGCTTTTTATTATCTATCTAAGATGCCACCTGTCTTATTGCTAGCTTAAATGTGCTAATGTTGGCATTTACTCTGAGGTTATAGCCCTCAGGTGCCTCCCCTGGCTATTTTCCAGACAAAAAGAATCTGTATCTTTGCTCTCCTCTCTAGCTGAGATGAATCAAGATGAAAAGAGAGCAAAGAAGTGACTGTAGTGTAAAATGATGAGGTAAATTTTATAGAAGGAGATGCAGTAAGCACATCAAATCCCAGGTCTTTCTTTTTTTAGTGTTGCAGGGGCCTTGATCACTAAAAATGGAGGTAGACATCATCTTCAACAGTATAAAGAAAGCTCAGAATCACCCAATATACATTGTGTATAGCATCAAATTAAACCAAATCCGTAGTAACATACAAAATGGAGGTATTTGGATACTTGAAGTGAAAATTAATTGTTTTAAAACATGCTGGAAGTTGTTACTCTTTATCATTCACACCTGCAGTGCCGAAGGTTAAGGTACAATATAATTCACACATTTGTTGTCCTCCACTACCACTGTCATTACCACATTCTTTCTTATTATTTTTTTTTCCCCATTTTCTCTGTATTATACATTCATAATATAGAGTGGAATAACACGGCATAGGTGTAATTTTTCTTGTTTGAAAATGTATTAGTCACATTTTTTTGTTTGTGGTTGTCACCATGAAAGTGAGATGTGGACTGAATATAGATTTAATACCCTTTAATAAAACATCACAATCAAAACAGTAAAACAACCAAAGACTGATTAGCTGATTTAGCTTTGTGTATTTGTGTTTTGTCTGTGCACTTATACATAAAACAGGGAACAAACAACATTACTAAATCAAACCTTTTTTCTTTCTCTAATTTTTCAAGACATTAGCCAATGTTGACTTCTACACATTGACAAAATCATAACAATGAACAACTTTGCAATGTTAGCAGGCAAAAAGAGAGACAGTAAAATTACATCACTCACAAGTTAGCTGCACCCTACTATAGCCAGATGGCTTTTTTTGTGTGTTCGTGTTTGTGTGTGTGTCCTTGTCTGTGCTGTGTGTGTGTGTGTGTGTGTGTGTGTGTGTGTGTGTGTGTGTGTGTGTGTGTGTGTGTGTGTGTGTCTGTGCTATGTGTGTGTGTGTGCTCTAGGAGTCACTGTGGACCAGACATGGCGATGCATGGTACTGCAATAGCTGCACCAGCCAGCGCCTCTCCTACCAGTTAATTAAAACCTCAGCCCCAGGGCCACAGTTCATGTCACATCACATCATTCTTACCAATGAATCACATGTATGCATAAATTCCCACATACTGTATGTCTGTATTCATGCTGTGCACTGTGTGAACAGCCTCATCATCATATACACCTACGAACACACCTACACCATGTAATTATGTAATAGATCATGAATATTATTCGTTTTCACTTGATAGGTCCAGCAAGGCATTAGTATACAGTACATGACCACATTATTGTTTACACACACAACTTGTCTGACTATGTGGAAATAGGTTGAATCAGAATTTTTCAAAGAAAACTATTAGATCTATCCCAGGATTTTGCTATTGTGGGGGGTACAATGTGTCCTCTTACATTCAAACAAATGGCATTCGGCAAATCAATCAGCCAGAAGTGTTCCTGAGATAAAATGAATGTTGCCCTGAAGAGTTTTGCTGAGTGACCAGAAGAAACTCTGAGATCAAACCCAGTACCAAACAAGGACGCAAGCTCCCTGTGCTCTGTAACAAGATTAGTGTCCATTCCAATGTCAATAATTAGATAAGAGGCAAAAAGGAACAGGCTTCTAGCTGATTTGTTTGTTCATCATGCTGACCTCTTACAAGTTTACACAGCATTAGTGACATCAAACACTTTCTTGGCTAACATTTACTCCTGGTGCCTCTGGCTTGACATGTTGAGTTTTGTGTGAATTTCTTTTTTCTCGGTGTACACTTGTGTTCTTATGTAATAACTATCACACTATTCAAGCCGCCGTCACCTCTCACTCATCGACACTGATGTATGAAGCTCATGTTCAGCTATTATGTTGATCACACTGTCAAGCAGCGGCAATTCCTATGTAGTGTAAGATTATGTGTGTGTGTGTGTGTGTGTGTGTGTGTGTGGAGCCACAGGGTATTGGTAATTGGTCTCATGGGAGCCTCAAAGAGTGACAGTGTGAGGCGAATAACCTCTCTCCCCTTGCTTGCTCACACACATACTGTACACACACACACACACACACACACACACACACACACACACTCACCTTGGTCTTTCTGTAGTTGGGAGGACACTTGTTGACATAATGCATTCCCTAGCTCCTTATCCTAACCCACCTTTACCTTAAAGTAAATGCCTGACCAAGTCAAACAGCCCTTTCAAGTTGTGAGGACTGGCCAAAATGTCCTCACAACCATGGTTTCAAACCAAAATTTGTCCACAAAACCATAGACACACACACACACACACACACACACACACACGCACACACACACTAATATATCCCTCCACTGGAGTGGAAGCTGCTGAGAGTGACTCCGTGACTCCCACTAAATCATTGGTTAGATTATCCTCTGGGGGATGAGTGATTTAGACCGTTGACTCCTTCAGCCCTCAAAGCTCTGAGGTGTCCTATTCGCCCATGACATCACACTACTGCCCTTGAGTGTGAGTTTTGTGTCATATTGATGTGTGTGTGTATGGGTTTCACAGTACCTGATGGGCTGCAGGAGATTACAATTTATTTAGCAGACAAGATAGAGACAGTGGGGTGATTTTGCTTGTTGTCTAAAAGAAATATGGCTCTGGCAACTGCAGTATGTCTGCTGGCATAAATGGACTCTTAAAGAACAGGAAGCTCCTCCTTCCACTCATCTGAAGGAACAGATTTGTGTAAAGGTGGATGGAAGAAGGAAAGTGTGGAATTGCCATAAAAACAGAAAAAGTTATGATTGCTCCATCACTCCATGAAAATGATATGTTCAACAGAAGTGGCAGACATATGGCACATTTCCTGATCTACCATGAATTGTTGATCACGACACCACAGAAAATTAAGAGGGAAATATAGGAGTATGAAATGGGAATCAAACTCAGCATCAGTCACACATTAATTTCAGAGAGTACAATCCACTTTATGAAAATCACAACTAGCCTTTAAAATGTTCTGGTGACTGACTGCACACTGCTCAGACCTCAGTTAGCGACAATGACAGTTCTGCGTGTAGAATCAATCATTAGTGACTCTCGCTGGGTGGGGCCAAACCATTTCTGACTGCAAGCCAGCATCACAGTTGGCAAATTATGATGGGTGTTGCAGCCAAGTGTTTTCACTTTGGTTTCTGTAATCTCTGTTAATCCCTCCCTGTTTGGCAAATAATCTTCTCTATCAGTAATACAGTGGTGTGTGATCATGCTTAGTGGGGTCGACATCACATTGAATTTTAGTACTTGCGAGTTCATCTCCTCATCTCCAGCTGGAAACATTTGAAAATACATTTTCTGTGGAAATATAGATTTTTATGACACCACTGAAAACTAGGGATGGGAATTGATTCGATTTTATTGATACCAATGCCATCATGAATTATGCCTATCGGTCCACAATTCCCTTCACAATTCCTTTTTTTTTTTTCAATTCTGTTTTTATTGTGATTTTTATGTTTTACATGTTCATTCACATATCAATTCACTAGTCTCATCCATTCATCTGTAAATTACAACTGAATTGCACAGTAATACATCCACGATTCCACTGACCATACAGATAGGGATGATTGGACCTCCCTCATCCCATGAAAGATGAAATTATTAAAATACAAAAATTGAGAACTTAACTCTTTAGGCTTAGAACAAGGATGCTGGGGTGCACCTCTGCTATACTATAGAAAAAAAAGAAAAATCAAAAATACCGATGCAAAAGGGTTGAATAGGAAAAGCATAGATGAAAAAAGAAAATGGATACAAGACCTGGTACTAGACAAACGATGGACGGATCGGAGTGACATATCTAATCCATCTATCCCATCTTTTCAAAAACAGACCCTGTTTTAGTCTTATAGCAAAAGTAATTCTTTCCATCTTAAAAATGTTATAAATTATGTCGAACCACTCATCTACCGTAGGTTTTTCTAATCTTAGCCACTTCCTTGTTATAGCTTTTCTAGAAGCGGCACTTAGAATCTGAAATAAGTATTTGTCATCAGAGGAGACATTTTCCAATGGTAAAACTCCTAAGTATAATGATACAAACTCAAAAGTAATGTCTGTCTGAAATACTTTTTGCAAAATGTTGTGGACTTCCTGCCAGAAAGTCAACAACACCGAACAAGACCAAAATATGTGAAAATGATTTGCCTCTAGGCATCCGCATTGTCTCCAACATAGAGACGAATTAGAATAGTGTCGTTTTTGAGCTGGGGTGACGAAAAATCTAATAAGGGTTTTCCAACAAAACTCTCTCCATAGTGTTGAATTTGATGTTTTCCATTGTATCTCACATAAATATTCCCAATCTTCTTCGCTTAGAACTAGATTTCCTTCCCTCTCCCATTTCTTTTTTACATGCAGTGAGTTACCCTTCATTTGTTGTAAACCCCCATAGAGTCTTGAGATGGTTTTTTGGCCTGAGCCTGAAACATATGCATCCATAAATACTTTTAGTAGATTGTTATCCCATTGCTCTTGTTTAATCTCTTTCCTTATTTGTTCAACCTGGTGACGAACCTGTAAAAATCTAAAGAAGTCATCTTTATTTAGACCAAATTGTCTCTTTAGGTTTTGAAAACTGTTCATTGACCCCTTACACAAAAAAGTACAATATGCTGTTAGTCCCTTAGTTTTCCAGGTCTTGAATCTCGCATCCAAATTTTTAGGCATGAAATCTGGATCAAATGCACACCATCTCAGTACTTTTATCGCCTCTTTCAATTTCTTTTTAGTTATTAACTTATTCCATATCTTAAGTGGTAAACCAATCCAGGGGTTTCCCAGATCTGTTAATTTCATCATCAATCCCTTATCCCCTATTGCAGCTTGAATTGGGAACTCTGCTGTTATGGCCCCCTCTACCTCCTTCCATCTAGCCCTATATTCTGGATTGCACCAACACACTAACGGTCTCAACTGAGCTGCAATGTAATAATCTTTTAAACATGGGAGCGCAACCCCCCCCTTATTTTTTGCTAACTGTAAATTCTGATATTTGATTCTTGGTCGGGCCCCTGCCAAATGTACCTAGAGATGAGTTTATCCCACTCCTGGAACTGTTGATCAGGTATATCTAGTGGAAGGGATTGAAAGAAATACAATAACCTCGGCAGAATAACCATTTTAACCGATTCGATACGAGAGCCAAAATTAAGAAATGGGATTAAATCCCATCTCCTAATGTCTCCTCTAATTTTGTTGTTCAGGGGGAGAACATTCAGTGAGAGCATCTTTGACAAATCAGCTGGTATATTCACCCCCAGATACCTCATGGATTCAGCTTCCCAACTCAAATTATATCTTTTCTTCATCTGAGGGACTGTAGTTGAAACTGAGAATTTGTGTTTTTGAAACATTTAACTTATATCCAGAGAAAGATCCATATTCCTCCAAAAGTGAAAACAAATGTACTATAGATTGTTCTGGACTGGATAACTATCAGTATGTCATCTGCAAACAAGGAGATCTTTTGTTCTCCTCCCTTCATATGTATTCCTTTAATGTTCTCATTTTGTATAATCCATTGACTCGGGTTCAATAAAAAATAAAAAATAAAAATAAAAGGGGGCTAATTGGACAACCCTGCCTTGTTCCCCTTTCCAGTGAAAAGGGGTTTGAAACTACACCATTCATTTTAAGTCTGGCCCTCGGGTTGTCATAAAGAGCTTCTATTGTTGTCAGGATCTTAGTGTTTGTCTGTCTGGAGCTGGGCGGAGCTGACCTGCACACCTGCCAGCCGTCAGTAATCAAGCCACCTGCCAGCAATCTGCAATCAAGTCACCTTCACTCCAGTCTGCATAAAGCCTTGGTCCAGTCCACAGCTCTTCGCCAGATTGTCAGCTAACCCCAAGTGGTCCTGCTTCTGCCGCCACCCTTCCAAATCCAAGCAGCCCAGCCACCCTTCCAAGCCCCAGCAGCCCAGCTACCCTCCCAAGATCCAGCAACCCCTGCCCCGCTCCTACCTTTTTTTTTGTGTAATAAACACCTGTGTTTCCTGCACCCATTCAGTGTCTTATCTGCATCGTGGGTCCTGACTTCCATCCACCATGACAGAACAATCTGGCCATGAAATGGACCTCGCAGACACTAGCTCTGAATTGCACCCAGTCCAGCGAGCAGTTGGCCATCAGGGAGTAATTATTGGTCAGCACGAGCAGAGTATCTGCGCCCTGTTTGAGCACAGT